>NC_090240.1:4134128-4496628 GCF_024489055.1 Chanodichthys erythropterus
ACGGGCAACCTGGAGGGGAAGGATCTTGCTCTTCGGGAGAGTTTTCCACCATCTCTCCCACCCCCGGAGGAGGGCCGGGGGGAATTTGTGTTTGTCTGTCCACCGCCGCTGGCTCTCCGGATTCCAGCGGTACCCACTTTTTCACAAAAAGAGCAGTTTCCTCAAATTCCAGGTCACAACAAGGTGTGTCTGCCAGTGTGCCAGGCCCCGCCTCGCCGCTGGCAGCTCCCTCCCCATTCGCCAGCAGGCGGCAGTGTGATGGCGCAGACCGCGTCCCGTGCACCGTCTCCCATGCACACTGCTGCCTCGCAGAGTCCGACCCCACATCGGGCCGCTCCCAAGCCGTCCGAGTCGGGTCCCTCTCTGCCTTGCTGCCCCACCCCCGGTGCGTCTGTGGTGACTTTGGTCCCGCTGGCTCAGTGTCTGGAAGCGTGGATCACGCTCCCCAGCCTGTCCAGTTGGCTCATTCATACTATCAGACTCGGCTATGCAATTCAGTTCGCCCGGCGTCCCCCGGTCTTCAGGGCTGTCCACTTCACTCCGGTGTCGTTGGACAGTGCACCTGTTCTCCGGGTGGAGATTGCTGTCCTCCTGGCGGAGGATACAATCAAGCCGGTCCCTCCAGCCGATATGAAGTCGGGGTTCTACAGCCCCTACTTCATTGTACCGAAAAAGGGCGGTGGGCTACGGCCAATACTGGACCGTCCCCAGGATTGGTTTGCAGCAATAGACCTGAAGGACGCGTACTTTCATGTCTCGATTCTGCGTTCGAGGGTCGGGCATGTCAGTACAAAGTCCTACCCGACATGGTTGTAGCTCCCAGCCGGTTGGGTCTTCAGGTCAACTGGGACAAGAGCAAACTCGCCCCCAGGCAGAGGATCTCTTGTCTCGGTCTCGAGCTAGACTCGGTCGCACGGACTGCGCGTCTCACCGCGTCTCACGTGTACTCGCATCCACTAGTCGGTAGACGTGTTGTACCCACTCTAAGTGTCGGCTTGCAATGCCATTCCCGCCACTGGCCGGATACGTGCATACTTTCACTCCAGTCGTGTTCCCCGCTTGGCGAACCCTGTCGAGTTCCTCCGCCTCCCCCTTCGGCTCGGACATTGCGGAGTGTCTGATGCCAGGCCTACATCCGTCGCTGACGCTGTCTGTTGGCCTGGGCCCATATGTCGTGACCCCTCTACGTGAGCGGTCCCATATGTGTATTTTCCACGGTTTAAAACTCCCTACGGGCCGAGTCCGTGTCTTTCCCTTAGCAGAGCCAGCTCTGCTATCACCTGTCAGATGAGTCTCCCCCTACTAGGTGGAGCCATCCGAGGGACTCCATATGCGTACTGCCCCCGGGCCAGTCCATGTGTGTATTTCCCACGTAAACTCCTCCCCCATTGGGTAGGTAGTGGTCTCCGCAGCGTCCCTTACGGGTTCGCTTCCCCAGTGTGTCTAGTTTACTTAGTGGGTATTGGTTAGACAGCAGTAGACTCTCTCGGTGTAAGCTCGCCCCCTTCACCGCCAGCCGGTGCTATGGGCGGCTGAGCTTGCGCTGGGCACTGGAAGGGGTTTCGTAACTGTGGCGCTTTAGTTGGGATCCCAATTCGTCGGTCACTACTGACGTACGTCGAACGTGACCGACTGAAAGGGAACGTCTCGGTTACGTATGTAACCCTCGTTCCCTGAAGGAGGGAACGGAGACGTACGTCCCGTCGCCACAGTTTCTGTACCCTCGCTGTAGTGCGGACACCAGTTGTCTCCTCAGCGAAAAACAGAGTGCGATTGCATCTGCTTCCTATTTTTATACACCTGTCGGGGGCGGTGCGCATTATGCAAATATCGCACGCCAATTCCATTGGCTTGTTTTAGTTTACACGAAGATGATAGGGCTCTCTAAGCGATATCCCAATTCGTCGGTCACTACTGACGTACGTCTCCGTTCCCTCCTTCAGGGAACGAGGGTTACATACGTAACCGAGACGTTACAACTTTTGATTTTAATAAAGTATTTTTCAGTTTGTTAACTTATGAATTAACTAATGTTAACTAGTTAAGCCTTAATGTAACCAAATAATAAAGAATCAAAACATTTTCAAACAATATCTAGGGCATGTCATTGTCCAGATTAAAATGTAAAAATGTTTAAGTTTGAAAATAAATTAAGTCTTTAAGTATTCAGTGCTGAGATAAACACCATTGCAAATACAAAAATCTGAATGGCTGTTTAAAACATTTAAATACTGTTCAGAAACAGAAAGTAGCACAGCTGCTTTGCTTACTGGGTTATGTCAGCGCATCGTTCTGTCATGCTCTTCAGGGCTCCTGGCTGCGACTAAATGGTCGCATTTTGTGACCATTTTTCCTGCCAATGCGATCAAAATTTGTTAGCAGTTGCCAAAGATCAAATGGCAAATGTAATGAAAACAGAACGAAACTGCGCTACTCATTTGTGCTTTATGGAGCGTTTATCAGTTTGGACCAATGTCAGTGCAGCACAAGGCGTGAGCTTGATTCACGAGCTGATCTTTATCACGAGATACTGTTACTACACAGCGCTGGGAGATCCAGTAAAGAAAGCATTTGAATTCACCATAGAATTAATAACATCGCTGCGAGACCTAGTGAGAAGCATTCAAATTCGGTGCAGAGTTCTCTGTTATTAACCGTATAAATAAGATCAAACAGTGTGTGGAAACCAGGAGAAACAATGTGCATGAACATGTTAAAATTAACATGTTATAGAGGCTTTAAAGGTACAATATGTAAAATTTTTGCAGTAAAATATCCAAAAACCACTAGGCTAGTGTTATATATTATGTAAAGCTGATTACAAACAATATCTCTAATGTTTTCAACTACTTGTAAATCATGAGAAAATTCCCATTCTAGACAGTGACACGGGGCAGTGCAGTCGCCTGTCAATGACGTCAGTTACCTTTGTTACCGCCTTTACTGACGTGGAAACCACCTGACAACAGTGCCTTGGACAAATGCGGAAGTAGTGTCTAGCGTCCAGTAAACCACTAGCTTGCTTCAAGCAGTTCCTTATTTACTTCTTGCATGTTTTATGGTGGATTGTGTTACTTATTTATGGAACATAATTACTGTTTACCATCTGCCGCTGGTTCTGTCGACAAGGACAGCTCCCGTAAACTCATGACCGGAAAAGCGGAAGCGGCGCCGGCGACTGTGTCATAATAAAAGTCCCGCTGCTCGTGAGGCGTGTGTTGATCAATCGCTCCCGCTCCTTGTTCAGGTCCCGCAACACTCGGTCCTGCTCTGCTTCATACTACAATAACGTTAATAATCTCATCCACGAACATGAGTTCTTCCAGACTCCAATCCCTATTCTTTTGCACCGTCCGTTGAGATGGAGACCACATGTCCCAAGTTTCCGCTCTAAAACTTGGCGTCATCAAACTACGCCTTTGTTTTGAATAGGCTTCTAGCGACCTCTAGCGGAAAAAAATATCACAAATTGTACCTTTAAGTCCACAAATTAACAACATTCACCATGGATTTAATGTATAACACTAACTCTAACCATGGAATTTGAGCAGGTATAGTAAAATGCTTTCAAGTACTTCAAAAATATTTTTCCAGCACTTCAAAACTCTAAAATTGTCATATTTGGAAGTTATTTTTAAAGGGTTAGTTCGTCCAAAAATGAAAATAATGTAATTTATTACTCACCCTCATGCCGTTCCAGACCCGTAAGACCTTCGTTAATCTTCGGAACACAAATTAAGAAATGCATAGCCAGCAATGACATTTCCTCTGTCAAGATCCATTAATATACTAAAAACATATTTAAATCAGTTCACGTGAGTACAGTGGTTCAATATTAATATTATAAAGCGACGAGAATATTTTTGGTGCACCAAAAAAAACCGAAATAACGACTTATATAGTGATGGCCGATTTCAAAATACTGCTTCATTAAGCTTCAGACTTTATGAATCTTTTGTGTCGAATCATGATTCGGATCGCGTGTCAAACCTCCAAACTGCTGAAATCATGTGACTTTGGCGCTCCGAACCGCTGATTTGACACAAAAGATTCATAACGCTCCAAAGCTTCCTGAAGCAGTGTTTTGAAATCAGCCATCACTATATAAGTCATTATTTTTAGTTTTTTTTGGTGCACCAAATATATTCTTGTCGCTTAAGAATATTAATATTAAACCACTGTACTCACATGAACTGATTTAAATATATTTTTAGTACCTTTATGGATCTTGAGAGAGGAAATGTCATTGCTGGCTATGCAGGCCTCACTGAGCCATCAGATTTCAACAAAAATATCTTAATTTGTGTTTCAAAGATGAACAAAGGTCTTACGGGTGTGGAACAGCATGAGGGTGAGTAATAAATGAAATTATTTTCTTTTTTGGGTGAACTAACCCTTTAATGTGATGACCAAAACATTATTAGTTCATCCTTCATAGAATACCCCCATTTATAAAAATAAAAGTTTTTACATGTAGGAAAACTCACACTTATTTAAAAATAAAAAAGACATTAAATTCCCATTATAACCAGTAGGTGGCTACCATTTCCACTCCCTTATATATATTTTCAATAGTTTTGCTTTTGAATTATTATTTAGACATTATGAATGATAATGCCACCCTCAAATGTTAATCTGGAGCCTTGCAAACTTAAAATAAAACTGCACATTGTAATTTCTGTAAATTAAGTCTATTTATTACCAAGGCATTTGTTAGTAATACAGTCAAAATGGGGGAAAATGTGTGCCCCTAAATTTTCTACTAGTGCTAAATTTTCAGTAAGGGGCTACAGTGCCACTAGTTAAAAAAGTTAGTCGGGAGCCCTGCACTTCTCATCCGTGTTGGGCTTGTTTACATCAGAGTGCTCAGTTGTGTACAGTTGTGTTGTGCATTTTACCCAGTTGATGAGAAAAGTATTCTTAAAATGCATTTAAAAAATCTAAATCATTCATAATAAATAATTATTTCAGTGCCCACACTAACAATATCATGCATGTTCATCATCATGATATATCGTATTACCGTATACTATCTAATTCTGACTATTAACTCATGTTTATGTTTACTCATGTTTGGAGGGGGATTAAATGATTACAGAATTAAATCTGGGTAAACTCTTTCTTTAATAAGCAGGTAAAGGTAAAATATATATTATCATTTAAAATTTTGCACTCAGTAAGTGTTTTGTTTGTCTTTTGTCTCTTCTACTCACCAAGAATGCATATATTTAATCAAAAATACAGTAAAAATAGTAATATTGTGAAACATCATCACAATTTAAAATAACTGTTTTCTATGTGAATATATCTGAAAATGTAATTTATTCCTGTGATCAAAGCTGAATTTGTGTATATAGTGTATATGCGCAGCTAATGCTCTGATGTTTACCCTACGACCAGTTTAACAGTGTTTCAAAGATGCTGTTAGCCATTATTCACTTTTCTCAATCCTCTTGCCGAAAAACACAAACTTAAACTAGGGTTTCACACTAATGAGATCCTCTCTAACAGCCCAAAACCGTAGTTAATCATAAACATGGTGTATCCCTTCAGTGAAATAATAATAAAAAAAAAAAACATCCAATCATAAATATGTCAGTGCAAATTCACACGGGATGCTGTGCTCGTGGTTTACATTTTGGGAGAAAAACATTTTAGTTAAGAAAAAAAAGAGGACAGACTGAGGGAATTTGATTTAGAGCAGTTCCTCTCTGCTGGCTGAGTTTCACTGATTTCATGGCGGTCCATGGCTGTTCCGTCAGGTGAGAAAACCACAACAACACAGATGCATTCAGACTCTTCTTAGTGATGTTTTTCAACATTGATCAGTGAAATGTTCAACCTTCTTGTTCAACCAATCTTTGACTGTGATATTCTTTGTGGTGTTTTCTAAGCCAAGCATTACTATACTATTGCTCAGGTGCGCTGTGGTGATAAAATTGTCAAAAAATCCCATGGACTTACAAAGATGGAGGACCAATCCAAACTTAGAGAACGGAATATCCTAGAGCCTATTCTAGAGCTATCGGTTTAGCATTTATATATCATGTATATAGCAGCAATGTGCTAAAATCATTTGAAATTTGGAACGCCTTAATGACTGCATAGTAATGACTTGGCAACCACCCAGAACACTCTAGGAACCATAAATTAATCAGCTAACAATAATTTGGAATGCTTTAATGACTGTATATAGCAACACCATGGAAACCACCCAGAACACCATAGCAACCGTATAGCAATGTGCTGACAATCACTTGGAATGCCTTAATGACTGCATAGCAATGCCCTGGAAACCACCCAGAACTCCCTGGCAACCATATAACAATGTGCTAACAATCACTTGGAATGCCTTAATGAATGCGTAGCAACTCCATGGCAACCTAAGAACCATATAGCAATGTGCTAAAAATCATTTGGAATGCTTTAATGACTGAATATAACAATGTCCTGGCAACCTCACAAAACACCCTAGCAACCGTATAGCAATATGGTAACAATCACTTGGAAAAGTTTAATGGCTGCTTAGGAACACCCTGGAAACCGCCAGAACACCCTAGCAACCGTATAGCAATGTGCTGACAATCACTTGGAGCAGTTTAATGGCTGCTTAGCAAGAGCCTGGAAACCACTCAGAACATCCTAGCAATGGCGTTGCAACATGTTGACAACCATTCAGAACTCCTTAATAAGTGCATAGCAACACCCTAGCATCATGATGGTTCTATAAGGACAAGCAGCACATTTTCTCAAAGTCTCAGTAAGATATTTCTAAATTTAAAATATTTCATACGGTAAGATGAAGGTCAAACTTAAGTCACGTTTTTTATAACCTAGCTCCACACTGTAATTATTACGTTATTGTTTGGGAGATCCAAGAGAACAAGGTTTGTTCCCCTAGCTTAATACAGAAACAGCGTTCTCACTTTCTTTTTCTTCTCACAAACAACACAGTATTGGGAATCTGATGGCTGGGAATGCCAGCAAACTAGTCATATGAATCAACCAGATTTGATTACATCTCTGGCCTCAATGTGCTCTTTCAATTTCAGCTACACTACCTTCCTCTAAAATAACCACACACACACACACTCATTCAATGAAAGCATGGTAGTGTTCCTCTGCTAATGTGGCAGGTTTGATTGGGATGGGTGGTGTAATAATAGCACCCATTGATAAGCTTTAATCGGATTCTCTGTGGCATTTGGATAGACAGTAAAAGAGAGTCATGCACAGGCCCGGAGTCTGTTGTCTGGAAATGTCAGCAGTTACGACGGCTCTGTTCAACTCTCAACCTCCCTTTACCCTTTACTGCCTGAGTATAACATCAGCCCAATACCCCGATAATGATGAATATTTACATTTATGAATTTGGCAGATGATTTTATCACTTCAGTTGCATTCAAGGTACAAATTTTATCAGGTCATGCATTCCCTGGGAATCGAACCTGAACCATGCTTTATTGCTTTACTGTTTGAGCTGCAGGAATGCAAATAAGCAATTATGATATGTATTAAGAAGCAACTGTAGCTAAGGACCTACATGGACACAATTTGTTTCAAACAGAATGAAATTCAGACTGATGAATCCGAACATAGTCTTTACAGTCACACACAACTGGTGCTACTCGCACTGCTCCGAGCGGGATTCGAACCAGTGTCAACGGCACAGTGACTGACTGACCAGTGTCAGTCGCCTCTTGAGGCCAGTTTCCTGCTGTTGGCGCTTACAGTACTTACCATCCTCCTGCCATAGCTTCTTCTCTTTGTTGTAAAAAACAGATTTAATATTTATATATTACGGGTCCTAATTAGCAGACGACGAGCACATGAAACGAGAGTCTGAAGCAAGGACTGGTGGGATGACATTCTCCTGCAGAACTTCACAGACGATGAATGGAAGGAGAATTTTAGAATAAAAGGATAGTAATTTACAACACTATATTTAACAACAACAGCTTGTTCAGAATGTCATACGTCACTGCACATGCGCTGAACTTTCAGAAAGTTTTAGTTTTCAGTCCGATCAAATGTTTACATATCATATTAAAGGATTAGTTCATTTTCAATGCAAATTACCCCATGCTTTACTCACCCTCAAGCCATCCTAGGTGTATATGACTTTCTTCTTTCTATTGAACACTATCAGAGAAATATAAATAGCCTATCCTGATGCATCCAAGCTTTATAATGGCAGTGCGCGAGACCAACGATTATGAAACTGAAGAAAGTGCCTCCATCCACATCCATCCATCATAAACATACTCCACACAGATCCAGGGGGTTAATAAAGGCCTTCTGAGGTGAAGTGATGTGTTTGTGTAAAAAAAAATCCATATTTAACAAGTTATGAAGTAAAATATCTAGCTTCCGCCAGAAAGCCTTTGGTATATAACTTACAGAAAAAAAGGAACTGGCGTCGTGTCAGTTAAGCTTTTTCCTTAAGTTAAATAGGGAAGCATAGAATAAGCTTTTTGAACTATAAGAGTTTTACACTTTCTTCGGATGTGTCAGGATTTTTATTAATATTTCTCCAATTGTGATCATCAGAAAGAAGTAAGTCATATAGCTACACCTAGAATGGCTTAAGGAGTAAAGCTTGGGCTAATATTCATTTGAAAGTGAACTAATCCTTTAAAGGCCTTAACTGTCACCTCCCTTTTTGAGCATAGATGTGAAAATGCACTATCCAAATTTAAAATGGCTGTAATTCATGAATGCTTTGGAATACAGACCTAAAAATGAAAATGTAAAAAACGTATAAAGTTTAAATTTACTGTAAAGCAAATGTACTGTACTAAAATACTGTACTTTATATTATACAATATATATATATATATATATATATATATATATATATATATATATATATATATATATATATATATATATATATATATATATATATATATATATATATATTACAAAATAATTTGGGCTCTAAATATTGCTATAAAATCAAATCCATATGTCAAACCAAGTTGTGTTCCAAATTTGAAGTTGATATCACAAAAACTGAGGTTTTGTTTAGGTGCTAAACCAAAAATAGCCACCGAATGACACCCACATTCCACTGAACTTTTTTTTTTTTTTTTTTTTTTTTTTATGTATTCTCCTCACAATTTGATACATTTCTGTCACAATATAATTTCTATCACAAAACAGTCAAGACCTTTCCGCGGCTATGTGATTTGTCAAGATTAAAAGTTTTGATTATAAAATAATGCAGTAAATTTTATAATATGAAACATGACAGCGCCCACTAGAGGGAGGAGCCCGCTAAAAGGTCTAAAGTAACGTTTTCAAAATTATTTTAAAATGTTTTTCACATGATACTGATGTGTATAAGCTTTCAAATGATACCTAATTTATGATGATTAATAAAATATGTGATAAGAAAGAAGGCAATATTTTTTTTTTATTTGTGTCATGTAAGAGATAAGAGATTGTGATGTTTTCATTTAGATGGGAGACACCTTAAATTTATAATTTAATACTGTTAATACTGGACTTTTGTTTAAATAATGTAACTTTTTTTAATGCAATAATAGTAATTTTTTTTATTATTTCTTAATTTATTTTTAATTAGTTTTATATAAAATCCTTGTATAAAATAATTTTATTTATTTTATAATAAAATCCTATTTTATTTAAATCCTTTTCTTTTATAAGAAAATCCTTTTTTATTTTATTTTATATGTTGTTAATTTTATTATGCTACTTGTGCTACATTTTTAAAAACTGCTTTGACCAACAGATGTATGTTTTTTCTTCATGCCAATAAGGAATACTAAACTGAAATTGGGTCAGAAAGAGAGAGAGAAAGAGAGATGTGGGGTGTCACGGTTTGCCAGAAGGGTCTGTCCCTTTAGAACCCTGATGGAATTTGAAGAATGCTGGATAAGGAGAAAGAGTCCTGAGAGACAGAGAGAGACAGAGGGCAATGGGGCCAAAGAGCTAAGAGTGGGAGAGGTATTGAAAACAGAGAAAAAACAGATGGAACTGAAGGAAAAGAGATGGAGTGCAAGGAAAAGAGAAAAGAGAGGGTGTGGAGAGAAAAGGAGAGTGTGTGTGATGGGAATCGGGATTATTAGGGAGGAGTATTTCAGGGTGGGGTGTGGAGCAGCGTTACACTTCAGATAATGTGACTCATACATGACTAAAGCAAGGCAAAGCAAACACAAACTACAGCACATTGTCTCTGACAGTTTACTTTGGCTTCAGGCTGAGACTGGCCTCCAGCCGCTAATTAAAAATCCCATGTCAGGAGTTTAAAAATGTACAAAAGCCTCGTGGGAGGTGCAGTATTCCAAGAATCTTGGAAGCGACTCAAGCTCTTTGAATTGAAGGATTTGGGACTGATTTTGGCACATTCAACGATTTCTGCTTTATTGGTTTTTCTTCAGTTGCATTGAAACCTGAAACCGTTTTTTTGGTTGCAAGCCCTGCAAAAAAAAAAAACATGCATGGGAGAAGTGGTAAAGGTTAAACATAGAGCTGGGGAATCTTTTCATTCATAATGACTGCAGCGGTGACTCACATGAACACCACTTACCATGAGGTGCCACTTGACGTGATTTTACCGCTGTCGTGTGCATTTTACACAAATGCTGGTTCTGTCAATAGAAATACCTTATATATCATCAACATGATGATATATAACATGAGACTCTTTGATTCATTTATTATTATATGCAAAGTTTACACTAAAATTAAAATTTCTGCCATCGTTTACTCACCTATTCAAACCTGTATGATTTACTTTCTACATTCGCACACCAAAAGGAGATGTTTAGACAAATCTTCATGCTGCTCTTTTCCTTAAAATGACACTTCATAGTGATTTTCACTGAACAACAATAAAAACTGCAGTCTCACTCTGTTCGTCACATACGTAAATCTTTTGAGTGACTTCAGAATACTATATTTTTATTGCCTTTTGTCCTTTTTGGAGCTTGACAACACCTTTTGGGTTCATATATGGGAAAGAGCAATGTGAACATTACTCTAAATATCTCCTTTTGTGTTCAGTGAAAAAAAATAAAGATTTTTGGTGAACTATCCCTTTAAAAGCTTCATAATAAATTTGTTTGGCAGCAACAGTGTCTTTAAATATCCAGGAGTGGTTTAATTTCACACCCTTTTACACCCTGTTTTGTCTGATTTTTACTTTCTCACAACTAGCTAAGTATATATATGGTATATATAGGTATATATATTATATATACCTATATATAATACATATATATTTGGAGGACAGAGATCAAAATGTGGCTGCTTTTTTCTAATGATCCTCAAACAAGCTGTTATCACATTATGATCCTTTAACTCAAATACTGAAGCTAATGAGTAGAGTTGCACAACGTACACTTAAACACACACACACACGCATGGACTGTTATCGGTGATGCACAGGTCACTGCACTGGATTTCTGGTGCTGGAAATGATGGCCAACAGTCTCTCTTGCTATCTTTTTAAATAAACAATAATGCACAATGCATATAGACAAAAAACAGCAGGAAGATGAGGTGAGAAGAGCGACATATGAAGTGTTTCCACGCTCTCTTTCCAGTGTTTTTGGGTATGTGGGTAAGTGTGGGCAGCTCAAAGCATACCGTTGCAGTGCTGAGAGTTCAGTTACTGCTGCTGCTGCTGGAAACCATTTCATATGTGACGATCACCTACATCAGAGACCCCCAGCACATCAATACAACAGTCTTTACTCAATTACAGCATGGAACATAGCAGGGACGGGCGAGGGGCTTTTCAAGAAAAATACACTCAAACAGTCCAACTTCATTTACATATAGTATGTATATATGTGTATATGTGTGTGTATATATGCTATAAAAAAAATAGTTCACCCAAAAATGAAAATTCTGTCATTAATTACTCACCCTCATGTCTTTCCAAACTCCAAACCTGTAAGACTTTTGTTCATCTTCAGAACACAAATAAA
Organism: Chanodichthys erythropterus; assembly: GCF_024489055.1. Classification (NCBI taxonomy): domain Eukaryota; kingdom Metazoa; phylum Chordata; class Actinopteri; order Cypriniformes; family Xenocyprididae; genus Chanodichthys; species Chanodichthys erythropterus. Next base: position 4,146,089 of record NC_090240.1, read on the forward strand.
GTTCTGTCATGACAACTCTCGGAGTGTTTGGTATGGTAATGGATATGACAATGTAGATATATTTGGTCTTGATGGAATAGATCTGCTACGCTGCTGCTGCTTAATTGCTGCTGCTGCTGCTGCTGCTGCAGAGCAAGTACGGGACTTGCTACTGCCAATACATACATGACCCGCTGTTGTAAGCAAGTAAGACATGCTGCTGCTGTACAATATAGCGTACATGAATAACCGTAGCAGATCTATAGGTGGAGCTGGGGAAGGTGGAGGGTTTCCGAAGCACGCTGCGCTACTAAGCAATGCTAACTCATGTATTTAAAGATTAAGCACACAGCTCATTGGCTACTAATACAGCAGGAACCAATCATCTGTGACCTATAGATATTGATGTGATAATTAGCAGGTGTGTTAAAGGAACTATTATTCTGCACCATCTAGAGTTTCATGACAGAACTTTGTATATGTTTTTGATTAAATCTGAGAGCTTTCTGTCCCTCCACTGACAGCTACACAACTGAAACAAAAAGTTGTCTCTTCAAAAAGTTCATTAAGGGATTGGAGCAGTTTAGTCCAAATTTTCTGAAGAGACACATTAAGTTTATATGATGAATAGATTCAATTTAGGCTTTTATTCACAGGTAAACATTCATCAGCTCAGTTGTGGTAAACGGAAGCTCGATTATGTTTGTCTGACGCATCCAAGAACCAATGAGGTTCATTTTCGTTACACAGCACGTTTGAGTTTCCACAAGAATCAGTGAGGTTCATTTTCGTGTTACGCAGCCCGTTTGAGCTTCAGCAAGAACCAGTGAGGTTCATTCTCATGTTACATAGCATGTTTGAGTTTCCGCAAGAACCAATGAGGTTCATTCTTGTGTGTTATGCAGCATTTGAGCTTCTGGAAGAACCAATGAGGTTCATTCTTGTGTGTTACACAGAACGTTTGAGCTTCTGGAAGAACCAATGAGGTTCATTCTTGTGTGTTATGCAGCATTTGAGCTTCTGGAAGAACCAATGAGGTTCATTCTTGTGTGTTACACAGAACGTTTCAGCTTCTGGAAGAACCAATGAGGTTCATTCTCATGTTATACAGCATGTTTGAGCTTCCACAAGAACCAGTGAGGTTCATTTTCGTGTTACACAGCCCGTTTGAGCTTCTGGAAGAACCAATGAGGTTCATTCTTGTGTGTTACGCAGAACGTTTGAGCTTCTGGAAGAACCAATGAGGTTCATTCTTGTGTGTTACGCAGCACGTTTGAGCTTCTGCAAGAACCAGTAAGTTTCATTCTTGTGTTACACAGCACGTTTGAGCTTCAGCAATAACCAGTGAGGTTCATTCTAGTTTTACGCAGCATGTTTGAGCTTCCGCAAGGACCAATGAGATTCATTCTTGTGTTGTTACGCAGAACGTTTGAGCTTCTGGAAGAACCAATTAGGTTCATTCTTGTGTTACGCAGCATGTTTGAGGTTCCACAAGAACCAATTAGGTTCATTCTTGTGTTATGCAGCATGTTTGAGGTTCCACAAGAACCAATGAAGTTCATTCTTGTGTTACGCAGCACATTTGAGCTTCTGGAAGAACCAATTAGGTTCATTCTTTTGTTACGCAGCATGTTTGAGGTTCCACAAGAACCAATTAGGTTCATTCTTGTGTTACGCAGCATGTTTGAGGTTCCACAAGAACCAATGAGGTTCATTCTTGTGTTATGCAGCATGTTTGAGGTTCCACAAGAACCATTGAGGTTCATTCTTGTGTTACGCAGCACATTTGAGCTTCTGGAAGAACCAATTAGGTTCATTCTTGTGTTACGCAGCATGTTTGAGGTTCCACAAGAACCAATTAGGTTCAATCTTGTGTTAGGCAGCACGTTTGAGCTTCAGCAATAACCAATGAGGTTCATTCTAGTTTTACGCAGCACGTTTGAGCTTCTGCAAGGACCAATGAGATTCATTCTTGTGTTGTTATGCAGCACGTTTGAGCTTCTGGAAGAACCAATGAGGTTCATTCTTGTGTGTTACGCAGCACGTTTGAGCTTCTGCAAGAACCAGTAAGTTTCATTCTTGTGTTACACAGCATGTTTGAGGTTCCACAAGAACCAATGAGGTTCATTCTTGTGTTATGCAGCATGTTTGAGGTTCCACAAGAACCAGTGAGGTTCATTCTAATGTTACGCAGCATGTTTGAGGTTCCACAAGAACCAATGAGGTTCATTCTTGTGTTACGCAGCACATTTGAGCTTCTGGAAGAACCAATTAGGTTCATTCTTGTGTTACGCAGCATGTTTGAGGTTCCACAAGAACCTGTTAGGTTCATTCTTGTGTTACGCAGCATGTTTGAGGTTCCACAAGAACCAATGAGGTTCATTCTTGTGTTATGCAGCATGTTTGAGGTTCCACAAGAACCAGTGAGGTTCATTCTAATGTTACGCAGCATGTTTGAGGTTCCACAAGAACCAATGAGGTTCATTCTTGTGTTACGCAGCACATTTGAGCTTCTGGAAGAACCAATTAGGTTCATTCTTGTGTTACGCAGCATGTTTGAGGTTCCACAAGAACCTGTTAGGTTCATTCTTGTGTTACGCAGCATGTTTGAGGTTCCACAAGAACCAATGAGGTTCATTCTCATGTTATTCAGCATGTACTGTATGAGCTTTCGCAAGAACCAATGTGGTTCATTCTTGTGTTACGCAGCACGTTTGAGCTTCCACAAGAACCAATTAGGTTCGTTTTGTTAAAGCTTATATTACACTTTTCACAAAAATGAGTTACTTGAGCAGTAAAGTTGTCTAAATTGTCCTTATTTATTGTTTATTGTTAAAGTTGTTTTGTCTAAAGGGACATAGTGATAGAAAAAATATATTTCAATGCTTTTGTTTGCAAAGGTTTTGTGTTCCCCAAGAAACTTTGCTTTCAAAAGCAAAACTTTTGCATTCGCTCGCAAAGAACAAAAATATTTTGTGAGTGAATGCAAACCTGCTCGGGGGAACGCAAGAGAACACAAAAGCACTGACATATAATATTTCCTCCCATCTCATTTTTTCTTCTTTAACCAAGTCCTTTTAGGGGCTCCGTAAGATTGTAACCTAAACCATCTACATCTACATTCATCTAAATTAACTGGTTTTATTATCAAAAATATTATATTTTTAATATTTGATTTATTATATTTTTAATATTATATATTATAAAAATATTTACTATCACTGAACCCACCTACATTATATACATTAATTTATACCAACAATACTAATGTTTTTGTGTTAAATCAGTTAGAAATAGCTCTTTATGGTAACAATTGCAGGTTACCACTTTATATAGTGTGATTTGTAAAATCAATTTATTTTTGTTTTTAGTAACACTTTTAGGGTTTTTTAACTAGTTGCTTATTATCATGCATATTACTAGAATATTGGCTGTTTATTAGTACTATATATTAAAGGTGCCGTAGAGCATGTTTTCAAAAGATGTAATATAAGTCTAAGGTGTCCCCTGAATGTGTCTGTGAAGTTTCAGCTCAAAATACCCCATAGATTTTTTTTTAATTCATTTTTTTAACTGCCTATTTTGGGGCATCATTAAATATGTGCTGATTCAGCGTGCGGTCCCTTTAAATTCTCGTGCTCCCCACCCCCCAGCTCGCGACTGCCTTAAACAGCATAAACAAAGTTCACACAGCTAATATAACCCTCAAAATGGATCTTTACAAAGTGTTCGTCATGCAGCATAACCGATTATGTAAGTATAGTATTTATTTGGACGTTTACATTTGATTCTGAATGAGTTTGATGCTATGCTCCGTGGCTAACGGGCTAATGCTACACTGTTGGAGAGATTTATAAAGAATGAAGATGTGTTTATGCATTATACAGACTGCAAGTGTTTAAAAAATGAAAATATCGATGGCTCTTGTCTCCGTGAATACAGTAAGAAACGATGGTAGCTTTAACCACATTTAACATTACATTAGCAACATGCTAATGAAACATTTAGAAAGACAATTTACAAATATCACTAAAAGTATAATGTAATCCTGGATCATGTCAGTTATTATTGCTCCATCTGCCATTTTTGGCTATTGTCCTTGCTTGCTTACCTAGTCTGATGATTCAGCTGTGCACAGATCCAGATGTTAATACTGCCTGCCCTTGTCTAATGCCTTGAACATGGGCTGGCATATGCAAATATTGGGGGTGTATATATTAATGATCCCCACTGTTACGTAACAGTTGGTGTTATGTTGAGATTCGCCTGTTCTTCTGAGGTCTTTTAAATAAATTAGATTTATATAAGAAGAAGGAAACAATGGTGTTTGAGACTCACTGTATGTCATTTCCATGTACTGAACTCTTGTTATTCAGCTGCCAAGGTAAATCAATTTTCCATTCTACGGCACCTTTAAAAGAAAATAAACACACTTATACCCAAAAGACTAAACTTAAGAGATTAATAATATATTCACTTAACTTGTATTGAACCCAGGACAGTTCTTTAGTGCTTGAGGAAGTAAAGAAGTATTATGTCTTTCTTTGAGAGATGCAGTTTCTTAAATTCCCTAAAATCATCTCTAGACATTTACAGAAAGCTTTCAGACAGATATAAATATGGGAACCTCTAGGTTAGAATGAGGAACTCCTCAAAAAGACTAAATTCAGGGAAATGACAGAGGTTTTTTCAAATAAAGTGTGGTAACTGGATTTACAGCAATATGAGTCCATAAATCATTGGAATATGAAAACACACTGAAAGACGACACAGGTATAATTCACTTTTTGCCCTAATAAAACTGGTCAAATAAAAGCAAGTATGATGGGAAAAAACTGCCACCATAAACGCATTCATATGGCTTTATGAGGCACAGACTTTCCTAAGTGGAAACTGTAGTGAGATTTCAGTTTACAGTGCAATATGGATGGCGAAAGAGCTCAAACTGACACTGGGTAATTCCCAGTAAGCTTTGAGGTGGACGGGCTGTACCGCTGCTGACAACATTTGACATCATTTGACAGCGGGCCCACCTTTTTCAACAACAACAATCCTGAAAAGGTGGGTGGAAGAGGTGGAAAGGACTGCTAAAAATAAACCCGGGCTGTGTCTGTACTCGTCTTCGCTCTTTTTTGTCCTCTCTCGCTAACGCTCATCAGTTCCTTTCAGTGGTTATACTGTGAAGTCGTCCCTGCCTTATTTCACTACTGAAATCTGTCACACCCAGGAAAAACACCTAGTAGCTGATGAGCTTGAAATCATTAGTCAAGCCAAACAATAGATCAGTGAAAGGTCAGCTTTACATTGCTATGGTTTCAATCAGGTTCCACTGATTCCACTGATTCATTTTTGCTTAAAATTTTAAATGTGTGAATTCTAGATTCAAAATTATTTATGATTATTAGTAGTAGTAGTGGTAGTAGTATTACTATTACTATTTTTTTTCTTCTAGAATTCAGAAATTGGGAGCCACCAAATTTCATTTGATAATTAAATGTTATTTTTGTAACACGTTTGTGCCTTGATGAAACTTTTTTCTGTTGACTTTTTTAACAAAATAAAAGGTTCTTCAGTTTAGACTGTCTTTTGAAGCATTTTTGTCTGGTTTTCAGTTTGGCTATGGTTCTCTCTTTTTTTAGTATCATTGATCTACTTTATATATATATTACTTTCGTAAGTAATTTGTAATTTGTAATTTGGGTAAATTAATATATAAAAGGAAAATGTTGTTGAAGTTACAGTGTAGGTTTTTCTGATCAGTGTATTCGTTGCTGGATAATAGATGATTTTTAATTAGATAATAACAGTTTGTAGAACATAAATCTTTCTCCTATGACCTCAGATGGTTATTTTTTATTTTAAAAGTTAAGTAAGCCATTTTACTTCTGTTGAGTGCTACTTTTTCAAGAAATGGAAAAAACACTATACTTAAATGATGACCTATAGTAATAATTTATAAAAAATAAAAAAAAAGAGAGAGAGATAGCAATATGGAGATACAAAGTTTCCGCCTGACAGTGATGATATGTGAATATGTACAACCATTTAATGGGTTAGTTCACCCAAAAATGAAAATTCTGTCATTAATTATTCACCCTCATGTCGTTCTAAACCCAGAAGACTTTCGGAACACAAATCTGATCTTTTTGATGAAATCTGAGAGCTTTCTGTCCCTCCATTGATAGTTTACGCAACTGAAACTTTGACAAAAAGTTCATAAAGAGATTGTAAAACATAATCCATATGAATTGAGTGGTTTAGTCCAAATTTTCTGAAGAGACACAATCGTTTTATATGAAGAACAGATTGATTTAGGCTTTTATTCACATATAAACATTCATCAGTAAACAGAAGCTCAAGCATGTTTGTTTGACACATGCAAGAACCAATGAGTTTCATTCGTGTGTTGCGCAGCACATTTGAGCTTCTGCAAGAGGTTTGTTCTTGTACGTCATTCAGGTTCGGTTGAGCTTCTGTTTATGTTTGCTGATCAATGTTTATATGTGAATAAAAGCCTAAATTCAATCTGTTCATCATATAAAGCGGTCGTGTCTCTTCAGAAAATTTGGACTTAACCGCTCAGTTTATATGGATTAGTTTTACGATCTCTTTATGAACTTTTTGAAGCGTCATATATATTAAAAATATCTTCATTTGCGTTCCAAAGAAGAAAGAAAGTCTTACGGGTTTGAAACGACACAAGGATGAGTAATTAATGACAGAATTTCCATTTTTGGGTGAACTAACCCTTTAACACCAGGCATGTGAAATCTCTTAATACCTTTCAAAAAATGTTTACAAAATTATGTCAGGGACTTTCAGTCCAGTAGCCTTATGAATGTGCTTCCAACTTGAAAATACATTTATAATGTCTTTGCGCATGAGAATGCAGAAGTGCAGTGGAATTCAGAATGAACAGTGTGTTGAGATTGTGACACAATGGAATCCTCGATGGCTTTACACGTCAGTTTCAGTAGTTCTCTTGTGCGAGACAGTGGCGCAGTGATGATACACAGCAGCGGGTATATAGACCCTCGAAGTGCATGAGTAACACAAGAGAGTTCCTGTCATGCTCTGAGTCAAATCCAGGAACCGCATGAAAACAGTCAACCCTCCAACTCAGAGATGAATGAAAAAGAATTACAGGTAAAAGCATGGACAGGTCAGAAAAAATACTACCTGTGGACCAGAAGAAAAAGAAATGGTGTGAGGTGGGTGGTAGAGGTCTGTTTCAGTTTTAATACCAAACCTAAATCATTCACTTTGTTCACTTGCTTTATTTTCCAGTCAGTTGACAAATTCTCACAGTTCTGTGCAAAAAAAAGAAGTCATTTTTAAGTATTTACCAAAAAATATATATATATATAATTATAAAGTATTTTTTATTAACCCCAAACAAACCTGCGGTTACACATGAAAAACTGACTCATACCTGGTATGAAAGCTTGTAAGTTACAAGACTGTTTGTGCAACAAAAACATGATTTGTTATGATTTCACAGCATGTTCAGCTGGAAACATGAATCAGCTACAGTAAGGACTTCATTGGAAATAATTTATTAATAACTGGCCGTCCTGATGTGTGTTTTTCCAGGAAATGTTTGGACTGCCATCAGCAGGTTTTCCCATACTGTAATAGACATTTGTTTAGTGACTGATAAGGATGCGCAAAACATAATAACGTCCTCTAATTGAAAGATAAAAAGCGAGATGATGTTGACAACTGAGATGTTTACTGGACAAGTAAATTTGCACTTATGAGAAATGTAATTGCTTCTGAGATCTAGTTAATACATTGTTTCTCAAAAATATCCTTCAGAGAATTTAAAATATCAAGTTAGACAACTCTTGATGTACAATAAGTACAGTGCTTTTGGCTTAGTTGACTCTGATTATTTGGTGTTGGACGAATCTGATGAAATATTATTTCTATTCATATTGATTATGTTTTGATGGGAAATCTGGAGGAGAAATACATACATTATAACAAATACATTGATCAATGTACACCATTTGCACACAATATAAAGAATAAAACACTACTGCATCACAAAAGGTCACCAGGTCACTGGATAAAAGAACAGTCATAATAGACATAATTATTCAGCACGTACTTCCTGTGGTAACAACATATCCTGAAGATAACGGCGGAAACAAATACCTAATGCTCAACAGGAAACTGATCGAAGGCAAACCACCACATGCTCGACAAGTATTTCATGTGAATTGAGTGTATCATTTTGTGGTTTGAAAGTATAACACAGTCAAGAGGCTTTTCCATCCACTTATTATAGACATTTCCTATTTATTCAATACACTGAAGTCACCAGAGGAGGGCATCAAACACATGACCACATCTGAGATGAACCTTTGCTACGACTCTATAAACAAAGTACTCATGTGGATAATCCCAAAATTGTTGAGGACAAAAATAGTTTTCTCATATCCTGCTCAGTATGGAGCTGTACTATCATGCCATGCATGGAAGATATTTTTCCACGTCTCAAGCAATATGTCCAAGCAGCTTGTGTAAGTGATCACAGCTGATGAATTCCAAGGGCTCTAAAAGGTTAGAAACTTTTTTGTGCCACCTACTGATGCCTTTACATTCCATATAAACAGTGTCATGAAATAAAATCCTGTCTGACATGACAAGAAAACAGTATCACTCCACTTCAAGACCCTTCAAATATTTGTTTATAAAGTCATGCAGACAGGATCTTCTGGACTGTTAACACTGATGGTGTGGACATGTGGCGTGTCTGGGAATGGAGAGGTTTAAAGATCAATCTTTGTCTGAAGGGATGTGCAGTCAGGTGACCCCCTCACCTCTCTTGACCGCAGGCCTCTGGGAGAACATGTTGCTGAGTGCTGCTTGGAGATCAGATTTCCTGTGACCCATTTCCAGGGTTGACTATATTAATTAGTGCTCTTGCCAAAGCAAGCATCTCTAGAACTTTTGCTCATAGGGGTTTTCAAGCAATCAGATTTCGCCAAACTGGGAGAAAGAATGTAATAAAGGCTTGAGAGTGGGGCTGTGTCCGAAATCGCCCCCTATACCCTTAAATAGGGCACTATTTCAGGGGGGAGCCATTTGTGGTGGTGTCTGAAACCATAGTGGATGTTATTGAGTGCATTAATTCAATCCTATAATGCACCACAATAACAAGTGTACATCTAATGTTCAATGGCTAGCGAATACCCACAGTGCACTATGAGAGTCGCATGCTGAATGAATTCCCGCATCTCTCCAGAAGATGCCGTTGATGGCTGAAACATCCATCCATCCATCTATTTTCCAAACCGCTGGTCCAATGTGGGTACAGTATAATATCATACAGGTATAAATTCCTTTTTAGTTGATTATTAAATTGTTTAATTAAGGTTTATACATGCTAGTTTCCATGACAGAGTTCAAGATACATTTTTTAATTACTATTGGAGCTGGCAGTTTGCTAAGTTTTAAATAATTATTAAACAGCAAGACAAACTATGCAAAAGCGGCAGCCCTTCCGGCATACCAAGTGTCTGAATTCATTCACTCGTCTTCATTCACTCCTTCATGTGAACTATATTAGTGGAGTAATGTCATGAATGAGGGTATAGGGGGTGATTTTGGACACAGCCTGGGATTTTTGACATGGGTCAGTAAGCAACTATCCAGACCACCCTATAGCAACCACTTAGTAATTCCTTACAAACCACCAAGATCACTCTAACAACCACTTAACAAACCCTAGAAAACATCAAGAACACCCTAGTGACCACTTAAGAATACACTAGAAACAACTTAGCAACACCCACCTAGACCCCCTAGCAACCACTTAGCAACACCCTAACAACCACTTAACACATCAGCAACACTGTAGCATCCACCCAGAACACATGGCACCCACCCATAACAACCAAGCAACCACTTATTTACACCCTAACAACCACCCTTAATACCCTAGCAACTTCTTAGCAATGCCTTAGCAACCACCCTGAACACCCTACCAACCATTTTCCAACAACATAGCAGCCACCCAGAATACCCTAGCAACCACTTAGCAGCACCTTATTATCCAACACCTAGAACACCTAGCAAACATCTAGAAAAGCCTAGTAACAATTTAGAAATGCCATAACAACCACTTAGCAATGTCCTAACAACCCCCAAGCAACAAACTAGAATGCCTAGCAACAACTACTTCGCAAAGCCCTAGCATCAACCAAAAAAACACCCTTAACACCCTAGCAACCACTTAGCAACGACTGAAAAAGCACCCAGAATACCTTTGTTATTTGTTAATACCATTGTTTATTATTTGCACAAACAGGTAGTCCCGCCCCAAACTTATCCACCTCCAAGTTTTCTGATTGGCTAACGTGTGTCAGATTCTTTTTGGCTGTTTACAGAATAATATCTCAATACACCTATTTCATACAGTATCTGTCTGGAAGGTATTCCAAAATACAGTTTGCAGCCTGTCATGAACGTCTAAGCTGAATGTATCTTTGATAGCGAGCGAAGGCTTGTGGTACTATCACAGAGAGGCACAATATCACTCTTCAGAACATTCTCTTTCACTGTTCCTTGCTGGTGGAACGATCTTCCTGCCTTCTTCCAGAATGCAGAATCCCTGGCAATATTCAAAGGACAGCTGAAAACTCATCTCTTTCGTGAGCACTTAACCTCACCCTAAAAAAAAAAAAAAACCTATCCTTTCATTACCTATCCTTTGACTTCCTTTAATTCCTCTCTATTGTAGCTTATGATACTCTCAGCAATGTCTGAAACTTGCATTGTGAGCACTTCTTGTGTCTATTTGCCTCGTCATGACGACTCGCTTGTTGTATTCCTCACTTGTAAGTCACTTTGGATAAAAGCGTCTGCCAAATGAATAAATGTATATGTAAATAACAAGAGCGATATCAGTTTGCAGCCTGTGGCGGCCCAGATGGACCAGCAGTTCAGTATATTGATGATCCGAGGGCAGCCCTCAACAGGACAGTCATATTCCCAGTGGATGAGAGGATGGATAAAGGACAAGTCCGTGGCTGAACAGAGAGCGACTCTTCCTGTTCAGGACAGGAAAAGCTACCGCTACTCAGTCTTATCACTAATAGCACAGGCGCTCCTGAGAGACAGGGCAGCAGCAGAGAGCGGATAATGAGAGGAAGAAGGTTTTAAATCCCTGTGTAAATGAATACCCCTCAAAACTGGGAATTTCAGGCCACTCGAGAGAAGCTTGAATGCTCTAAAAAAAAAACAGACTGGACAAAGAGCAAATCTGACTTGAGTTTCATATTAGTTTAAAAGCTACCGGGTATCTCGCAATTGTGTCAAGTGCTTCAGGGTACAGCTTATGACATGCTATTCATTGACTACTTCAGCAGAAACTGTGCAGCATGAATAACCAGAGCTTCTCTCTTTAAAGTTCAAAACTAAAGACTTCAACATATTACATGTTTACTTCCCAATTTCGAAGTTAAAATGGGCATATCACATAGACAAAAGTGAGCAGCCATGAGATTTTGGGGAAACCGACGTCTGTGGGACTAATGCATCACAAGGCTGGCCACAAGGCCACTTCCTCATGGATGTGAGAAGAGGGCATTTCCACACAAATCTCCAACATTAGCCTTGCCATGTCCACAAAACTATCAAATCTTTAAGACGACTCTTAATGAATCAACTTTTCAGTTTCAGTGAGTAAGCTTCTTGTTACTTAGTCCATGACAAGGCAAAACTATCTTGGCAAATTTTGACTATTCAATCACTCATTCCAGTTTATTTCCCTTTTATTAGGTAAAACCTGGTTAAACAGCCTGATGACATTGAAGTGAAATATTTTAACTTCTACCATGACTTCTACTTCTTCAGAAAACTACTACTGGTGTTAAAGAAAGCAAAAACCAATACACCCATCTGAAGAACCTAAAATGACCCTTACAGTCAACTCAAGAACCTTCTTATCATTGATAAGAAGAAACTAAGGGTGTGTTCACACTTGTAGTTCGGTTCGCTTGGTTCGTTTGGTCCGGACCAAAAAAAAATAATGAAAAATTAGTCCTGTTCCACTTAGCATTCAGATTGCCATTTTTATCACCAAACCAAAAGACACCGAACCTAAAGGCACAAGGTACATACGTTCACAACATGATTGGTCAGCTTTTATGAGGTATTGCCTATTTTGAGACAGAACTTACCGAACATCCAAAACAATTCTGTGTGCTGGTCTAAATGTGCTTGTTGTATGTGCATAGCCTACTTATGATGGTATTTTGACCAGCTGACAACTTGTGAAGAGATTATGAAATGTCTAAAGGAGTCAAAACAGTGGCAGGAATCCCTCTGTCACATACATAAACAAAGATCTGCTGTGAAGAGACGTGGTTCTGTTTCCTATACCAAACTGTGATGGGCAACATCACGACTATGACGAGAAAAAACAGGTATGCTTGAGCATTCTGTCCTTTTTAGGGTCTCATCTTCCTGTTTTTAGTTCATTTACATTTGTTTGGTCTGTGTAGTGTACATATATCATTCAAACCGCACCAGAGCTCGTTTGGAAGCGGACCGAGACCCATCTTTTCAGTGGTCTCAGTCCATTTGTTTAGTATGCACCAGGGTTCAAATGGCAGCGTTCAAACTTGTTGAAATAAACCGCACTAACAGAGCGATCGCACCAGGGTTTGTTTTAATTGAACCAAACATGCCAAGTGTGAACACACCCGAAGGAACAATTGAAGAAACTTGTGTACAAGGCAGCAGACATGTAATCTTATTCCACCCACTTAGAACATACACACACACACCATCCCTTCCCATCACTTTTCCCCCCTTTCCTCTTCCTGAACCTAAAATATTACAAACATCATGCCATCATGTCCAAGCCATTTAAAATCGCCAGAAAATTGCCTTGTCTAACATTTAGAAACATCTCTTGTTTTCCCTTTTCTAAGTCGTGGGACTGTTGTTTGTCCTAGACTGACACAGATGCACATATGCCGTCTGACTCACTTCGGCTCTGGGTGGGTCTGTTTCCAATTTTCGCACCCCTCCACCCATAAAAAGAGAAGTTACCTCCAAAAACAACAAAACAAGTGAAGAGTTTACCGCTAAAAGTTCCCCTCCTTATAAGACGCACGCACACACACATATTAAGGCGGCTAACAAAAGCCACTCTCCCTGAAACTCTTATCAGCGCTTTCCTTCCCCTCTGCGCTAGAGCGTGGGAGCGTGGAGCCAGAGCTCGGAGGAGAAAACCTGCACCCGCAAACAACAGGAGGAAGCCAGTAATCCGAGTCGAGGCACTCCGAATGATTCCAGAGAGCGGGGGAAGAAAGACAGCCTGAGAAACCCTGAGAGAAAAGGCTTGCATGGGACAGAGATGTCACAAAACTTGACGAAACCTGGGGGAAAAGTTCTAGTGACCTGAGGCGAGCGCTTAATGAGGCTTCCTGTCAAATGAAACGATAGCTGAAGAAAGAGAGAGAGAGATCTTAAAACAGACACTTACCAGCAAGTCGAGTGTTCATGCAGTGTGTAGGGCTCTACAGTGTCTCTATGTCCATAATCAAAAAGCCACTGAGATTGTCTCAAGGTGTCCAACCAGCGCAGCCAGTGTCCACAACAAAAGACATGAAGGAACGAACATGGGAGGGCAGGAATATCAAGGCTCTTAGTGAAACAGCCTCTTTCTGTTTCCTCTGTTCATTCAGATTCTACTTACACTAAGTTGGCAATGCCTTTTTGCGGGAATGACTTGTTTCAGGATTCCCCAAATGTCTGAAGCTGCAAGCGGTGGAAGAAAAGGAGAGGAAAAGAGAGTGTGTGTGTGTGTGTGTGTGTTTGGTGCTGAAGGGAGGGCTGGGGGGTTAGGGGAGGTGGGAGGGACGCGCTCTAAGGAGGCCGGGGCCATCTATGCCAGACAATAGCAGGAAAATGAACATCACACGCTAATAAGCAACAGACCAATTATTCGAAAGTACTAATAACAAAAATAAGGAATGAAATAACAACAGAATGAATGTTGTTTTTGCACTTATTTTGGAAGATTTAGACATTAGTCAAACCTTTTTAAGTATTAAAGGAAAATTTTATATTATAAAAATGTAAAATGTAAAATGTCCTCATTATGTCCTTGTCCCCAAACTGTGTACTGTTATTCATTTTGTGGAAATAAATCAAACCTCCAATAGGGCTCAAAATAAAATGAAATAAAATAAAATATAAAACGAACCAAAAAATAATCTTCCAACGAAGAACATAATTTACTGCTGAAGCTCTGAATTCTCATTCATAATTGTGACATATTTAACTTCTTTGATGGCAAAACTGCATGTGCTCTTGCTTGGGTCGTAAACAGATAGGAGCAGTTTTTGTTGGAGAGCTGCAGTGGAGAGGAAAATTCCCTGAATAATGACTTAAATTTCAGCACCATTTCACTTCTGCAGACTTAGAAAATATAGTGCCTCTCACACACAAATCATTCATAGCTTTCGGATAAAAGTCCAATATAAAAAAAGTATAAATCCCACATACGACCCAAACTTGCATCATTAAGAAATGTTATTACCAAACTTTTGGTCTAGCCTGAGGAAGTTTGAATAAAAGTTTGATATATATATAGTGTATAGGGATTAATACATATATTTTTTCTTGAGTTTTGGAGATACACTCCTGTAAGATAAACAGTTTTTTGTTTGTGTTTCCTGCAAAGGTTCCTGATTATTGAACATGTAAATCAAACAGAACAGCAAATGTTTTAGTGACAACTTAGGTTAAAGGTGCAATGTGTAAGATTTTTGCAGTTAAATATCCAAAAACCACTAGGCCAGTGTTATATATTTTGTTCACTTGAGTAATTACAATATCCCAGATGTTTTTTTAACTATTTGTAAATCATGAGAAAAGTGTAATTTTGACCAAGACTCCGGGACGTGTAAGGAGTCGCCTGTCAATTGCGTCATACCCACGTTACCCTCGTTTTTTTTTTTTTTTTTTTTTTTTTTTTTTTTGTGAGTACCATGCTTTACCATGCCTCAGAGAAAAACACTATTTTGTCAAGTAGCTAACACAGCATAATCAGATGCAGCTTTATTTTTAGTTACAGTAATACATAATTTTCTCCATCATACAATACATTTTAAAATTAATTGCATGCCATTTATCAACACAAGCCATCCAGCATTTAATATGATATTCTTAAATCTAGCTTACTGCAGTGTGTCTCAAACAAGTGTCTCACAGCATCCACCGAGTGAATGCACAGAGTAACATTATAACATAATTTTCAACACACTCAAATGTATCTAATATGATAAACAGAGCTGCGTTACCTCATACTCATGACCGGAAAAGCGGAAGCAGAGCTGGCAACTGTGGCATAAAAAAGTTCCGCTGCTCGCGGCGTGTGTTGCGTAAATGGTCCAGCGGCCTCGTTCAGCTCCCACAACACTTGGTCCTGCTCTGCTTACTACAATAATGTTAATAATCGCATCCATGAACATTATTTTTTCCCGAGTCCTATCCCTATTCTTTTGCACCGGCTGTGAAGTGAAGATCACATGTCCCAAGATTCCGCGCTCAAACTTGCCATTATCAAGCTACACCTTTGTTTTGAATAGGCCTCTTTTGGACAGAAATCTTACATATTGCATCTTTAATCCCTGTGTTTGACAAATTTAACAGAGTTATTTAATTGATCTCATTTGTTATAAATACAATAAAATCAATCGGTGTCTGCAGTATTCTAGGCTTTAGAAGTATGTATGTTAATGTTGCATATGTCAGTATTTATCTTAATGTAAAGAATTGTTTGAGCTAGAACTATCTGAGTATTAATAAGATTACACTAATTGCTTATTCACAATTTTTTCACATAAAAACAATGTACAATTTTTAAATGAAACAATGCATATGAATATCGTCCAAATCAATAATTTGTATTTTGTGATGACATATTCAGAGGCTTTCATAGCAAACAGTATATCTTTTCTTTTTTCTTTTTAATTTATAAAGATATAATTTTGACATTAATCTGTTTGTGAATGTACTTTCATATAATTCCATTGAACTGTCACAGTCATGTTATGTTTAGGGTCCATTTACACGGCACAGTTTTCAACTAAAAACAGCATTTTGGCCATTCGTTTACTCGAAGTGACATCGCCATCTACTGGCCTGGCATGAATATTACAGTGTTTTTAGTCCCAGCATTAGCAAGCCTCCCAGCAGACCACCAGAAACCAGCAGATGGTTTTGATTCTGCTCTCTAATCCCTAGTCGGACGGGACTGGTTTTCCCTGAGGATTCAGGTAAATTAGTGTTGCGCAGACATACTTTGCAATTTTAATCCTGTCCGAATTGAACACGTCTGTATTTTCTCTCATAAAAAATTAAGGAGCAAATTACCTACTGTTTTTCCACTAACTAGAGGGTCCACAGAGAAATCGAATCCCTCCCGAACAGCAACATCTGTCATTCCGCTATATTATACATTTCTAGATTCCTGTTGCACTGTCTGGTGCTTCTTTATTATGGATTCAGACCTTTTTGCCAACTTTCTGGGTAAAATAAGAGTTGGTGGCTCAAGAACTGCTGGCATCACATCCAACATAAAAAAAGAAGCACTTTTTTTATGGATCTTTATGGATTTTTTTATGGATCCGTGTGAATGGGGATCATTGTGTTGTCTGTACGGGAGAAACGCAAAGGAAAAACTTTTTCCCATTTTTAGTACATCGTTGTTGTGTAAACATACCCTTAGTTTCACTGTCTTGTTCTGGGTGGCATTTCCCAAAAGCATCGCAAGCCTAAGTTGATCGTAGCTCCATTTGTGGCAATGGAGCTACGATCAACTTAAGCCTATGATGCTTTTGGGAAACGCTGCCCTGTTTAATTTCTAGTCATGGTCACTGTTTTGGCCTCTGTTCTGGTTCATCATTAGTTATCATGGTTTTTGATTAGTTACACACCTGTTTCTTGTTCTGTTGATTATTCCCTTTGTGTATTTAAGCCTTTAGATTTTTTTAGTTCTGTGCTCCACTTTAACGTTTAATGAGTTTGTGTAGCATTCTCGCTCTCTGTTTCTTGAGTTTCTTCGTTCATTTTCTGTGTCACACATCATTCTTTTCGGATTTACTACACGCTCACCGTTATATGCCAAACCTGACTCACTTAACGTTTGTTACTTACCTGTTGTTCCAGCGTTTCCTCCTCGTTCTCCACCACTACAGATCTCCACCGTCTCCACGCTTCCCTCTGGATCCCCTGGAATACACAAAAGGACAATCAAATTCAGATAAGCCCCATCCGCCTGCTTACCTGGATATTCTACTCATCTGTGATTCCACCATTGTTGTCTAATAAAACTGCTGTATATATATCACTTACCTCTGTGTCCCGTGTCTCTCTGCTGACAGTTAGCTAGATTTAGTTTACTTTCAGCTATTCCAGTATGGCAAATATTTTACCCACAAAGAATGTGCATGTCTGTTTCTTTTTGTATCTTTATGTGTTTCTGTGCACACAATTACAATAAAACTTAATTTCCCTGTAATGAGGTCTTTGGGTCAGAGGATTACACTAAAAAATACTTTATTATTAAGAGGTCTGATTGCACACACATCGAGACGAATTTCACCGCTCTTAATTTAATTTCTGGGTGAAGACGCTGGGACTCAACTGATGCTTTCACAGAGATGGAAAAGAATAAGTACTTGATTGGAAAACCAAAAGTTAATCTGGAGAAGTTTTGAAAGTTCTGTCATATTTTTTGAGCTTTTTAAAACTGAATGCCAGGTGATCCCCTAAGTTTCATTTTAGTGAATAGCTAATAACATGAAATATAACCATAATAATGTTTTACTTATTTAGCCACGTTAACTTAGATTTCACACAGATTTGCCATATTTTACAGTACAGCCACTAACTTCTACTTCACAAATTAGACAAGGTTGCAGTTGCAGATTCAATTTTTTTTATTATTATTTTTTTTTTTAAATAAAAAACAAGAATTCTGACATTTCTGTAGCTTTTAATCATTCAAATACTTCTGTTTTTAATAAAAATGTTTGCTATATCTGACACAAACATTAGTCATAGACAGTCACAGGGATAAATGTGAACTTTGGGGAAATAGGGGTTTTACTGTAATAGGCTACATATGACTCTATACAGTATATATTGTGTCACATTTATCTTGTAGCACTGATGCAGTTATTCTATAATTCTTATGTAGACAGAATTGTTCCATGTGTTGTTATAAATGCATTTATTACATTGTAATAACACGATTAATAGTCATGTCAACATACGGGTCCATGAGGAGTTTTAAAAGAGGGTTTATCTGAACACAGCTGTTAAATATTGTATAAATGCAAGGGGGCCTCAGAAAGCATATGATTTTCATTTTGGTCATTGAAAACAACAACATGCGTCATTATGAACAGCATGGCAAGCAGAGAGAATGTGGTTATCATTAAAATGACTAAACACATAGATGAGTGTTCTCCAGAGGGCAGGATACACACATACACTCACATGAAGCCACAAAAAGAGGATAGACAGATACATACACACACGTTTTGAGGGGAAAATTCTTTAGATGCTTCCCCTGAGTGTATTAGGGAGACTTGCTGTTATGATATTCACTGATATCATACACAATGCACTGATTACAATGTACTGCAGTTAGATCAATGAAAACATCCGTATCACAGTCTGAAATCACTTTTACAAATCTAACAAACCTTTCCCTTATTACTGTGCTTTTACATAACACATTTCATATGCCATATTTAATTATATTTGAAATTAAATTATCTTAAAAATGCATCTGATGATCTGAAGCAAAACACATTGCAGGCAAGACTTTCCCCTACCCTTACATTTTAGAGGTTTTTGCTATTTTTTAGTGAAAGTGAAGATAAATCAATGGCTAAATAGGAAAAAGAAAGGGTTAAGGACCCGAATCTCCTGCATTATCACCATAAGTAGCTCAATGTGTCTGAAGCACGTGTACTAACCACTAGGCCTCAATTCAAATAATAATTCAAATGATTCCAATGATTCACATACAAATAAAATACGAACAAACAAACAAACAAAAACTAAGGAGCCTAACACTTTATTTCGATGGTCCACTTAAGACATTAATAACTATAAGTAACTATATGTCAACTAGCAGTCAATAGAGTATTAGTACTGTATACTAATGCTCTAATGACTGCTTAGAATCTCTGCTTAATATCTGATAACACATTATTTAGTTTATTTTGTGTTGTTGTTATGCTTACCAACAGACATTCTACTGACTTTCTACATTCTACACTAATGAGAGTTAGCGTCACATTGCAATGGCTGTATTAAAGGGTTAGTTCACCCAAAAATGAAATTTCTGTCATTAATTACTCACCCTCATGTCGTTCCAAACCCTCAATACCTCTGTTCATCGTCAGAACACAAATGTATATATTTTTGATGAAATCCGAGAGGTATCTCCCATAGAAGCAATGAAATGACCACATTCAAGGTCCAGAGAAGTAGTAAAAACATCGTTAAAATAGTCAGTGTGACCACAGTGGTTTAACCTTAAAGGTGCCCTAGAATTAAAAATTGAGTTAAATAACAAGAGTTCAGTACATGGAAATGACATACAGTGAGTCTCAAACACCGTTGTTTCCTCCTTCTTATATAAATCTAATTTGTTCAAAAGACCTCCGAAGAACAGGCGAATCTCAACATAACACAGACTGTTACATAACTGTCGGAGTGTACGCCCCCAATATTTGCATATGCCAGCTCATGTTCAAGCATTAGACAAGGGAAGGCACTATTAATGTCTGGATCTGTGCACAGCTGAATCATCAGACTAGGTAAGCAAGCAAAGACAATAGCAAAAAATGGCAGATGGAGCAATAATAACTGACATGATCCATGATATCATGATATTTTAAGTGATATTTGTAAATTGTCTTTGTAAGTTATGTAAGATGTAAGTTACCATCCTTTCTTTACTGTATTCACGGAGACAAGACTGTCGTTATTTTCATTTTTTAAACACTTGCAGTCTGTATAATGCATAAACACAACTTCATTCTTTATAAATCTCTCCAACAATGTGTAATGTTAGCTTTAGCCACTGAGCACCAAACTCATTCAGAATCAAATGTAAACATCCAAATAAATACCATACTCACGTGATGAGACACGCTGCATGACGAACACTTTGTAAAGAAGAATTTTGAGGGTTATATTAGCTGTGTGAACTTAGTTTATGCTGTTAAAGGCAAGCGCGAGCTCCGTGGGGGGGGCTTTTAAAGGGGCCGCAGCCTAAATCGGCTCATATTTCATGATGATGCCCCAAAGTAGGCAGTTAAAAAAATTAATAAAAAAAAATCTATGGGGTATTTTGAGCTGAAATTTCACAGACCCATTCAGGGGACACGTTAGACTTATATTACATCTTTTAAAAAGACGTTCTACGGCACCTTTAATGTTATGAAAGGAGAAAAAAAAACAGCTTCCCTGTCATTCTCCTATGCAGATTTAAGACACATTGCAGTGCTTTCGTGTTATGAACGCCGGCTCAGTATTGACTGACACTGTTGTGAGCAGCACGGTGCATGTGTGTGATGCTGATGCAGGAGCCATCCAATAATGAGTCGATGTTCGGATGTAAACATGGAAGCTCTGCAATGTGTCTTAACGTAAACTGTGTAGGAGAATGACAGGGTAGAGATTTAAATCATTCACCAAACCAAATGTTACGGGTTGGTGTTGAAAAGATGAAGCTTTCACAGACTTATCCACAATTGATGGGTTTATTGATACAACGAAGAGATCCAACATCAACACATAGAAGAACATAAGAACAGACAAGGAGTGAAGGGAGTGAGTCCACATATATATGGAGTGCAAACGAGGAAGTCCAGGTGATGATGATGAGGGATGATGGGGAGATGACGAGGGAAGTGAGTGCAGGTGTGGAGAACAGGAGGAACATGGGAATTGGAGTTCTGGAGACAAGGGATCTGTGACAGTACCTCCCCCTCCCGGTAGGCGTGACCTCACGCCGTAGATGGAACACCGGGGAAGGGGGGTGGGCGCCCTGGAGACCTCATGCCGGTGCAGGGAGAGGCATGGGTAGGAGTGGAGGTCTCCAGGGTGGGTCCATGAGCCAAGGCGGGTCAGGTGCAGCGGGCAGCCATGGCAGGTCAGGAGCCTTGGGCGGCCATGGCAAAGCCCCACCCACATGTGTGTCCCCCACATGTCCCCCACCCACGGGTACTTGGCCCCCCCCAAAAAAATACTTGGGGAGGTTTCGGATCATCTTGAGGGGTCCCAGAAATCTCGTGGAAATGTGGGTGGAGGAGCATGGTGCTAGCTTGGCGGCGTGTGGAGCGGCTGGCCCAGCGGTTGAGACTGGAGCGGCTGGCCCGGCGGCTGAGACTGGAGCAGCTGGCTCGGAGGCTGAGACTGGAGAGGAGGGCTCGGCGGCTGAGACTGGAGCGGAGGGCTCGGCGGCGGCGGCTGGAGCTGAGTGCTCGGCGGCGGCGGCTGGAGCTGAGGGCTCGGCAGCGGTTGGAGCAGAGGGCTCGGCGGCGGCGGCAGGAGCTGATGCTGCAGGGAGAGGTGTCCAGTCCATCCCCTCATAGGTGATTAAAATCCGGACTGGAATGGGAGCGGAAGGCCCGGAGAGGGCTGGAGCTGCTTTCTTCTTCCTCCTCCGCTTTCTGGACTCAGCGGAGGAGTGAGGATCCAGTGTAATACAGGGAGAACGTTCACTGGAGGGGAAGCTGAACGTTCACTGAAGTCAGCAGCGCCATAAGGTTGCTAGGAATAGTTTTTTCTCATGGAAGTTTAGCATTTGGTGAGCTAATAAAATATTAAAAATCAATATTTTGTGTACAATTATTTAATTATGTCATCCGGTATCACAGACTTGCTCGCTCGTTACATACAAATGCAGCCCTTTTTTGACTATTTTGTTCACTGTAATGGATTATAAGATAACAAACAGGTATGATTTTCATCTCAGATCAATATTTCTTATGCCCATAATTATTTATGTGGCGAAATGCTGAGTTATATGTGGTATGACTGTTCCTAATCTCTTAAATGTCCATCTAGTTTGAACTTGCCGCTTGCTAGCAACTGCTCTCTCCGCAGAAGCTTTGCGTTTAAAGAGCTAATAAAATATTTCAACTCAGATCAATATTTCATGTAAAATTATTTACTTATGTGGCAAGTAGCCATGTAACAAGTCCTGATCACCCTGTTCTGAGATAATAACCGGCTGGATGTACATTATCCATTCCTTAGTACTGCCTTAAATTTTTATCCTTTCATCACACAAAACTATTGTATGACTATAGAAGACTGTGGCGACCAGGGCGGGCGAGAGCCGTGAGGGAACGGCGCGAGGCCGGTGACGCAAGTGATAACAAGCATCACCTGGGAGGCGCACCGGCCTTGAGTCTCTCACGGAGGAGCTCCGGGAGCATAAAAGGAGGAGCGACGACCGTGGAGGACGAGAGAGGACCAGGCCTGGATATTATTTTATGTTTTATTATGTTTGTGTGGCCGGCAGACGTCCGCGAGGGTCTGCCGGCATTACTTTCGTTTTGTTCTTTGTTTATTTTATATTAAAGTTTGTTGAATGTTCGCCGGTTCCCACCTCCTTCTTCCCGTATCTATGAACCTCGTTACATTGGTGCCGAAACCCGGGAGGAAGGAGGGACATGCTGTCGGAGAGCCCTTGCTGCTGAGGGGGATCGCGGTGCTGCGGAGTTCGGGCAGCGTGGAAGTGAAGACCGCGAGAGGCTGCCCGAGGCGGTGGTGCTGGAGCCTTGTGAAAGGTGGGACGGAGACCCGGATGCCGTGCTCCTGGGACGAGGTGGGGTGGCTGCCGTCCTGGAGGGAGCGGAGGAGTCGCCGCCGTCTGCCGTGGGCCGGAGCCTGCTGCCGTCCGCCATGAAGGGGAGGAGCAGGGGACGGGGGACTCGCTGCCGGCTGCCCTCAGTCGGAGGAGCCATCGCCGGCCGCCAGGAGGCAGTCGAGGATCGGGCCGTCCACCGAGCGTCCAGTGCCACCGCATGGCACCGCGAGAAAGAGCCTCTTGGCAGGCTGAGGACCGAGCGGCAGTGTGTCTGGGAACCGGACCCAGAATTTTTTTTTTCCTCTTTCTTTTTCCTCTCTCCCCTCTCTCCTCCTGTCGCTCCCCTTGCTTCCGTCTCCTTTCTCTCGTCTCGTCTGTCCTTACCCCCAGGTGCTGCGGCCGCCGAGACAGGCCCCGGGGGGGGGAGTAGAGCGCAGTCTCGGAGGTACCCCCCGGCCTGCGAGGGGCGATGGGGGTATGTGGCGACCAGGGTGGGCGAGAGCCGTGAGGGAACGGCGCGAGTCTCTCACGGAGGAGCTCCGGGAGCATAAAAGGAGGAGCGACGACCGTGGAGGACTAGAGAGGACCAGGCCTGGATATTATTTTATGTTTTATTATGTTTGTGTGGAATTAGCAAACAATTAGCAATTAGTTTGTTTGCAATTAGCAAACAAAGAACAAAACGAAAGTAATGCCGGCAGACCCTCGCGGACGTCTGCCGGCATTACTTTCGTTTTGTTCTTTGTTTATTTTATATTAAAGTTTGTTGAATGTTCGCCGGTTCCCGCCTCCTTCTTCCCGTATCTATGAACCTTGTTACAAAGACTATCATATGTCACAAGTCATATTGAATATGTTTATTGTGCTGATTTTTTCACTAAACTGTATGGAAAAGGTCTGTGTGATTTAGAAAACAATTGTGCTCCAAGGGGGATAAAAAATTCAAGGAATTGAAACTACATGAGAGTGTGTAAATTATCATTTTTGGCTGAACTATCCCTTTAACATTTTAGACACATGGCCAAGAGGTTAAAATAGTGCAGAAGTGTGCAAACAATACCGGGGCTTTTTCTGGGTCGATGTGCATCCTACAACCAACAATTTTATACCCATTTTGTTTTGTTTGTATATAATCAGATGCTTCCCTTTCCGACAATTCATCCAAGCACGTTTAACAATGAGAGGACAGAGATGAACAGACAGTCAGGAATAGAAGAAAAACAATGCAATTCATACACAACATCAGAGAGCAAGACTACATCCCTTATAAACATTTACCATGGTGATCACGGTGTCTGGCAAAATACAGGAAGGTTACTGGTCAAACAAAGATTTTCACTGACACGCACCACTCACATTTTCTTTAGAATATGTAATTAATATATATATATATATATATATATATATATATATATATATATATATATATATATATATATATATATATATATATATATATATATATATATATATATATATATATATATATTTGAATATTATAACAGTAACAATGTATGTATATTTGTGGTGAAAATGGTTAACAAGGTAGGGGATGCAAAGAAGCACAAACTAAGGAGCAAGAAAGAGCAAAAAGACCAAAAGAAAGAATGAAGACCTCTGTCTGTGTGGTCCGGTTTTTGGGGCAGTTCTGTCAAGCAACTGACTCAG
The DNA here is from genome assembly GCF_024489055.1 of Chanodichthys erythropterus. Taxonomy (NCBI): domain Eukaryota; kingdom Metazoa; phylum Chordata; class Actinopteri; order Cypriniformes; family Xenocyprididae; genus Chanodichthys; species Chanodichthys erythropterus. The sequence goes on from NC_090240.1 coordinate 4,170,606, forward strand.
TTCTGTTGAATGGCAGATCTAGCACAACTGTAACGTAATCCTTCAACTAAACACACACACAGGCACAGTGAGAGAGACAAGCAGATGCTCAAGCTCCCTGGCCAGCCGTCTCTCAGGGGAGGACAGAGACTCTAGGTGCAGATGCTCAGCTGGGCTCAATTTCAACTATTTCCACCAGGGCTATTGACCATCAAGGAAAACATCCTCCCTAAAGGATTTAGTGCAGGACACCGTATTCTGATTAGCTAAATAATTTGTGTTCAGTAAGATGAACCACGGAGTTACTAAGTAATCACAAACAATCTCATATAAAAAAATAAACTGTAATAATTGTGAAAATATTTACACACTGAATCCCCAAATTCATCTTTAATCAAACTAAAGCAATTAGCAAGGATGAACTGAATAGATGAAGTGATAAAGACATTTATACATTTACAAAAGGTTTCTATATTTAAAATAAATGATGTTCTTTTGAACTTTCTATTTATCAAAGAATCCTGTAAAAATTTTACAGTTTCAACAAAAATATTAAGCAGCACAACTGTTTTCAACTTTGATAATAATAAGAAATGTTTCTTGAGCATCAAATCATCACATTAGAATGATTTCTGAAGGATCGTGTGGCACTGAAGACTGGAGTAATGATGCTGAAAATTCAGCCTTTCCAACACAGGAATAAATTACATTTTAAAATATATTACAATAGAACACAGTGTGGCTGTAGAAAGTGCACAATGAAAAAGATGAATAAAATACACAGTCTTTAATAACATAACAAGCATGATCACATTCACATAGACAATAACTGACAATAGACAGAACAGAAAAGGGAGTATAAATGAGACTACTAAACGGAAACAGCTGACAAGACTTAACTAATTAGAAAGCATAGTGACTAACAAGAACTAATGTAGATAAGACACAACTGAACTAATCTGAACATACATGTGACATAATCACGGACTGAGGCGGCGACTAGGATTCGGATGACCAGAGCAGCGATGGGTCGATCGAGGAAAAGAGGAGCCCGATGACATAGTAGGGGTGCAAGGTGTAGGTGCAGCCAAAACCCTGAAAGTCCATGGCAGAAGCTGGGCGTTGACTGCCGGAGGGTGACCAGGAGTGACGAGGGTGCCCAGCGGAGTTTCCGGGAAAATGGGTGATGATGACGGGCTGACTGGCCGAGGTGGAGACATGGGCCTGAAGGCCTGAGGTCAAGCCGGGGACTCTGCCTCAAGCCGAGCTGGTGGATGAGAAGTCAAAGGTGAGGAAGATCAGCTGCACGGAGTGAGTGGTGGGGGTAGAGCCGCGGAGCTGGACAACATCAGTGGCGCAGACGAATCCAGGGGACTGGCGGTGACCAGCGATGGAAACGGATTCGGAAAGTCAGGCAGGGACACAGAGAGATCTATGGATGGGACCGGAGCATCCAAATATCTGGACGGGACCGGCAAAGAAGACGAGGATTTGAGGGTGGGGACTTGGGTGGGAACTGGATCCGGGAACCACAGATCTATCAGGTACACTCCTGGCTCCATGTTGGACTGACCCGCTTGTGTCAACTCCGGGGCTTTGATGTTCTCCGGCTCAGGTTCCTGGATGATGAAAACAGTTACAGCCATGATCAATCTCATAGGACTCTAACTAGATTTAATTTAAATAAACTTATAACCATAATCACATAAACCCATTATAATAAATTTCACATTTAGCTTTGTTTTATTTATTTTGTGTAAAAAGCTCCAAATGACATTTCTTTCTGAATAAGAGCTGTCTGTTCATTTTCTCACTCCTAAACGTATTTTTTAATGCCGTTATAACATTTATATTCTGTTATGTTCTGTTTTAGTTTTTCTTTTCACTGTGTTTTGCCTGTTATCGTCAGTTTCCCTGGTTGTTAATTAGTTCCTGCACCTGTTTCTGTTCACGTTGATTCTTCTTTTTGTCAATATTTAAGCCCTTTTTAAGTTCCTTCAGTTCATTCAGTTCCTTCATCCAGTATCGTCTAAGTTTAACGTGATTGTCTTTACATTTTCTCCTGCCATCTCCTGAGATTTCTGTTGTGGATTTAATAAAGACTGTGCTTGTACTCAACCGCTTTTTTCGTGTGCATCACTACAACCAACTGCGACAGAATACCGGACTTAAGAGTAGTTTTTCCCCCTCTCCCCATCACTAATGGATCTACCCGCCGTTCAACTAATCTGCTTAGAACAGAAGGACCGTTCACTGGCAGACCATACTAGGGATTTTTTAGATCTGGCATGCCTAACTCACTATCCATGTCTTCCAGTGAATGGTTCCAGAGTAGAATTTGCTGCTATTGTGGAGTGGGTGCTGGTGAACTGCATGTCACCATTCACCATCTATCCAGTCGGTGAGGACGTCACCAGCCCCACTCCAGCCCCAGAGCCCATTCACTCCTCCCCAGCTCTGCACGGAGTGAACGCCTGAGCCTGACGCAGACAGAGAGCCAGAGTCTGCCAAGATGTAAGAACCAGATAGAAGGACTGAGCCAGCCATCGACCCGGAGCCCGAGCCCCACAGGTGTGTGAGCCGGAAACATCATCCGTCCCTGAGAGGCTGCTAGTAGTGTATGAGGGCATGGAGGAAAGTTAAACTCTGTAAACTGTCTTTATGAACTGGAAGACGATATATAACTGATTCTCCCATCCACGCTGGTTCCGGCCAGCTCCATGTCTCTTGTGTCTCTGCTGGTTCCATCCAACTCAAAGTTTCCTCTGCCCCCACTGGTCCTGTACAGCTCAAAGTCTCCTGGTGTCTCGGCTGTTTCTGCCCAGAGATCCTGCCCAGCTTCCCTCTCCCACCTCCTCTACTAAGATCAGTCCTGCCCCTATTCTACTCTATTGTGTGTATTTGCCTTGGGTTTTCCAGTCTCCAGTTCCGCCTAATCAAGAGGATCCCCTGGCTCCATCTCAGCCTGTTGACCTGTCAGCTCCACCTTGGCTCCTCCCTCCCTCAGCTGCGCCTGGGACCATCAGTCTTACGGCTCCACCAGACTCCCTCATTCCTTTGGCTCCACCTTGGTCAGACATCACTCTGCCTGCACCACAGACTTCAGAGCCGTCTGCTGTGCTTCGTCTCTCGTCCCCTTCGGTTCCATCTGGCTCTGCCTTCCCTCCAGCTCCACCTCTCCCTCGGTTACACCAGCTTCACCTCGGACTGTTGTCACTGCCACTCAGCCTTGGTCTTCTGGACCATCGGTGCCGCCTGGTCTCACTGTCTCTTTGTCTGCACCCAGGTCTCCATGTCCATCAGCTCTTTCTCCATCCATTATTCCCCTGGTGTCAACAGCCAAATCTCCACCAAGGCTCCTCCTTCCATCAACTCTGCCATGGGACATCGTCCTGGCTGCCCTCTAGGTCCCCACCTGTCTACCCCTTATCCTGGCTCCTCCCACAGTCATCACTGCCCTGGTCTCTCCAACCGCCAGCACCTTTTGGTTGCTGCCTTTTGCCTGCTCTACGTCCTCCTCCATAGCTCCCACCCTATCTCCTCAGTTGCACGTACTGTAACATGTATATTCTGTAATGTTCTGTTTTGTCCTAGTTCCCGGTTATTGTCAGTTTTCCTGGTTGTTAATTAGTCCCTGCACCTGTTTCTGTACAGGTTGATTACTATAGTATTTAAGCCCTCAGTTTATTCAGTTTCTTTGTCTGGTATTGTTTAAGCTTAACATGGTTGTTTACGTTTTCTCCTTTGGTCTCCTGAGTTTTCAGTTGTGGATTTAATAAAGACTGTGCTTGTACTCTATTCCTTTTGTCATGTGCATCATTACAACCAACCGTGACAGAACACATTTTTTGAGCTGTGAACTGATATGTATAGGCTGTACATCATTGAAAACACTAAAGGTACTCATTAATTTTATTCAAAAGTTAAAGTTAGTTATTTTTGCATTTTTCAGAGTGATTTCTAACTTCCGGTTTGAAAAGCAAAGTCGGAGCAACGTCACAAAATCTGACGTCATCATGTACCACTGGCAAAGATCCGGAGTGCTGGTTGGCTCCAAGTATATGCTGGTCGAACATGCTGACATCAACAGTTTCTGCATTTATGCATGACTTAAAGCTCATTCAATCCAATCACTATTCTGAAGTATGCATATGATTATAATTGCGGTATTATGCATGAGTAAGTATCACTTCTCTCGCCTTGGTCTCTTGTCATTCAGAGACATATCATTGGTGTTCGTTTCCTCAGTGCTACAACACAATGTGTTTTCCTGCGACACGACCAGAGCAGAGGTTTGTGTGCATGTGGATTGTTTTGCTGTAATCTACCAGCACAAATGTAAAATATGTTTGGATGAGATCGCATTACAGCGGAGAATTCAAATGTCACAAAAGTGCGGCTCATTCACCTCTGCCTGCTCTAGCTGCGTTCAAACACATTTTCTCCGTGGTCATATATTAATATTCATTATTCTGTATAACGAGTGTGCTCTATGTCTGTGCTTCATTGGTTGTTCTCTCCCCTCTTCTCCCCTCTACACTCCCACTTTTCCAGAGCTTTACATGCCCATTTTAACAGACTTTTTTAAGCTTTGAGGTGTGAATGACCAGGGTAAAAAAAGCATAACATTACCCAAAGGAAATGGTGACATCAGCATAGCCTCAGAAAGTGGAAAAAATGGATGCTTACTCACCAGCTGCTCGTAATCCAGCACAACCAGCAGCTACGTGAGCTGGTATAGCGCTGTACCTTCAGTGTTTAAATTCATTGTCATTGGTGTTATCCACAACCTAAAGCTCAGAACCGACCCACAAGGGCATATGCAATATGTAATGATTTTATGGGCAGATTTGTGTCAAATTAACAAAGCTATCATTGGGGGCAGTTCATTCTACGGAAATTCCCCCCATTGTGCTGCACAATTTGGGTAACCATGATGATGTGAAAACTTTTTTTTTTGTAAACTCCTTCAAAACAACATGGATACAAATGACTTCAGTTGACCAAAAGAGCTCCACTAGTCTGAATGATATTATTTTGACATTTCCAGTGCTAAAACAGTGCTATCATCAAATAACCAGAATAATTTCATACAGAACCAGGGTGTCTTCAACCACACCTTTGTCCAGCTAACTCATTATCATATAAAGTAAAAGAAGGGCTGTAATTGTTCGCATATTCTTATATCAACATCTAACCATATTGCTGATTTGGGAATACATAGAGGACCCATTTCTCCACCCAATTTTGGCAGGGCCATGGAGCAAAAATAAATAAACTGGAGAAAAGAAGCAGAAATCTTTGACAGTGTGAGTTTGCAAGCAGTGGGCGTCTGAAGGAAACATGCAGCCTGTGAGGGCCCCAAGTTAAACAAATCAGTTTTTTTGTTGTAGGTCACCATTACGTCATGGACTTCATGGAAACGCTCAGAAACATTTTTCGTTGTGACCTATTTTAGATAATGACACACCTTTTGTTGCATACTGATCTGTTTTCTCACAGCAAGCACCAAAGGAATGTCCTATCTGAATCTGTGATACTCACTTTATCCTGTAGGTTTCCCTGTATTGATACCAGCTGGAGCTTTTCAAGAGTGCGGATGCATAGATGTCACTTATCAATGGCAAAAAAGTGTCATGTGACTAAAATACTGCCTCCTATCAATGTCAGCGACCATCCTGTCCCTTTAGTAGCTTTCCTGCAGTTCAGTACTCAAGTGTATTTATTATTTTATTTTGTGTGTTTGTAGAATATGTAAAAATGACAGTATGAGTAGTCCATTTCCCAATCAGGGCATAGACAATGCTCAACTTTGATTTTCTTTCTTTCTTGCATGGGCTTTTTTGAGTTTTACTTACTTCCCAAAAAAGTGTTTTAATTGTGTCAATTAAAATGTACAAATTTAACAAATCATTTGGATACATAGTAAATTAAGCTTAGTTTACTAAAACCAAAAACGTACAATGTGTCTATGTACAGAATAGCAAACTATAGTACTAGTTCTATTTTTGCAGTGTGTACATTGTGTGTACACTGTGCATCAGAAGTACAATGACCTTCTATTTCCAGTGTGAATGATACAGTTGGACTAAAAATGCAAAATAACATTGAATTATTGCAGTGGTATGTGAACACTACTCTCGTAGAATTAAAATGTAGGAAGATGTAGCATATTTTTGAATGATTTATGGATCTATGTAGAGTGTAACAGTGACGGCACAGATTTTTTAGTGGCCAAAATTTTTCCCATAAGGTTTTTTAAAAGTTTTTTTTTAAAGATTTGAAAAATGAACCAAGCCACCAGCTATAAGGTATATCAAAGCAAGGCCTATTTTAATTTAAGAAAAACAAAACAAAACAAACAAACAAACAAAAAAGATACAAAACTATGTACTTAACGGCTTTAATGAGGTAAATAACACATATTCATTGAGGGAAATGACTGCAATTCTCTTAGAGAATTGCAGTAGAGATCAGTATCAATAGAGATTTCTCTGCTGAATCACAGAATCATGTATAATGTAGTTTTTCACCAGAAAATTTACTGTTAAACACAAATATATCAAAAAATAAGTTATATCAAAAATAATGTGGGCTGATGGCTTCAATAAAGGCATATGCCACTGATTAACAATCGTGTAGATCACAGTACGGTTTGTTTTTAAAAGTTTATAAATTACTATTAAAAATCAATTCCCCTGTGAAGAAATGAATGGGATTTTTACTTCTGCAACCCCACTGCACTATATAACACATATGGTTTCACATACTATTTTTCTAAAATAGTATGCAGTATACAAAGTGCACTATGCAGTAAGCAGGTAGTATTCCATTCTAACCACATTCTCAATCAGAAGAACTGCTCAGAAGGACAGCCAAGTAGAGCTACTATGCATTTAACCCTCACCAATGGAAATGAGCTCATTTGACTATGGGGAATCATTGGTAAATAAACATAGCCATTTGTAATTTGGGAACTAATTAGGGGCTAACTAACAGCGGAAGTGGTGAGAGTGTTTCTAATTCACACGCTCGGCTTCAGACACGAGTCTGAGTCACAAGTATCAGCTGGAAGCCTCACATACCTTCATTTCCTCATTACTCTCCAGGTACTTATTGCTTCAGGATGTTTATCAGTGAACTAAGTTCTCTAAATATTTCCTTGCTTAATATGGATGACTGAATGGAAATGGTGCCCTCTGATGATGTTTTCTTTGTCTTCAAGCGCCATTTTGTAACCATTATTTAAGTTCTGGAGAACACCAAAGACCTCATGTTGGAGACTCTTTCACCTCAATGCATTTAGCCATTTCAATCCATTCTGGGGCAGAATACTAACAAGGTCACCCAAAAATGAAACTTTTTCACAAGATTTAATCATTTTCTCATTCACTGTTTGAGTTTCACAGAAGAAAGAAAGTCATATGGGATTGTAACAACAGAGTAGAATAATGTCTGAATGTTCGTTTTTGGGTGAACTATTTCTTTGAAAAGCACTTGATACAGCATATCACACTTTTAGTATGGCACTATTCCAGATTCAGAAGAGATTGTTCTGTTTTGGAAACTTCACCATAAATAGCCACACAAATGATTTTTTTAGTCTCTCTTTCTCTCTCGCTCTCTTTCTCTCTCTTAGGGTCACTCTTTCTGTCTCTGATGAATGGTTCCCTATTGGCTGGTCTCAGAGGTCGAGTACTGACTTTGACCTCAGCAGGAGCAGAGCAGCACAGAGGTCATGTTGCTTTATTCTCCTCTGAGTACTACTAAACTACACCACATGCTAACCTTCTCTCTTTCTCTCTCTCTCTCTCTCTCTCTCTCTCTCACACACACACACACACACACACACACACACACACACACACACACACACACACTCATATGCATGTGTAATATATCTTGTGTAATTGAGATTTTTGTATGCTGTATAAACCTGTTATAACATTTTAAGAAAACAAACAAAAAAATGATCTTAAAGAAAACATATAGATGATTGTTTTCATGATAATTAAGCACATTTTCCCTCCAAATCCTCAAAACAATCTCATTACTGTAATGCTAAAAATACTTGCTTATGCATAGTTATTTCAAAAATTTACTATTTGTATACATATACAGTGGATATAAAAAGTAGTGTGCACACTTTTGCAGCTAGGTTATTTTAAGTTTTTATTTTTATCTTTTTTTCTCTGAGATGTGTCACTTTGGTTTTCAGTGGCATTGCAATTTTTACATTAAACATGCAAAAGTTCTGATATGATTCTGAGTATTAAGTATTTATACATAGAGGTATTATCTGTTGTACAGACTTTAAAGGTGCCAAAGAACATGTTTTCAAAAGATGTAATATAAGTATTAAGTGTCCCCTGAAACACACACACACACACACACACACACACACACACACACACACACACACACACACACACACACACACACACACACACACACACACACACACACACACACACACACACAAACGTCCTCTTGAGTAGGGTCCTTAATACACACTCAACATCTCCCTCCTCTCACTCACTTAAATGAGCACACACACAAACACAGACACACTCTCTTCCTGTCAGACTTCTGCAGCTGTTTCTCTTACTCACGTTCTTAAATTCGTCTCAAATCCTTCTTTGCCAAAGTTTCTCTCTCTCTTTTCACTCACTCTCACTCAGTTGTTTGCTTTTCTTTCTCCTTCTCTCTTCATTAGTGAGGGTGTGTAGTGTTATTAATATGGCATGTGTGCATTTGAGAGAGATTCTCCTTCATAATTACTCCAATGAATCCAAACATTTTTTTCACACTAACTGTCCGCCAACTACTGTATCTGTCTTTGTATTTTTGGATTTTCTTCCATGTCATATATAGGCTTGTGTGGTTTATTTTTATAGTATAGCTTTTGTCTTGCCATTTTAAGTGAGACTTCTTAGTAACACTTGACAATGAACTTTCATTTGCTAACATTAGTTACATAAACTAACAATGAACAATAAATCTACAGCATTTATTATTCTTAGTTAATGATAATTTCAATGGTGATACATTTTTAAAAACCAAAGTTGTATTTGTTAACGTTTCTAATATACTGTAAACTAACATGAACAATTCAACTTTTACTAACGTTAAAGGGTTAGTTCACCCAAAAATGAAAATTCTGTCATTTATTACTTACCATCATGCCGTTCCACACCCGTAAGACTTTCGTTAATCTTTGGAACACAAATAAAGATATTTTAGTTCAAATCCGATGGCTCCGTGAGGCCTTCATAGGGAGTAATGTCACTTCCTCTGTCAAGATCTATAAAGCTACTAAAAACATATTTAAATCAGTTCTTGTGAGTACAGTTGTTCAATATAAATATTATAAACCGACGAGAATATTTTTGGTGCGGCAAAAAAACAAAATAACGACTTATTTAGTGATGACCGATTTCAAAACACTGCTTCAGGAAGCATCGGAGCATTATGAATCAGTGTATCGAATCATGAATCGGATCGCGGTTCAAACCCGCCAAACGGCTGAAATCACGTGACTTCGGCGCTCCGAACTGCAGATTCTACACACAGATTCATCTATGCTCCGATGCTTTCTGAAGCAGTAGTTGCGTCCCAAATGACACACTATACACTATGCACTTATACACTATGTACTTGTGCACTATGCACTCATCCATGTTGTGCGTGAATTGTATAAGGTTATTTTGTCATTTAACAACGGAGTCCGATCCTCCCTTCCCCTCCACTACGTAATTAAAGCTGCGATAGTTGAGTGCACGAAGTGTCCAACATTCCACACTTCGTTTTTTCCGTTAATTTAGTGCATCATCCGGGTATTTAAAGTGCACTTTTTCTTTTTGGAATTTTCAGTGTGAACGCATTACTTGCACTATTTATACTTAAAAACGTCATAGAATAGTACATAAGTACGCAAATTGGGACGCACCTAGTGTTTTGAAGTCGGCCATCACTAAATAAGTCGTTATTTTTTTAATTTTTTTTTTGGCGCACCAAAAATATTCTCGTCGCTTTATAATATTGATATTAAACCACTGTACTCACATGAACTGATTTAAATATGTTTTTAGTGCCTTTATGGATCTTGAGAGAGGAAGTGACATTACTATTTTTGGGTGAACTAACCCTTTAACAAAGATTAATAAATTCTTTAAAAATATATTGCTCCTTGTTAGTTCATGTTAACTTATGCATTTACTAATGTAAGCAAATTAGACCTTGTAATACCATTTCTCTTTTTAAATAGTTTATCATATTTATTGAATTATACAAAAGGGACTGGTACTTATGCTGTCCCTTGTTTAAATAATTATTCATATGCAATGTTTCTTGTATTTATTGAAACTGGACGAAGCCCAAAGAACTGCAATGAGGAAATCGATGGAAAATTGCTTATATTGAAATTGTTGCTAAAATCAGGGTTATTCAAGCCTACTAAAAAAAAAAACCATAAACATTTTTGTTACTTGAAATAAAATAAAATAAACTGTAACACTTTACAATAAGGTACCATTAGTTAACATTACTTAATGTATTAACTAACATTACTAACATTAACTAATAATGAGCAATACATACAGTATTTATTTATCTTTGTTAACGTTAGTTAAATACCAAAAATATAACTGCTCATATTTAGTTCATAAGCTCAGGTCCATTCTAAAATATGAACAGATACAACTTTTGCTTTTAATAATATAATCTCAAACAATGAGATAAACATTAATTATGAAATGCTTTAGAAGTGTTTTTTTTTTTGTTTTGTTTTGTTTTGTTTTGTTTTTTTTATAGCTAGTTAATTTTAACTAATGTTAACAAATGGAACCTTTTTGTAAAGTGTTACCCTTACAATATTTTAAAAACAAAATCAACTCTAATTTTATTTCAGGTAGTTGCCAAGGACACATTTCTAATTTTTATTTAGTTTTTCTAATTTGATGTATTAATTAAACTGAAATAAAAGCTGTATGTATATATATATATATATATATATTAACTATTATTAACTATTTCTTTAGCCACAGTCTTAAAGGATTAGTTCACTTTCAAATGAAAATTAGCCCAAAGTTTACTTACCCTCAAGCCATCCTATAGGTGTATATGACTTTCTTAATCTGAGAAATATTAGTAAATATCCTGACACATCCGAGCTTTATAATGGCAGTCAGAGTCCTGCATGGGTCTTGTTTGATAAACCCGCACCCGCAGTTATTAACAGCACACCCGACCCGATATCCGACAGAAAAACTAATTTAAGCCTGCACCCGACCCGACCCGCACCCACATAAATCTCCTACTTCAATTTTTTTTCTCATGTAGCCCAACACAAGCAAAAAACCAACATTAGGCATTATATGTCACTGCATCTAATTAATCATTGCAGTAAACAACACAAGTAAAATAATAGAACAACAAATGTTTTAGTAGGGCTATTTAACTGTAAGCTTAAAGATATTTTATCAGATTCACTCCTCTTATAGCAATGTGAAAAATATTCTAAAACTTTTATTAAAATTGTAAATAGCCTATATTAAATACATAAAGCGAGCAAAGCGCTGCTGTAATTAGAAGCCTTTATCGGCCTTCAGACAGCATGTGAACACAAATAAACATGGGACCATTTGAAAGCAGCTGTCAAATGCACAGAATTGAGTTGGAATAGTGGCTATTTGACTCGCAGTCTACCCGTGCCTACCGCGTATCCGACACGTAAATATTATTCCACCCATTACATAAAATTTGGCGGATACCCGCCCACGTGTAGGACTCTGATGGCAGTGAGCACATCCACATCCATCCATCATAAACGTGTACTTCACAAGGCTCCGGAGGGTTAATAAAGGACTTCTGAGTTTGGGTAAAAAAATATCCATAAGTTATAAAGTAAAATATCTAGCTTCCGAGAGATCGCTTTCCGTATTCTTCTTACAAAGAAAATGTAATTCCTCTCGCAGTTCAAAATGCTTATGCTACGTCCTATGCCTTCCCTATTCAACACTCTAAAAAATACTGGTTTAAAAACAACCTAAGTTGGGTTAAATATGGACAAACCCAGCAGGTTGGGTTAAAGGGAACCCATTATGCCCTCTTTCACAAGATGTATTATAAGTCTCTGGTCTGGTCAAGTTTCAGCTTGTAATACCCCACAAATTTGCCCCTATTTGGGGGTGAGCAAGAACATGCCTTTTACAATATTACTATTTTGCTGGCTAAAAAAAATAAATCCAAAATTGGTTGAAAAAAATGGTTGGGTGAAAACAACCCAATCCCTGGGTTTGTCCATATTTAACCCAGCAGTTTTTAGAGTGAACTTACGGAAAAACTTAACTGATGTGACGCTAGTTTACATTTCTTCGTAACTTTACACCAATGCATCGCTTCACTTCAGAAGGCCTTTATTAGCCCCCCGGAGACATGTAGAATATGATGGATGGATGTGGATGGAGACACTTTCTTCAGCTCATTCTCGTTTGGTAACGCTTACTGCCATTATAAAGCTTAGATGCGTCAGGATATTTATTAATATTACCCCGATTGTGTTCATCAGAAAGAAGAAAGTCATATACACCTAGGATGGCTTGAGGGTGAGTAAAGCTTTTCATTTGAAAGTGAACTAATTCTTTAAAATAGAGGCTACTCGCCACTGCTATTCAAAATCAAATTTAAACTTGGAAATAAACAAAGGGATTAAAAAACATTATGATGTAAAATGAAGAACTATTTCAGATTCTGCATTATTTCTAGGTCACAAAGTCAGTTTGTGACACTGATCATGTGACTCTTAGTACAGATTTTTAGTCCAAATTTTCACAGAAAATTTTTGCTGATAATAGCTTACTACTTGTAATACACTGCATTAAAGCAAAATAAAAGCATTTTCACATGAACTCTCAGACTGTTGGCCCCTAATGTATATTTATTGAGGTAAACTTGGAGGGACCCGCTAAAGCTCAGCGATAGCTTGACCCTCTATAGAGTCTGTTTGTGCTACAGCTGCAGAATCAGGACAGGACACAATAACAACCTCTCCACTTTCCCTTCTCGAGTCAAAACTGTTGGACATGCAACAGCTGTGTCCAGTAACACATTCCCTCCTCAAAACACAGGCGTGATTTCTTTCTTCCTCTTACAACATTTGTCCCTTGCCTCTCTGGGGCCCTTGTTTTTTTTTTTTTTTTACTTTCTATGCCTCTCTATTTTTAGTCCCCAAACACACGAGAGAGAAGCTCATATGCACTTTGACAACTGCCCTCTGTCCTCATAAATGAAGACAGAAGAGCCCAGTCTAAAATTAACTCGAAGCCTCACACCTGTCCTAAAGCAAAAGAGCTAGTAAAACATTTAGCACACTGTGCAGTCATCTCATTAGTATTCAATACATTGTTGTATAAATAGACAATGAAACATTTAAACATCTAAATGCTTTAGTACAACTGGATAGAAAAGACATTTCTGAAGGTGCCGCAGGTGAAGAGTTCACAATCCCACAAGAGTCTCATTTATCAGTAAATGAAACTTTGTCAGAGAAAGGCATTTTTAATGGCAAATATTTTCATAAATAAAATCCAGATCGAAATAATTAAAGATGCCCCTTGATTCAAAAAATGAATTTACCTTGGCATGGTTAAATAACAATAGTTCAGTACATGGAAAAGACATACAGTGAATCTCAAACACAATTGTTTCCTCCTTCTTATAAATCTTATTTGTTTAAAAGACCTCCGAATAACAGGCGAATCTCAACATAACACCAACTGTTACATAACAGTCGGGGTGTACGCCCCCAATATTTGCCCATGTTCCCAACATTATGAAAGGGATTACACGTCTGGATCTGCACAGCTGAAACATCAGACTAGGTAAGCGAGCAAGGACAATAGCGAAAAATGGCAGATGGAGCAATAATAACTGACATGATTCATAATAACATGATATTTTTAGTCATATTTGTAAATTGTCTTTCTAAATATTTAGTTAGCATGTTGCTAATGTACTGTTAAATGTGGTTAAAGTTACCATAGTTTCTTACTGTATTCACGGAGACAAGAGCTGTCGATATTTTCATTAATGTATATAATATATATAAGCTGTGTTTATATAATTCATAAACACAACTTCATTCTTTATAAATTAGTCCAACAATGTAGAATTAGTCGTTAGCCACGGAGCACTATCAAACTCATTCATAACCAAATGTAAACATTCAAATAAACACTGTACGATTAGACATGCTGCATGAAGAACACTTTGTAAAGATCCATTTTGAGGGTTATATTAGTTGTTTGAACTTTTTTTTATGTTGTTAAAAGGCAAGCGCAAGCTCTTGGGGTGTGGAGCACCAGATTTAAAGGGGCCGCGTACCCTGAATCGGCTCATTTATAATGATGCCCCAAAAAAAAATCTATGGGGTATTTTGAGCTGAAACTTCACAGACATTTTCAGGGGACACCTTAGACTTATATTAAATCTTTTTTTAAAAAAAAGTTCTAGGGCACCTTTAAAGGGGACCAATTATGCCCATTTTTACAAGATGCAATATAAGTCTCTGGTGTCCCCAGAATTTGTCTGTGAAGTTTCAGCTCAAAATACCCCACAGATCATTTATTATAGCTTGTCAAATTTGCCCCTATTTGGGTGTGAGCAAAAACACGTTTTTGTGTGTTTCCCTTTAAATGCAAATGAGCCGCTGCTCCTAGCCCCCTTTTCAGAAGAGGGTGGAGCTTTAACAGCTTGCGCTTCGGTTGCTCAACAACAACAAAGCTGGAGAATCTCACGCAGCCAAAATGACGACTCTCAGTAGCCGTGTTCAGCCTTACATCGTTCAAACAGGAGTTGGACACTGATAAAGAGACTCAGGAAGAAGTTACAACTTTTAGAATGCAACTGGACATTTCTGAACGGTTAGTGGATAAATTTATGTAGTTTCTGTGGAGTTGATTCTACCATGTGCCGTCATGTTAATCTTTTGTGCAAATCCAGCATTGAACTGACCCTGGTTTGTGAAGCTGTCCAGTGTAAAATGATTTGCGCACATATATACGACAACACTTTACTGACTTTCTTCGCCACCTTCATAAATGAAATTCGACCACGGTGTCCTCAGTGGCTCAGCTAATATTGCTGGTCTCCGAACATAGCAAAGTAATTTCACATTGTGTCAACATTTTAAGACTGAAACAAATTACCTGCAAAATCAGTTATAAGTAACAGTGCCACGGATATTCTGTATCATAGCAACAAAGAGTCTCCACGGAAAAAAACTGCAGGTCCAGCAATATTAATTTCTCATTCATTTTGTTCCGTTCTCTGCTTGTTAATGTTGTTGTACAGCAAGAATGTTGTGACAGTTGGTCGGTGTAGTATTTGTCCCGCCCCTCTTTCACTCTGATTGGACGACTGGCTAAACAGTGACAGTCAAGAGCACAGCGTTTTACTCAAAGTTGAACATTCTTCAACTCGAGGCGACCAGTAAAAAACGCCCAGCTCTCAGCGCTTGAGCGTGAAAAAGACGCTCAGCGCCTCGTTACGCTCCTGGCGTTTAAAAAACGCGGCGTACGCTAATTGTTCTGGTGGACACACGGCCTAAGGGGAAATCTGAAACCATGTGTTTGGAGAGACTGTTTATGATTTATGTTGATTATAATAAAGGATTGGGTGTGTTTTTACCATTATAGGCTGGTTGTTTATCTACACTGTGGACACAAATCTGTGTGAATTTTTAAGTGAGATCATGTTGAAATATAAGGATCAAATAATCTTATATAGTAGCTTTTATAGATGCTTCAAAACTTGTGTATAATGTAGGCCATTTTATTTTAAACAGAAATGTAAAAGAAATGTGGATTACACTTTATTTAGATGGTTCACTTTAGACATTCTACTAACTATAAGTAACTTCGCAACTATATCAACTACAGTCAGCTCCCGAATTATTGGCAATTATTTGTTAAATATGAGCAAAGGGGCTTTGAAAATAAATCTGCATTGTTTATCCTTTTGATATTTAATTTAAAAAATCACAAAATTCTAACTTTTCATTGAAGTAAAACAATGGAAAGTGGGGGGAAATCAATGTTTTTCTCTAGTTGTCCTAATGGAAGATCAGGTTTAGATTTTTTTATCTGTTGATAGAACCAATGATGCCATGTCTCTGAACAATATTTCCGGCAGAAAAATAGGTCCACAACATTAAAGATCCAGCAGTATATTTAACCGTGGGCATGGGGTATTTTTTTATCCATCTGTGCACCAAAGCCATCCTGTGGGTTTGCTGCCAAAAAGTTCTTATTTCCACCATTAGGGCAATAATTAAGAAGTTCCAATCAACTAAAGATGTTACAAATCTGCCTGGAAGAGGATGTGTGTCTATGTTGTCCTAATGCACGGTGAGGAGGAGAGTTTGAGTGGACAAAGGCTCTCCAAGGATCACAGCTGGAGAATTGCATATTTGAGAATTGAAATATTTGAGTCTCTGGGTCAGAAAAAAAACGAAAAAAAAAAAAAACCTCAAACAGTATCTACATCACCACATGTTGTTTGGAAGGGTTTCAAGAAAAATCCTCCTCGCTCATCCAAAAACAAACTCCAGCATATTCAATTGTCAGACATGACTGGAACTTCAAACTGGACTGGCTTCTATGGTCAGATGAAACTAAAATGGTCATTTTCAATGCTTTAACTATTTTCTTACAGCAAATTTCTATTTTCTGAAGCGCCAAAAAACTATTGCTGCAAATTAGAACTATATTCTTTGGATTTACTCATTGTGATGAATGATTAAGGGAATTTGGCTTTTGTATTTCCTTATACTGCTGTGAAACAAGAAGTGCAAATATGAATGAGGATATACTTCACAGATATTTTACTCACATGAATTTCTAGGGGTGCCAATAATTGTGGCCTGCATGCATTGGAGAAAAAACATTTATTTCATAATGTGATTTCCACCCCACTTTTAATTGTTTTACTTCAATAAAAGGTTAGAATTTTGTGCATTTTTTAAATGAAATATCAAAAGGATAAACAATGCAGATTTATTTTCATAGCCATATTCACTCATATTTACCAAGGGTGCCAATAATTCTGGAGTTGACTGTGGCAGTCATTAAAATAGTAGAGTGTCTGCTTAATATCTGCTAACACTTTATTTTGATGCTCAAACAGACATTCTATTGACTAGAAGTAACTCTGTAACTATGTCAACTTATTCTACTAACCCTAACCTAACAGACTACTGATAATACTAAAGTGTTTTTACATTGTATTTATATCAGTATAATTACCTGCATGTAACACTTATGCAACTTAAGTGTTTTTTGCTCAGCCCAACGCAGTTATCATTTTCATGTCCATCGCCATGTTGTTTAAAAAACGTGCACTCACGCCCATCTGTTCGCCCATGGGCGTGCTGGTATGAAAACAGGGTGTGTTCAGGCGCATTGCTATTTTGAGTCAATTGAAAATGACCAACAAAAACCTGGTCTAAAGTGAATGGCGCAGTTTTTTTTTTTTTGTTGTTGTTATTTAAAGGGTGCATTAGTAATATGTGCCTATAGGCAGTGTTGAACACATAGGAATGTGCAGCAGCAAACAAACATGCCAAATATTAAAAGGATTCCTCTATGGAGAAGCGTTCAGTCTTTCTGCTTGCAAATTCTGCAATGTAAATCCGCCATGGCGCGAGCGCCACTGACTTTTTAAAGGAATGGGAGATTTGACTCTGATTGGTTTATTGCACATTATGCCCAAAACACACCCATGCCTCATTAAGAGACTAGGTACAACCCTTTTGGACCATGCACCATTTTTTTCCGTCATTAAAGGATTAGTTCACTTTCAAATTAAAATTTCCTGATAATTTACTCACCCCAATGTCATCCAAGATGTTGATGTCTTTCTTCAGTCGAAAAGAAATTAAGGTTTTTGAAGAAAACATTCCAGGATTTTTCTCCATATAGTGGACTTCAGTGGCCTCCAAATGGTTGAAGGTTTCAATGCAGCTTCAAAGCGTTCTCCCAGAGGAGAAATAAGGGTCTTATCTAGAGAAACCATTGCTCATTTTCTAAAAAAAAATGTAAAATTATATATGTTTTAACCATAAATGCTCATCTTTGTTACGGTATGCTGGTAGAGAGATGAGGCAGATACGGATTTCCACAATTAACATAGAACTTTAATCAAACAACGGCAAGGAAACACCAAACATAACGTTAACACAACAGAGAACGGACAAGGAGTGCAGGGAGTGAGTGCATTATAAAGGGAGTGCAGATGATAGAGTCCAGGTGCAGGTGATCCGTGATGATGAGGAGCTGACAAGGGAAGTGAGTGCAGGTGTGGAGAACAGGAGGATCTTGGGAAATGGAGTCCAGGGGAACAAGGGATCCGTGACAGTACCTCCCCCTCCCGGTAGGCGCGTCCTCGCGCCATAGATGTGGGCCCTGGAGACCTCAAGCCGGAGCAGGGGGAAGAGCAGACTAGAGTGGATGTCTCCAGGGCGGGCTCAAAAGCCATGGCGGGTCAGGAGCCGAAGGCGGCCATGGCGGGTCAGGGGCCGAAGGTGGCCATGGTGGGTCAGGGGCCGAAGCCTTGAAGCCGTCGAGCCCAGGCAGCGCTGAGGGACCGGCGGGAGATGGCGGAACCCACGGCTCCGCCGACCGAAGCGCAGCCGGGACTCCAGAAGGCCGCAGTAGAAGACAGACGACATACAACAAAGTGAACACCGGGGGGAGTGAGGAGGCCAACTGGAACTGAGGGACGGAGGGACGGAGCAGAGACGGAGGAGTGCAGTCCAGAAGTGAGGGCAGGCCGACGAAGGAACAAGGTGTGAACGGGGGCAGGATGGAGACTGGTGAGACTAGTGGACTGATGGGCCATGGTGGAGACGAGGGAGGTTGGAGCCAGGGTGTAGGTAATCGCCCAGAGGTCCGAGGTGGAGATCTGGGTGAAGGGGCTTGAGGTGGAGGTTCAGTGTAGATACAAATGGGAGGAGGAGGGAGAGGGAGGCAGGGAGGGAAAACAGTTTTTGGGCTGGAGAGTTCAGTAACACAGTTCATAATAGGAGCGGGCTCGGCGGCGGCGGCTGGAGCGGCAGGCTCGGCGGCGGCGAATGGAGCTGAGGGCTCGTAGGCGGCGGCTGGAGCTGAGGGCTCGTAGGCGGCGTCTGGAGCTGAGGGCTCGTAGGCGGCGTCTGGAGCTGAGGGCTCGTAGGCGGCGGCTGGAGCTGAGGGCTCGTAGGCGGCGGCTGGAGCTGAGGGCTCGGAGAGGGTTGGAGCTACTTGCTCGGCGGAGACTGGGGAACTTTGCTCGGCGGAGACTGGGGAACTTTGCTCGGCGGAGACTGGGGAACTTTGCTCGGCGGAGACTGGGGAACTTTGCTCGGCGGAGACTGGGGAACTTTGCTCGGCGGAGACTGGGGAACTTGGCTCGGCGGAGACTGGGGAACTTGGCTCGGCGGAGACTGGGGAACTTGGCTCGGCGGAGACTGGGGAACTTGGCTCGGCGGAGACTGGGGAACTTGGCTCGGCGGAGACTGGGGAACTTGGCTCGGCGGAGACTGGGGAACTTGGCTCGGCGGAGACTGGGGAACTTGGCTCGGCGGAGACTGGGGAACTTGGCTCGGCGGAGACTGGGGAACTTGGCTCGGCGGAGACTGGAGAACTTGGCTCGGTGGAGACTGGAGAAATTGGCTCAGTAATGAAGTCAATAAGCCAGTCCACATCTGGCGGCTCGCACAGGGTTGGAGTGGCAGGCTCAGAGAGGGCTGGAGATGAAGATGCTTTTTTCTTACTCCTCTGCTTCCTGGACCCAGCGGAGGAGTGTGGGCCCAGTATGAAACAGGCAGGAAGTTCGCTGGAAGGGTATGCGAAGGAAGATGGTGGCTGACTGACTGGCCCTGCCAACCATGTTTCTGGATGGACCAGAGACAGAAACTCACCCTGAACCCAATCAACTACGAATTTGGAGTCATTTAACCATAAAATAGAATTTATAGTTTCGCTTAAGGAGAAATGATAATCGGGTTCACCAAAACGGATAGTGTCATCGTCTAGTCCATCCAGAAACAATGAGATCAAACATGCTTCTGGCCAGTCAGACAAAGCAGCAAGCTCAACAAACTCCTCCACATACCTCTCCAGCGAACGACCTACCTGCAGGAGCCCGATTAGGCGATCGCCGGTTGAAAGATGGGTGAGAGGCCTTGGAGGAGCAGGAGCCAGGGAGTTGGTGGAAGTCTCAATTTTTCTTGTGGAAAATCCGGTCGGTATTGGTCCGTTCTTCTGTTACGGTATGCTGGTAGAGAGATGAGGCAGATACGGATTTCCACAATTAACATAGAACTTTAATCAAACAACGGCAAGGAAACACCAAACATAACGTTAACACAATAGAGAATGGACAAGGAGTGCAGGGAGTGAGTGCATTATAAAGGGAGTGCAGATGATAGAGTCCAGGTGCAGGTGATCCGTGATGATGAGGAGCTGACAAGGGAGTGCAGGTGTGGAGAACAGGAGGATCTTGGGAAATGGTGTCCAGGGGAACAAGGGATCCGTGACAATCTTGAACTAGCTCTCTTCTTCTTCTCTATTAGAATTCCTGCAGTATAGACACTGCTAAGTGAATTACTGCCCTCCTCAAGTCAAAGTTTGAAGTAAATTGTCATATACAATATGTTAGTGCAAATATATAAGAATTAGTTCAAACTTTGACCTGTGGAGGGCAGTAATACTCGTAGCAGTGTCTACACTGATGGAATCCTTTAATCTAGCAAAAGTGGATTTGTACACACCCTAAGTGCACCTGCGCCATGCGCTTCAGACCATGCGCTTAGATCATGAAAATAGGGCCTTCATTTTAGTGTCCTTGTTACACATCGTACATGTACTTACTATAGTAATAACAGTAAACTATGCATAATTACAAGCAACTAACCCTATAAACCAAACCCTAACCCTAATTATATAGTAAGGACATGTGTTAATTACAATCCACAGTACTTATTTGTGTAATTACACTGTAACAATGGCACATTAAAATAAAGTGTAACCAAATTTCTTTAATAGCAGTAAAAAAAAAACAAATTCACTGAAATACATGTTAATTTAGCTTCCAATAAGAAATAAATAACAAGGATTTCCCAGAAAGCTGTTTGTGTGTATATAAAGTATGACAAAGAATCTTTTTGGCTGTTTGTCAAAGTGATCATACACACTTTCATGTCGCCTGCAAACAGCAGAGAGCAATGCAGCACACCTGTATGTACAAACCGCTCTCTCTCTCTCTCTCTCTCTCTCTCTCTCTCTCACACACACACACACACACACACACACATACCTACTTAACTACAATGTGAGGACGTATGACTGGATACCCTACCTTTAGGGACTACCCTTTCTGAAGGGTCTAGAGACTAAAGAAAGACATCACTGCGCTTCTGGAGAAGCCGTTATTACAGATATCACTTGATTTTATCAATAAAACACTTCCTTAAAGACCTGACACTTTACCTTCACATTGGGGACAGTATTTTATATGTCCAATTTGGGGACATACACAAACTCTGATCTAGTCATCCTTTGAGGACTGTGGAGATACACAGACTCTGGTTAAGGTACACTTTCAGGACTTTGTTGTAACTTGTAATTTTATAAGTTATTTATCCTAAGAAGTCATAGAAGTGGAATATTATAATTCAAAGTTTCAATACTGGGTACTGGAATCAAGCTAGAGCAGAGAAACTAGTGTGAGAGACTAAACTGGGCTTTTTAACTTCTTCAAGAGCACTGAAAATGGGTAGCATACATTTTCATTTGATTTGCAGCTTGAGATCAAGTGCCTTTGGATTGCTCAGTTGGGAAATGACAATTAACATTCAGAAATATTATTGATTCGACTGTATTGACTATCAGAGAACAAAAGATGTACTGAATTAAGCTGAATAATGAAATTATTGTCTTCTGCAGAACTGTTTTACAAATGGAATACAAATCATGTCAATTGTTAAAATTTGCAACAGTTATTTTATGTGTGAAGGTGTTTTGAAATGAACTGTATAGTATAAACACACCTTAGAAATAAAGTTGTCTTGACTTCAAGGCAGAGAACACTTCCCTGACCACTGCCTGCATCCTTCTAGTTAATTTAGCATTGACTGCAAATAATCATTACCCCAAAAACATCTTAAGATGTTTTCCTCACCAGTGTCATCTCTGGCTACTCACTGGGGCCTTAAGACATTAGGCATGTTTTCTGCAAAATGTAATAATAGTCAAAAAAACTATATGAATAAAAATAGTGACACACACACTCCGATAAAATGACTCTTTGGGGACTCTAGTGATACACAAAATCCGATAAAATGACTCTTTGGGGACTCTAGTGATACACAAAATCCGATAAAATGACTCTTTGAGGACTCTAGTGATACACAAAATCTGATAAAATGACTCTTTGAGGACTCTAGTCATACACAAAATCTGATAAAATGACTCTTTGAGGACTCTAGTCATACACAAAATCTGATAAAATGACTCTTTGAGGACTCTAGTGATACACAAAATCTGATAAAATGACTCTTTGAGGACTCTAGTGATACACAAAATCTGATAAAATGACTCTTTGAGGACTCTAGTCATACACAAAATCTGATAAAATGACTCTTTGAGGACTCTAGTGATACACAAAATCTGATAAAATGACTCTTTGAGGACTCTAGTGATACACAAAATCTGATAAAATGACTCTTTGAGGACTCTAGTCATACACACACTCCGATAAAATGACTCTTTGGGGACTCTAGTGAGACACACACTCTGATAAAATGACTCTTTGGGGACTCTAGTCATACACAAAATCCGATAAAATGACTCTTTGAGGACTCTAGTGAGACACAAAATCCGATAAAATGACTCTTTGAGGACTCTAGTGAGACAAACTGATTAAATGAGTCTTTAATATTAACAATAACAACACATTGTGGCGAATAACAGAAATTAAAAAAGATAAGAAAAAAAAACAATTTACAAAGGACAACAATGAAAATGCAAAACTAGCACTAACTTGGAGGCTTCCGTACTTCCTCCATTCACCCATCTTTAAAATCTCTCTACTTCCTCCTTTACCTTCACCCTCCTCCTTCCCTTTACATTCACTCGCTCTTCTCACAACCTTTACATTCGCTCCTCCCTCTTTTCATCCCCTTTACATTCACTCCTCCCCTTTCCACAACCTTTACATTCGCTCCTCCCTCTCTTCATCCCTTTTACATTCGCTCCTCCCTCTCTTCATCCCTTTTACATTCGCTCCTCCCTCTTTTCACAACCTTTACATTCGCTCCTCCCTCTCTTCATCCCTTTTACATTCGCTCCTCCCTCTCTTCATCCCTTTTACATTCGCTCCTCCCTCTTTTCACAACCTTTACATTCGCTCCTCCCTCTCTTCATCCCTTTTACATTCGCTCCTCCCTCTTTTCACAACCTTTACATTCGCTCCTCCCTCTTTTCATCCCCTTTACATTCGCTCCTCCCTCTTTTCACAACCTTTACATTCACTCCTCCCTCTTTTCATCCCCTTTACATTCGCTCCTCCCTCTTTTCACAACCTTTACATTCGCTCCTCCCTCTTTTCACAATCTTTACATTCGCTCCTCCCTCTTTTCACAACCTTTACATTCGCTCCTCCCTCTTTTCACAATCTTTACATTCACTCCTCCCTCTTTTCATCCCTTTACATTCGCTCCTCCCTCTTTTCACAATCTTTACATTCGCTCCTCCCTCTTTTCATCCCCTTTACGTTCGCCCCTCCCTCTTTCACAACCTTTACATTCGCTCCTCCCTCTTTTCACAACCTTTACATTCACTCCTCCCTCTTTTCACAACCTTTACATTCGCTCCTCCCTCTTTTCATCCCCTTTACATTCGCTCCTCCCTCTTTTCACAATCTTTACATTCGGTCCTCCCTCTTTTCATCCCCTTTACATTCGCTCCTCCCTCTTTTCACAACCTTTACATTCGCTCCTCCCTCTTCATCCCCTTTACATTCGCTCCTCCCTCTTTTCATTCCCTTTACATTCGCTCCTCCCTCTTTTCATCCCCTTTACATTCGCTCCTCCCTCTTTCCCACAACCTTTACATTCGCTCCTCCCTCTTTTCACAACCTTTACATTCGCTCCTCCCTCTTTTCACAACCTTTACATTCGCTCCTCCCCCTTATCCCCTTTACCTCATCCTTTATATTTATGACATATAGAAAGTTTAGTGACATTCCATCGAACTTCATTGTAACTGAACAATGAAAACAGAACATTGAAAATGAACTATTCTGTCTTCATTAGTGTTCTTATACTCCTTCTTACTTTCTTGATATTCTGATTCATTCCATCCTCAAAACAATTTCTACACCTTTATCCTAATTTCTTTTAATTTTCCTCCATTTATTACAAAAAGAGAATGATGTGCAAAGTGTTAAGATGGCATGTAAAATATATTTATAAGAGCTAATATGGGATTATTTTACTTGGGATAAATGGTACAGATTATTTTTGATTAGTTTATGTAACATCGCAGTACAGTCTTTTGCTAACAACGTTAATGTACAGCACCTTCAATGAGCTGGTCGCTAGTTGAGC
This sequence comes from Chanodichthys erythropterus, assembly GCF_024489055.1. Taxonomy (NCBI): domain Eukaryota; kingdom Metazoa; phylum Chordata; class Actinopteri; order Cypriniformes; family Xenocyprididae; genus Chanodichthys; species Chanodichthys erythropterus. The sequence continues at coordinate 4,195,231 of NC_090240.1, forward strand.
CACTCTCTTCAGACAAATAAGTCAAATAATACTTTTAACACTTTCCACATCATATTATATTTTTACAGTATTTTTATATATTATATATTTATTTTTTTACAGTAAAGAAGTTATAAAAGGCACTGAAGTGTTTTTGTGTTTGTGCCTCCTCACAAACCACCCTTTCTTTTAAGAGTCGTGATCCTGTTCCGCACATAATTTTTCACACCAGTCCATGTTCGCTGCTTCAAAGCTTCTGGCTCTGCGTGAATGCATCTTTCACAGTCTTGCTTACCAGGAACTTTGCATGTCTTGATGAACTTCATCATGTGTCTCTCTACTGCTTTTACCTCATTGTCCTCCCATTTCTTTTTTGGAGCGTTTGAAGAACCTATGGAATAATTAAAAATGTAATTCTCATAACAACTAAATCAGTGAGTATGACCAAATCATACATATGTCCTAATGTGTAGATTTTTCTGAATTTTGAAAAGCCCTTGGATGGATATTGCTGCTTGGAGCTAATTTATGGTTATTTGATGATTATTGTGCGTGTAGTTTAGAGATTTTTCTTACCTTGATCCTCTTGTGAAACAGATTGATCAGATTGAACAGGTGGATCAGTCTCTGCTGGTGCGGTTGTCTGAGATACGTCACTGTAATCCTCCTCATCACTTGACATGGAATCACCTTGAGCCTCAAGTTGCTCTAAACAGTTGATAAAAAAAAAATAAAAAAAATCAACAGTTTATTGATTATACTTAGCATCTGTAACATATGATAATGTACAGTTTTTTGCAAATATATACAGCACAGACACACACAGACCGTCCAAGTATACTCATACCATTTGGGTCAATTTCAATGTCGTCAAGTTTCTTTCCTTTGAAGTCAGACAGTGTTCCTTTCTCCATGGCCATTAGGACTTTACTCATTTTTGCCAGCTGCAGTGTCCCCTCTGGTAACCGGTAATACTGTCTGTGGATTCTAATATCGTGACCAAGGAAATCAGCCAGCTGGTCTGCTTCATTCTCATCAAGGTTCAGAACTTTCGACATGGTTGCTATGTGTTTCCTGAGCCTGGTTGATGACAGCGCTTCGGGATTCTTTATGCCACATTCACAAGCAGCTTTATTGATGCACTCTCCTCCTCTGTAGGCAGACATCGCTCCACATCTGGCAAACATAAAGGGATTCTCTGCTGGAACGCCACAAACCTCACGTGTTTCAACGAGCAGCTCCATGGCAGTAACCATCGAAGGCTTGAGGAGCACAGGAACCTTTCTCCCCCGTTTACCACGGATCTCAACTCTGGTGAAGTGCAGGCACAGCTTCCTCTCAAACTCAGACAGACAGATGGCGATGTCTTTGTGTAGCTCAGAAGAATCCCTGCTTTTAAAAGCTGACAAAAGCATCCGGGACACCTCACCTTCTCTTCTTCTGTTGAACAGGATGACCTGGGACAGCGTGACTTTGGCTAGAGCAGCATAGCTGTCAGCAGAAGGGCAAGTTCTGAGCTTACTTAGGAGCTCATTGTGTTTCTTGTCAAGATGTGCATGTAGGACTTTGACGTCCTGAGTGAAAGGAATGATCTGTGGTGTGTTCCACTTGGCTTCTTTCAAAGTAGTTATAGCACCAGCAGAAATGTACTCATTCCACCTTGCCTGGTGTATTTTCCTGAAGTCTCGAGCACACTCAGCACGGTCATGATCTCCATACATCATGGCGTTGCTCTCAACAATGCTACAGATCTTGTTTAAAGAATGCCCAAGTTTGAGAGCTAAAGAAGGAATACGGTAGAAGTTTTTCTCTTCATCGTAGCCAGATACAACTTTAACAGCTGCTATGACATGTTTGAAGTTTGCTGGTATGATGAAGTCTACCATTGTTCTCAGTGGTGTAAACTTCCTTGCTTCAAGAAGAAGTCTGCCAACTTCTCTCATCTTCTGCCTGATGTAGTCATGTCTGGTCACATCAGACCCCATCCTGTTGAACATGTGCTGCCCCAGCTGCATGATGCATATGTCGGAATGGACTACGCGTGAAACGTCATCATAGTTCATAAAGGATAGTACTTTCTTGAAACCTGTGCTTACTTCTAAGCCAACTGGTGTGTTCAGAGCACACAGAGATCGAACTCTTTTCCTGCCCTGGGCTTCATCATCTTTAGGTTTCAGAGGACAGGTTTTGATATGTTTCCAAAGGCTACTCTTGTTGTAAAGCCCTTGGCAGTAAATGCAGTGAATAAATTCTTTGGCTCTTTTTCCTTTTTTTGGACGGTAACAGGCAATCATCTCCCCATGTCCTTGTCTCACAACATCTGTGTTGTGGGCAAAGTTGCCCCTTTTTCTAAGGTGGTTTAACTGGACTCGTCGTTCCTTTGAATTTTTTGGATATGCTACTGCCTTTACAACCTCCACTTCGTTGCGATGGACAAATTCAAGATGTCTTGCCATTTTTGAATATGGCTTAGAGCAATAAAGGCAATACTGCTTCTTCTTGTATGTCTTGCATTCCTGCTTTGGTGATGGCATGGACTGAATAAAAGTCTTATCACCAGACAAGGTGTTTGTCTCTTTAGTTTGGCATTTCATCTTTTTTGGTGATGGTGCCGTCACAAATTGATTAGATGAACTACCAGCCTCTTTGAGTGATTTTGGATGCATCAAAGCACTTTTACCCATGTCATGTCCAGAAGAACTACCATCCGATTCATCAGAGTTGATTTTTGGTATGTAGTCAACATCACTGTAGTCTGTGACATCGCTGTAGTCACTGATGGCACTTCCTGAATACTGAATGAGAAAAAAATGAACACTTACTCAAATAATTCCAAATGTTGTTTTTTTCCAACTACTTTTTTAGTGATCACATGAGTATACCACTGCCAGAATCTAACAGAAGAGATCGTATGTGAGCATAGTGGGCATGGCAGCAGTTCCCGTAAAATTACATTTCCTGGATTGTAGGCAAGTAAAGTCATAACTATGAAAATGATTTGAGTATACACTGCGTTCCAAATTATTATGCAAGAGACAAATCAGTAAGATTTCTGTACAATAAACATTCAGATTTTAGTTTTTCTAAGAAAATGTTTGTTTGTTTATTTATCCATGTCTTTTTAGATAACTGGTATCAACCTCAGACAAAATAATTTGCCAGGTCTATGGAAACCCTACTTAGAGGTTGTTCCACATTATTAAGCAAGTCACAGTTCTCATGCAATATGGAGAGGAAGAAAGATCTTCCTGAAGATGAAAAGCATGAAATGGTGCAATGTTGTGCAAAAGGCATGAAAACAACTAATATTGTGTGAAATTGAATGGAGATTATCAAATTATCATAAGATTTGTGAGTGATTTAGAGCACAGCAGGACTCAGTCAGATAAAGGCTTGTTGAGGAAAGTTCCTGTCAAAAAAATTAACTGTATTAAAAGGGCAGCTATATAAAAAAGCCAGTGTTGAGCAGCAAACAGGTATTTGAAGCTGCTGGTGTCTCTGGAGTCTCAAGAAGCTCTCCATGCAGGCTGGCAGTTGTGCGTAAAGATGCATTTCAGCCACTCCAAACCAAACCTCACAAAGAGAAACATTTACAGTGGGTTTAGAAATACATGAAGACTCATTTTTAAATAGTTTTATTCACTGACTAATGCCGTACTACAATGGATGGTCTAAATGGATGGATTTCTGGATGGTTGGTGAATGGCCACCACGTTCCAGCAAGACTGCGATGTCAGCAAGGAGCTGGTGGCTGATTGTTTGGGCTGGAATACTAGAAAGTGAGATGGAGGGTATTAAAATGACTTTTGCAAGATATGTGGAGTTCATAATAATTCATTTTCAGCTATGGTATAAAAAGGAGGATAGTGCACAGTACAATGCACTATTTGTACAATGCACTATCCCATGCTGCAAAAAAACATCACAGCAATAAATCTGTTTGAAAATGTATTTCTTCACCAACTGTTAATGTTTCTCTTTGTGAGGTTTGGTTTGGAGTGGCTGAAATGCATCTTTACGCACAACTGCCAGCCTGCATGGAGAGCTTCTCAAGACTCCAGAGACACCAGAAGCTTCAAATACCTGTTTGCTGCTCAACACTGGCTTTTTTATAGCTGCCCTTTTAATACAGTTAATTTTTTTGACAGGAACTTTCATTAATAAGCCTTTATCTGACCGAGTTCTGCTGTGCTCTAAATCACTCACAAATCTTATGATAATTTGATAATCTCCATTCAGTTTCACACAATATTAGTTGTTTTCATGCCTTTTGCACAACATTGCACCATTTCATGCTTTTCATCTTCAGAAAGATCGTTCTTCCTCCTCATATTGCATGAGAACTCTGACTTGCTTAATAATGTGGAACAACCTCTAAGTAGGGTTTCCATAGACCTGGCAAATTATTTTGTCTGAGATTGATACCAGTTATCTAAAAAGACATGGATAAATAAACAAACAAACAAACATTTTCTTAGAAAAACTAAAATCTGAATGTTTATTGTACAGAAATCTTACTGTTTTGTCTCTTGCATAATAATTTGGAACGCAGTGTATAAAGAGTTACATGGCAAGTCACATACCTGTCTTTTTCTTGATAGCCTTAAAGAGGGTACCTGGAAGAGGAGAAATACAAACAAATAAAAATAATATTTAATTTAGTCCTACCAGTCCAATACACCCAGACCATCCCAATAATTGAGCAAATGAAGATACCCACCTCTCTTAATGAGAGTGTCTTAGACATCTGTGATGAGAGAACCACAGGTGTGGATACAGCACAGGGTGAAGATAAGGGTGGAGCAGGAGAAGATGGAGGCTGTGCTGGGCTGGATGAGGATGATGAGGGCTGCGCAGGCGAGGATGAGGATGACGAGGGCTGAGAAGGCGAGGATGAGGACGACGAGGGCTGCGCAGGAGAGGAGGAGGTCGACGAGAGCTGCGCAGGCGAGGATGAGGACGACGAGGGCTGCGCAGGCGAGGATGAGGACGACGAGGGCTGCGCAGGTGACGTTGGTGGTGCAGGAGGTGGTGACGTTGATGAGGTCATTACAGAGGTGGACACAGCACAGGGTGGTGATGAAGAGGATGCATCAGTTGTGGACACAACTAAGGATGACTGTAACAGTTTGAAAATATAATCTGAATAAAAACATAAGGTCTACAAGCAAAAGAAACTATTAATTAATATTAAAATAATTAGCCTGTTAATGGACTGAGGTGTTGATCACAGAGTATTGTTATGATGTTGACATATTACTCAATCTTACTTTAGCAATCTTATTGCGTTCCTTTTCAGTTTCTGCTCTGTTAAAACGTTCATAGCAATCTTCATGATGTTTTCTTAATTTTGCCAGTCTTGATTGAAACCGCTTCTGTGGATATATAAAGAAGTATTTAGCATAAAGGGTTAGTTCACCCAAAAATGAAAATAATGTCATTAATTACTCACCCTCATATTGTTCCACACCCGTAAGACCTTTGTTAATCTTCAGAATACAAATTAATATATTTTTGATTAAATCCGATGGCTCAGTGAGGCCTGCATTCAATGCAATAACATTTCCTCTTTCAAGATCCATTAATGTACTAAAAACATATTTAAATCAGTTCATGTGAGTACAGTGGTTCAATATTAATATTATAAAGTGACAAGAATACTTTTTGTGCACCAAACAAAAAAAATAACGACTTTGACAATATAGTGATGGGCTGATTTCAAAACACTGCTTCAGAGCTTCACAAATCGAATCAGTGACTCGGATCTCCTATCAAACGGCTAAAATGCTGAAATCACGTGACTTTGGATTCATAAAGCTCCAAAGCAGTGTTTTGAAATCGGCCCATCACTATATTGTCGAAAAGTCGTTATTTAGTTTTTTTGGTCCACAAAAATATTCTCGTCACTTTATAATATTAATATTGAATCACTGTACTCACATGAACTGATTTAAATGTGTTTTTAGTACATTAATGGATCTTGAGAGAGGAAATGTCATTGTTTTGAATGGAGGCCTCACTGAGCCATCAGATTTAATTAAAATTATCTTAATTTGTGTTCTGAAAATTAAAGGTGTGGAATGACATGAGGGTGAGTAATTAATGACATTATTTGAACTAACCCTTTAAACAAACATAAAATGTACATTAACAATATTGAAAATAAAATTGTGACAATAACTAGGTAACTAGCAGAGGTGGGTAGTAAGGTAGTAAGACTACATTTACATTCCATAACTTTTGGTGCTTGAGCGGTTAATAAACATAACTGCATGTGTCTAAAGAACATTGTAGCTGGAGCTACTTCTCTCTGTTTATGTCTATGAAGAGTCACACAGATACTGTGCTTCTCCGCAGTGGTTCCTTCCAGACCAGGAAGGAACCTCTTTAACTTTTTACATTTCTTTTCACAGAAATTACATTTCTAATGACAAAATATTATTTTGTACCATTTGGAGCGTTTACACAAAGTGTGCTGGATGAAGTGGACACGCACCTACAATCAACTAAAAACAAACCTTCTAATGCATCCTACGGTCTGCCAGCGATAAAGATCTTTTCTAGTTGAACACCTGTGCACCAGCTGTTAGTAGTTGCCTGTGTTGAATAGGGTGTTCAGTATTTTGGGGGCGGAGCAATGAAGGGAGGGGTGTGGTTGTTTGGGTGTCGATTTCAAATATCAACAGTTTTTCCCAGAAATCATCTAATAGTTGCTGCATTATGAGACAGTTACCGTTTTTCTTGATGTTCTTGCTTTGCCTGACTGCTTATGTGGACCACTGCTGTTCACCTCGTCCAATCCAGGTGAAGAAACAGGAGCAGCACAATGGGGCTAGATGCCAGAAAAGGAACCAGTGAATATAAAAATCAGAAATGTTTGTATAGAACAGAAAAACCAGTAATTAATCTAGCTGTCCTACAGTAACTTTATCTATCACTCCTTTCCTTCTGTTAACACCCAGACACACTACTCACAAAAGAGACAATAATATAGAATAATGATACAGATGTTTTAAAGTGGACTTACCGATCTCTGCGGACCCAAACTGATGGATGGCTTTTTATCAGAGGATTCAGTTGATGCTTGATTCAAAGGCTTGAGAAATATGAGACCACAATCACATGGTAACTAATCAGATAGTAAAAGATTATCCTGAATTACTGATCAATCTTTCTATCATTTTTTTGATAGTACCTTGACTCGCCATGGCCAGTCTGAGTCTCCGTAATTGTAGGTGATTTCTTCTCCTGGTAGAATGTCTCGCACAGCAAAGAGACACAGGTGAGGTTTACTGCTCACTTCAAGGGTTCTCATTTTGCAAGTAGGATTTCTGTGTTCATCATTTACAAGTCTTCCCAAGGAACCATCTTCTTTAGATGCATCCATGCTATAAAGACATAAAATTATTACTCAATACTTGTAATCTTATATATGCTAGACAAGTAGAGTTATTTTTAAGTGGTTCTGAACTCAAGCCCTGGAAACCCACCGCTCTGCATAAGTTGTATGTCTCGTTTTTTAATCTACCTGATTCAGACCATCAGCTGATCATCAGGACACAGCTCTATGAACTCAACCGAGTGTGTCAGGTTAAGGAGACAAACAGAATCTGCAGAGAGGAGGGTCTGAGAACCACGGATCTATCGGATAGTGTATGGCAACATCCTCTCAGCAGACAAATGCATCTAACATTCACCATTTTGTTCTCTTTTGGGAATACGGTTAAAAACGAATATTGATGACTCAAAGAAACTGCACTCAGCAGCCTTCAAGTCAGTTCATGGTTAATTTTAAGTATTAAGGGTGTGTTCACACTTGGCATGTTTGTTTAGATTAAAATGAACCCTGGTGCCATTGCTCTTTTATGGCACTTTCTCACTGTGCGGTACGACTCAACTCGCTCGGTTTGTTCTTCCACTGCAGTTAGTACCGCTTCAAAGTGATTGGGATTATAGTCTGATCATTACAGTTGTGCTGCCACCTCGTCTACTGACCACGATAGAGGCGTTTCTTTTTTCAAGTTGCATGTGATGGTCATTTAAAGCAAGTCGATTAAAAAACACAAGGCAGCAAACCCGCTAGAATTAAATCTAGCTGGTGTGGTAAATCCAATCTAGTGTCTCTGCGGATGCTGTTATACTCTCTGACAAATCAGTGATCTTCAGTGCTTACACGTCACATTTCAGTATCAGTATGGCACGTTTGGAACCTCAACCGAAGTGGTGCTATTTAAAGGGATAGTTCACCCAAAAATAGAAATGTTTATCTGCTTACCCCCAGCGCATCCATGATGTAGGTGACTGTTTCTTCAGTAGAACACAAATTACGATTTTTAACTTAAACCGTTGCTGTCTGTCAGCTGTATAATGGAAGTCAATGGAAAGTCCATGTATAAAAGTCCATAAAAATTAAGGGGCCGTGCCGAGCCGTACCATGTAGTGGAAAAGCAGCATTCATTAGAACGTGTGAACACTGCTATCTGAACCCTGGTGCACACTAAACAAGTGGACAGAGACTACTGAAAAGATGGGTCTTGGTCCACTTCCAAACAAACTCTGGAGCAGTTCGACTGAAATATGAACGCAACACGGACCAAAGAGATCTAAACGAAACAAAAACAGGAAGATGAGACCCTAAAAAGGACAGAATGCTCATGCATACCTGTTTTTTCTCTTCATAGTCGTGATGTTGCCCATAACAGTTCAGTACAGGTGTCAGAACCGGAGGGATTCCTGCCGCTGTTTTGACTTTTACACATTTTATAAACTCTTCACAAGTTCTCAGCTGGTCAAAATACCACCATATGTAGGCTACGCACACAGCATGTGCGGCAAGTTCTGTCATAAAAGCCCACCAATCAGGTTGTGAACATATCATTATGCCTTTAGGTTCGACGATAGAAATGCTAAGTGGACCCAGACCAAACGAACAAAGCAAACCAAACTACAAACATGAACACACCCTAAGTATCTTTCAGTTCCAGATGTTTTAGCATCTCTACTACATCAATCCAACAGGTCTGTACTCACCACCAATTTCTGCCACGCCACTGAAAATCAAACAGGAACGCGTTCTCGGCCTCAGTGTAGTGTTCAGTTCGGTCAAGACTTTCCTCTGAACTCAGAAGTTCACCTCTGTATTCAAGAACGAAATCACCCCTGAAAAAAGCTCTAGTGGTGAAAACTCCACGCCCTGAAGAGGAGAAATGCATTAGATTCAGCAGTTTATTAAGTCAACTATCATTTTGATCATTACTTAAAGTTCTCTGCCATATGATGTACATTATATGTAAAAGGGAAATTGCTGAATGAAAATAGTCAACAGCCAGGCAAATTTCTAAGTATGCTGTGCTTTTTATACATTACATTATACTTTAAAGTCTTAAAATTATACAGTTAAAATTTTTATACTCTTTCATACATAAACAATATTATCTTGGCTTTATATAGTTTAGAATAGAGTGCTGCAGCGATGACGTATTTTTGTAGTTCACACACCCCTGGTTCCCTCAACTAAAACCCTATATGTTGTTTTAACTGGCTTTTGTATTGCTGCAGAAACTAAGCTTAAGTTTGCCTATTAAATACACCACAGTTGCAAAACTTCATCGTCCTCATGATTAAGCTTCAACAACTCGTCTAGTACGTGTCTGTGTTGCAATATTTTTAAAAGAAAATTCTGTGTTTAACATGCATCGCTTCTGGATAGTTTGTCTTTGTGGTGTATGGATGTTTATGGATGGTTTTTGGCTTTAGATAAAGAGTTTTTTTGTTGTTGTTGATAAATGTGCCTCCAGGAACTGTAAAACTTTAAAAATCCATCTCCCTGTTTAATAAGTATAATGTTTTGCATTCTTATAATGTATGTTTGAATGGTTGTGTACAGTGTACATCCCTAAATCTACCTCTAAACACAACGAGGCTGTGAAAGTGACTAGTGAGTAGATGACTTTATCTGTTCAGGTGATGATTTTTAATGTCCCAGACAACCTCTGTCTCCCATTTAGACACTTGTTAGCAACTACCTTTAAAGTAAAAGCTTCTTTTTTTTTTTAAATCACAAGAGGGTATTACTGATGTATATTTTGTGTCTTAGAAAAAAAAAAAGTGAAAAAGCAGCCCTTACTTCAGGAATTTAACCAAAACCCAATAATAATAAAAAAAAAAATTAAAAAAACATTGATCATGTACATGATCATGCACAACGATATACTGATAGCTCCAAAAAAAAGAATCACCTTATTGAAGGTCTTACGGGTATGGAACGGCATGAGGGTGAGTAATAAATGACATTATTTGAACTAACCCTATTATAAAAATGATCCATTGTCCTGGTTTACACACAAACCAATAACCACCTAAATGTTCAGTTTACCCAAAAATAAATTTCTGTCATTAATTACTCACCCTCATGTCGTTTCACACCCGTAAGACCTTCATTCATCTTCAGAACACAAATTAAGATATTTTTGATAAAATTCAATGGCTCAGTGAGGCCTGCATTGAGAGCAAAATCATTTCCTTTTTCAGTGTTCAGAAAGCTACTAAAGACATATTTAAAACAGATCATGTGACTACAGCAGTTCAATACTTTTTGTGTGCCCAAAATCACCCATCACTAGATATTATTGAATAAAGTGGTTATTTTGTTTTTCTGTGCACAAAAAAATATTCTCATCACTTCATAACATTAAGGTTGAACCACTGTAGTCACATGACTGTTTTAAATATGTCTTTAGTTGCTTTAGAGGTCTCACCGAGCCATCAGATTTTATCAAAAATATCTTAATTTGTGTTCTGAAGATGAATGAAGGTCTTACAGGTGTGGAACAACATGAGGGTGAGTAATTAATGACAGAAACTTCAATTTTGAGTGAACTAACCCTTTAAACTACAAGACTTTATTTGTAAAGCAGGTTATTCTGCATTAATGACATCAAGACCTAACCATTCGTGTATATCAGCACTTCTCAAAGCGCGGAGGGGATTCAATCCGGACCCGCCTCCATTTCGTATTTCAACAGCAGTAATTGTGTGTAAGGGATTAAAAGTCTGGATTTCCTACTTTGATAAACGCATGTCAAAATCATTTGTTTAGTGTTTTATGTCTTTTTGGAGATGGTCCGAAATTAAAGCGAAGGCGAGATATTTAAAGTTTTCCTCCGTGATTCAGTTGCCATGACATCCAGTGAGCATTTAGGCTACTTTTGATGTAATTGGGCGCGAGTTGCGTGACGCGACACTTCACGCGCAGTAAGCGTTTGAATGGGTGTGGAGCAGTGGTTCTCAACCTGCGGCCCGTCACAAATGTAAATGCGGCCCGCGATATGCCGACCACAATAATAATAATAATTTTAAAAAGTAGCATACAATTTATTTTTGTTTTAAAATTTAAATTAAAGCGAATTAAAAAAATATAAATGAGCTATAATGCTTTATTTGTCATATAAAATAATTTTGGTGAGCATTTATTATTTTCAGACATCAGCCAATGTAGAATAATGACGCAATCACTCAGTTAACGAAACAAACACAAGTGTGCGCTTAGGAAGAGTTCAAACAGTAGCCATTAATTTTGTAAATTTAAGCCTCAAAATGGTCAAATTTGTTATTAAAGGAGAAAAACAAAATGTGGAAGATAAAATGAAGGAACACAAGCAAACAAGAAGAGTCGCAGCATCAGCAGTAAAGGTAAGAAGAATGGAAGAATCAGTTTGCTGTTAATGAGCGAGATGGGCAGCCTTCCTGTTTGCTCTGTAGTAAAGTACTTGACAAGCAAAACCTACAATTTCAAAAGACTGAACTGTGAATTCGATGTGTTTGATTGATGTATTTTAAATCAGTAAAAATAACCGCATCAGCGCACCCGCGGCTGGAATGAGCCCAACTCGGCCGCGCGCTAGCGGATCCGATGCTGCGCCAAGGATTGCGACATGACAGAAAGCTTGATATCGTCAGAGATTGTAATTAGCCTACAGTGCACTCATTGTTGTTTGTAAAAAGAGCTGAGTAATATTTGCTTATTAAGGCGTTTATGTGATTGTTTGGTGACTATTGCGATAATGTTGAAGAGAGTCATAAAGTCATACAGAATTAAATAGCAACTTAAAGTGATGTATATAGCCTACAGTTTGTGTGTTCATTGAGCATTACTGATTATTATTGTAAAGCTAATGTCAGTAAGTTAGTTTTTATTTGTTATTTATTGTGTGCAACATCTAAGTATAATAATAGTATTATCTGCTAATACCATAACATTAAATCTGATTGGTTTGCATTGGTGACGTCATATGTAAATTATATGCGGACCGTGAGACTTGCACTTGGACCATTGTGCGGCCCACTGGGAAAAAAGTTTGAGAACCACTGGTGTATATGGTTAGTCATAAATACTTGCCTTTATATTTGCTGATGAACTGCTCTTGAAGCCCAGGCTTATCAGTTCTATGGGTCATGTGATCCTCTGCATCCTGCAGAGGTGTTTTACGCCTTTTGCTTTTCAGCATTATTTCTGGAAAAAAGAAATAAAAAGAAATATAAGGTGAATGGATTAAATAAGCATTTTTAAAAATCTTTTTGATCTTACTGGAATTGTTCACCCAAAAATGTACATAATTATTGTACTAATCCTCATGTTGTTCCAAACCTGTGTTGTGTTTTTCTGTGGAACACTAAAGTTTATCTTTAAATGTAATACAGAGCTCTATGCAGTGACAGCACATGTGACCAGTCTAAAACAGGCATTTAGATAAAAAAAAAACAGCAATATCATTGATGCCAAAAACCATTGTGACCAGATGATTGATATCAATCCATATTCATGTTAATTTAAAAGCTACAGATTTTCAGTCAGTAACCTGATAGATTCATATGGACTATTTTGTCTGCTTTGGAGCTTGACACACAGAATAAAAAAATACTATAAAGTGTCTATGTACTGTCATTGTGCAAAAAAAGCTCTGTGAAGATAAATAAAAAAACACTTTTGTGTTCCACTAAAAAAAAAAAAAGTGTAAATAATGTATTACATAAAATTAAAAATGACATCAAATAATAAAAAATGAAAATTAATTATTTCAAATTACAATACATACTGTTGATATTTTACAAAAATTGAGAAAAACAGGCTACCACTGATTAAATTGTAGAATCTAAAGAGATATTATATGAAATATAACAAAATTCTATTTGCTCATCAATGCCTACAAATAAGCAATAAACTGTTTTTTTCCTTATTGCAAAAAAAAATAATCAAATGAGAATCAAACTCAAATACAATCGAGAAATAAAACATTAACAGAAAATAATTTAACCACTAAAGTAAACATACATCTTACTAACTTTCATATTTCACAGTGTATTTTAGTTATCATGCATTTTCGGGACAACACTTGATCTCACCTCTCCAGCGTCCATTGATGGGGGTTGTCGTCTTTTTCGCGTCAAGCAATGCCATGTGACTGCATTTCCCGGGAAAACACATCCACAGCTGACGTGCGTGCATGACGTAGTTACGTATTTGGATTTCACGTTGAAATTGTGACTACATTTATTTGACATAATAAATATTTTGGCAAACACCTAGATCTTTGTTTGTTTTATTCACAGTACTGGTTCTTCAAACTTAAATAAAAAATAAATAAAATAAAAACGGAGGCGTACGTCTTTCTAATGGACAGAGCACATGATCACTTTTAAACGATCTCTTTGGAACACATATCTTAATTTTTACTAATTCTATTTAATCAAATGTTTGAGTTAAAATCAGGGAGATGTGTGGATTATTTCGAGGCTCTAAAATAAACTTTAACGTGCACTTTATTAACAGCATTTTCTTTCATTTTTTTTTTTAATTTATGGTATTTTATATTAAATATAAAGGAAGGAAAAGCTGCTAGATCTTGTAAAAGTGCTTTAAAAACGCATATCCACGACAGATTATTCCATAATTTGAGCAGCACTTGTGATCTCTCCTCAGAGCTCATCTCACTCTGCACTCAAGCTGCTGCGCTGCTGCTGTGGGGGATGGGCGGGAGGCGCGCGCGCGATCAGAGGCCGGTGGGGGAAGGGCGGCGAGTCACTCAGTGTCACTGTCTGCAGCTCTCAGCTAGGGCTAGGGTTAGGGTTAGGGTTAGTGTTAGGGGAGCAGGGGTTTCACATCCAGTGCCTTTTAAAATCAAAGTATGAACAAAATAAATCTGTAAACAAACATGTAAACGTCCCAGCTTGAGTCATGATTCTTTTAAACACTTTTTATACTAAACACTGTAACTGCTCTCTCTCTAAATATAAAACAATGTTTGCTGTAACTGCTCTCCTATTATATATTCTCATTCATATGCATCCTTAAGATGTAAACCAGTATGTGCATTTCTTAAAACAGTTCATACAAATAACAGCACACAATGAATTACCTGCAATAGCCTGTAACCAGTTCATAATCCTTATATCAGTGTCATCAGAATGACAAGTCCTTGTATCATTGTTCACAAAGACACTCTGACAGTATTTTCAGAAGTAATATGGATACGATTTTGATGTCAGTGATTGAAAATACACAAGACTGCACTTTATCTGTATGGCATACATTTCAACAGTATGAACACGTCACTCTAGACTGGATGAGACAGGATTCAGATATACTTTCTGGTGGTCTGTCAAAATATTACAGTAGCTACAATGTCATGTGATATAATGACAGCCAGTGGCACAGATCATCACCAAACCGTCCATTCCAGCGTGATGAATATGATCCTCAACTGGATGGAACTGGAATAAATACTTTGACTGTTGCGATCATCCCAATCGGACTTATGATAGCTGCCTGAATTATAATAATGCTCTGTTCACTGTTGGACAGAGGAGAACTGATGACAAAGAAATGTTTCAAGGGTACCCCAAACAAGTGACGAACCTGGCTGGAACATGCTTGTTCAATGAACACTTGTCAGTGGTGTTGTCTATTACCTGAAAGTTTTCATCATCATTGTATGTGTGTTGTCTGCAGCAAGTTTCTGTATTTGGGTGAATATTTGCAGCAAGTGTGTTGTCAAACTGATCAAGATGTTTTGTTCATTTTTTCTGTTTGCATGTGTTTTCTTCAGTTGTGCGCGGTGATCTCTCTCAGCCACCGTAATATTTACTGTATAATGTAAAATGCAAGTAGACTGCAGTAACATAGCATTACATCAGTCTACAGTTTATGTAGTGAACAGTACATAGTGAACATTATCTGATTTCACACCTGTTCTGTCTACAAACACATCTCCCATCATTCGGCTCTTTTGACCCGTCTCGGCCTTAGGTCATGACTGAGAGCATGATCTACAACAGTGGCTCTTATTTCCATCAGAAACATCTCAGTCTTGGCCTCTTCTACCTCTTCCTCTGTTCTCCTCCATACCCTTCCACCACACATCCTTACTCCTTCTTCTGTCTGTTGACTCTGTTTGTGTCCTTGTTGTTCATTCATGTACAGAGTGTGTAACACTGTGTTGTGCTCTGTCTGTGCCTCCCAAATGAGATGGCATCTGAGATATTTTAGAGAACTGTTGAACATTGCTTGAATTACATTCCCCTTCATTATTGAAATTCAAAATTCATCCCTGAAATTTAATAATTCAGGACAAAAAAAGTCTAAAAGAAATGTATAGAAAATATGCTTGACAGTTTATGACTAGTTCAACCATTTTGCATTTAATGTCTTATGAAAATAAAAACTATTCGACACCTAGTATATTTTGATGAACCTGACATAAGCAAGTGATAATGTAGGAAACATCTGACACTTGTACATCAAATGCACAAATGTACCAAAGCATTTGCAATTTGTTCCGGAGAATGAGAATCTGCATTTATGATGTGAACAAGAGACTATAATGTGGATGTTGAACAAGTAAGAATTTTAGTTGTGATTGGAGACATGCACCAAAGTGAGAGAAACTGTTATATATAATATAATATAAAATATAAAATTATTATATTATATATAATATTAATTATTATAAATATCATATATAAATATAAATTATTATATTATATATAAAATATAAAGAGAATGTTTGCTGTAACTGCTCCTATCTATATAATATTATAATATTTTTTTTCACATATCTTTTTATATATACATATATATTTTTTATGTTATTTGTGTACTGTGCTTGTCTCTTGTCTCTGATACTAATGGAGGAACAGCAGAACGCAAAGTAGGAGAAAACACTTAAAGCAAATAAAATCACTCATAAAAGCAAGCGATTTTGAAGGTTTTCAAATCTTTTTGTTGCTTGTGTATTTTATTAAATAAACTAAATCACCATGCTTGACGGATTAAAACAGTTTTCCCTCCGCTTTTGGGAGGAAATATGTACGTTTCATATTCAAATGACGTAATGTCTGTCGTCCCCGCCTCAAACTCGTTCGTACATTAATAAACTGTAGTTACAGTACGCGGATATAGTCTCCATTAGGCGGGGGCGGGGCGGCGCGATCTTTACACACACATTGATGCGAGCGCAAAACTCCGAGGATTAAAAGTTAAAAATACATGCCAATATAAAGCATGAGAGCTCCTGCAAATGAGTCTATTTTTATTTAAACACAAATTATTGTGAATATTTCTCAAATTAAATGTGGATTATATGTCAATTCATTCATATTCATGATAGTTTTTGCCTCCGCCATCTTTATTGGTGACGTGTTGGTCTCTGATTGGTCAGATCACCAGTCCCGCGCTCGTAGTATCTTCCTGCGCTCTGATTGGTCAGAATCCCAAAAGTGTGTATCTTTCCGGAAGTGCAGTTCTCCTAGAGGGCGCTGTGTTATACACACTTTAGTGGGGGGGCATACACACTTTAAGTACACAAATCACATAAAAGTGAAATTTTGGGACAAATGAGATTTTAAGCCAGGAAACCATTTTAGAGCATGCTGAATGCCATTATATGGTCAAACAAATGAGGACATACAAAATGTCCCAAGTTTTTTTGGTGGTCCCCAGTTTACTGGTGTGTATCCTGGTGAATGTACCCAAAAGTGACATAAGTAGGTACACACACACACACACACACACACACACACACACACACAGATAGTATCTTAAAAAATATGCTGTAACTTTAGCAAAGTTGCGTAACAGACATTCAAGATATCTGCTGTGTTACAAATGATAAAAGTTTACTAACTTGAAAGTGTGTGAACCACCTGCTAAAACACATTCCTGCACACAGAAACAAACACACGCACACGCACACACACACACACACACACACACACACATGCACACACGCGCGCCCCTGCTGCCTCCCTATAGCGTGCAGTGTGGTGAAGATAATCTGTCTATCTTGTGGTGCAGTGAACGAGTGCAGATGAGAGGAGAGACAGAGGCAGGGTGGGGTGTAGGTAGATGCTGTCACACACCTGCACTCAGCCGGAAACCACAGCTGTCTTTGAGACCACCTCACAACAAATATTACACCACCCCCTCCCTCTGCCACTCTCCCTCTCTCTGTCTTTCTCTTTCACTGTCTGTGGGAAAGTTTATCGCAAACTCCTACACAGCTTTGACTTTTTATCTTTATTTTTTTTTTTTTCTGTGAAATGCACATGGTAACCTGTGATATGTATTCAAGAGCACAGCATCCACACAGGAAATGTATTTTCAATTGATTCGTATCTGTCTTTGATGAGTGCTGTGGGGTTTGTTGAGTTAAGGACTGCAAAATGTCTCCGGCTATAAATGATTTCCCATACAGACACAAAATGAGTAAAAATGCATTTTGACATGATAGAGAGAGAGGGAGATGGGGGAAAAACCTAAAATGTAAGTGACAACATAATAAAAGGCAAGCAGTGGCAGAGGATCACCAACCAGGAAATGAGACAGGCATTACAAAATGCTTAGAAGCATTTGTTCATATAGTGAAGAAAAAAAAAAGATTAAATATGTATTCAATACCTATATTTATTGATTTTTCTTCTTCTTATAATATTATTATTATGTTATAAATGATCTAAAACACTTTTTTCTAATTCTGTTTGTAATTATTATGTGTACATTTTTATGGCCTCGAAAATACGAAATATTTGTTCTTTGTTTGTCACAATACCAGATTATTTAAAATGAACCAGCAAAGTTGAAAGGTGATTAAAAATAGTGACCAGAAACACCAAAAAAAAAAAAAAAAAAAAAACGTGTAAAAAATTCAATTCGAAATTGCTAGTAAATTTCACAATTATAAAAAAGCCACACTGAATGACATGTGAAACTTAAAAGTAGACAAAACTGAAATAGTAGTTTTTTGTAATAATGTACTCCAATAATCTTTTAAAACGTTTTTTTTTACAACTTCAAAAATCTGTTTTCAGTGTACAGGATCCGTACAGTTTACCAATAAAAGTAAATAACAAATAGTTATGCAGTACAGAACACAAGATTAAAGGCCCATTTACACCAAGGACAATAACTATAATGTTAACGACATATTCTAAAAATCGTTCTAATTGTAAAAGAATAGCAGAGTCCAAACACAACACAACTATAATGATAACAGCAGAGAGTAACGATATCTTTGGAATCACTTTCAGAACGATTTTTTCCAGCTGATGAACGATAAAATCATTGATAGCCAATCAGAATCGAGGCACGAGATGTATACGGTAATGCGATATCACAATAATAAACATGCGCGAAATTGTTATCATGGGCACTTTAAAATACTGTGAATAATTATTTATTGCGATTTATTATGAAATATTCAGATTTTTAGAATGCATTTTAAGAATACTTTTCCATCAACCGGTTAAAATGTACAACACTGCGCGCGAGGTTTGGACGTGCCTTAGCAAGAAGTCGCACAGGGAATGAATGACTTAGAGATGGGCAATATATCCAAAATCTTACACCACGGTTTAAGTCATTTATCATCACCCTAACTTTATATAGGGCTACCATTTTTATTCCAGCTATGGCCGAAAAACATCGTCCGATCGGGTCTTGGCACACATGAACAGAAGTAGCTTCCTTCAACAAATCTGAAGAAGTCACGCTGAATGAAACATTCACTCTCTGACCTGCAGATGGCGCTTATGGAACAGAAGAAATGCAGCTGTTACCCTGGTAACCACGTAAACAACGCAGTTGTGCTACTTTCTGTTTCTGAAAAGTATTTAAATGTTTTAAACAGCCATTTAGATTTTTGTATTCGCAATGGTGTTCATCACAGCACTGAATACTTAATACCTAAAGACTTAATAGGCTATTTATTATCGAACTGAAACATTTTTTAATCTGGGCTACAACACTTTGTAAGGCTCCATTAATCAACATTAGTTCATTCGTTAGTTAACAAACTAACAATGAAAAATACTTCTAAAGCTTTTATTAATCTTAGTTAATGGTGGTTTCAACATTTAATGATACATTATTAAAATCAAAACCTGAGCTAACATGAACTAACTATGATCAGTTGTATTTTTTTTAACTATCGCTATCAAATAATAACTTCTGTAACAAATGTAGCTATTGCTCGTTGTTTGTTAATGCATTAACTAATGTTATCTAATGAGACCTTATTATAAAGTGTTACATATTGTTCTTTATAATTCTTTTGCACTTCAATCTGTTTGAAACATTTGAAGACTTCAGATGCAAAAGCCTCTAAGTGCTGTCTGAAATCTTATAAAATGAGCATTTTTATCAAGCTTGTATGTTTAGGTTCAGTAATTTCACTTTAATGGCAATTAATAGGTCCTTTTCATTGCCATTAAAGTGAAATAACTGAACATAAACATACAAGCTTGATAAAAATGCTAATTTTATAAGAATATTTTAGATGGCACTTAAAGGCTTTTGCATCTTAAGTCTTCATTTGTTTATACATTTGTGGTGTATTGATTTATTTAAATGTTCCGTTCTTCTTGTTATTAGAAAAAAGTTATTAAACCTGTAAAACAACTTATTTTAATATTGTGATAATACCTTATATTGTGATAAAAGCTTCAGCAATTAACGCAACATTAAAATTTGATACCGTCTTAAGCCTAAGCGCGAGCATTAAAAGGGGCAGACGACAAAATTGCAGCACATTTAGAATAAACAGAATGACATTGTCTGCTGGTGTGGACAATAATATAGTTATATTGGTGTGAACGGACCTCAACACTTAATACAGAATAGTAACAGTGAGGAGAATAATAAAATACTGAAGTACACACACACACACTCACAGTTAAATGCATAAATCCCTAGAGGTAGCAAATTGTTTAGAATTGCATGGGCTTAGAATGGTCTACAATACAACAAATTTACTGTTAATTTTATTTATGTAAGAGATATCACATGAGCAAGAGTACTTTTGTTCTGAAAGCTTGGACAATCCAATACAAGGCCTGGAAGAAACTGTTATTTTGTTAAATAATGTGTATGTGAAATATGTAAAATTATACTAAACTTTGAAGACATAAAACTTTTTTACTATGCCAGTAAAACTTTTTGAATCTTGACAGTGTGTATCTACTGTTTATTTATTTGTGTGTATGTGTGTGTGTGTGTGTGTGTGTGTGTGTGTGTGTGTGTGTGTGTGTGTGTGTGTGTGTGTGTGTGTGTGTGTGTGTGTGTGTGTGTGTGTGTGTGTGTGTGTGTGTGTGTGTGTGAACTGGTAAAGGGGACATAGTCATCAAAACAGGAAACCATTTATGTTGCTGAAACACCATTTTTAACTCTCGTAGGCAGGCAAAAATAAATAAAGCACTAAGAAAAGAGAAAGAGAGAAAGAACAGCAGGGGAAAAGAGAAAGTTAAGTTGAACAAAAACAAAACTTTGTGTAGCCGTTGGCCTATTCCAACAGCTTTAGACCATGGGCCAAACATGCAATAAAACAAAAGTACACAAAAGCACACACATCCAGCAAACCCTCAAAGGGGTATTTCACCAAAAATGAAAATTCTGTTATCATTTACTCACAGTCATGTTGTTCCAAACTTTCTTTCTTCTGTGGAACATGAAGATATTTTGAAGAATTCTGACCCCATCGTCATTTTTTTTGTAAAAAAAAAACAAAACAAAACAAAAAAAAATTCATTCATGATCAACACTATTGCAAGATCTTACGAGTTTTACGTCAGAACTAGATTGTGGTAGGCCTACTTGTCCATGCAAATCTTGTTGCAACATTTGGAGAGTGTTCTGAGTGAGCTTTAGTCTATTAGTCTGATTACTATGATGTAAATACATTTCTTTATAAATATGGTAATCATTCAGTATCATGGTATACATCAAAGTACCATGATATTACTATCCAATATCATCATTGTACCATGATACCATTACAATACTTTTTTTGTGTATATCATTTATATTTCAAGAAGTTAAACTTCAAGTGGAATGAGTTCTGGTCCACCAGCTGAAGAAAAGCCCCTGGGCTTGCATCTAAAGGTCAAAATCAGTATGAGATTATTTGATAAGTCACACATACAGCACTCATGAGATGAATGTCTTTCTGCATTGCCAATAGGGGAAATGATTTCCTCCTGCTAGCAATCATCAGGGGCAAACCCCATATTTGACGAGGCACAGACGAGCCATTGTTTGTTCCTCCTCCATTTGGTGTTTCTTATTAGTCACAGCTTCAATCTGTGTGTAGCTGCCGTCCCACCCTGATATATATATATATATATATATATATATATATATATATATCTATATATATATATATATATATATATATATATATATATATATATATATATTATTATTTTTTTTTATTTTTTTTTTTCCCAGTGGATTTCTGAAATTAGAATGCAAAGTCCTCAGACTTTTTTTTTTATAAATCAAATGTAAATTCATGTCCCAATTAATGTTCGATTTATTAAAATCAAGTATAAATCTCATCAAGTTAGTGTTTTTAAGCATTTTTACATTAATCAAAAATAATAACTAAAGTCAGTAATAATTTAAACAATATATTTTATTTGTGAATGTCTCGGTTATTAATGTAAACCTCGTTCCCTCAAGGAGGGTAACAAAACAAGCCAATGCACTTTGGCGAGTGAGATTTGCATCGCAAGCCCTCCCTGTATATATGGGTTTATAAGGTAGCGTGCAACAGTTTTATGCTGAGGAAGCGAGACAGTGTGTTGGCCGTTCAGTGGTGGTACAGGGGGTGTGTCAACCGGATGTAACGTCTATGTTCCCTCCTTCAGGGAAGGAGAGTTACATTAGTAACTAAGACATTCCCTATCAGTCAGTCACGTTCAAAGATACATCATAAGTGATTGATGTATTTGGATCCCTATGGAAAGCACCACAACCATTGCCCCTTCCAGTGCCCCGTGCAAGTCGCATAGACCTCTGTACCTGGTGGGACGGAAAAGACAGGACTTTTTCAAGGGGGATGTCAATAACTGTTATTCCTTTCTCAGCCATGACTGGTTGGAGCATGCTGGGGAAGCGTGCCTAGTCCAGACATAAAGGGATACTATGGAGACCACATCCCGCCCACAGGGAGATAACATGTGGCGTTATAAATATGGACTGACCCTTGGGGCAGTGCTACATATGGAAGATCTCTGCAGTAAATCTTGCCTTGACAGGGAAGGAATCAATACCAGTACAGAGATGGGCAGAGTGGATCCTGCCCAGGGAAAGACAGGCTTGCCAACAGGGAAACTTTACAGTGGAAGAACACACGTATGGGATCACCGAGAGGGAATCCCAACATATCGGGCACCTAGCATAGTACAGGGGCTGACTGAGTGGGCATGCGCACAAGTACTAGGCCTGGCGTCGGATGCCTCTGCTGCCTCTGCTGCATCTGACTGCGTCTGACTGCCGAAGGATACTGGATACTCTAACAAGGGTTCACCAAGTGGGGAACTCACTTGGAAAGCAAATAGGAGCTCATATCACCCCATGGGATGGAAATCGCACGGCAAGCTAGACAATGAGCCAGCCTTCCCACACATTACCTGTTTGTACCTAACACACAGGAAGAAACCGACTCCACTCGGAGATTGTAGAATCTCGCGAATGTGTTAGGTGTCACCCAGCTCTACATATGTATGCCAAAGAGGCGCCATGCTCCAACACTAATGAGGAGGCAAAACTCTGAGTGGAGTGAACCCTCACCCCAAAGGGGTACAGCTCGGCTTAGGACTGGTACGCCAAGATGATGGCATCCACTATCTAATGGGCCAACCTCTGTTTGGAGACAGCCTTTCTGCTGGCCTACAAAGCAGAAAATGGGCTGTTTGAAGCTTCTGACGCTCTGCGTATGGTCCACGTAAACATGCGGGGGGGTGAACAGGACACAGCAATGGAAGTGCTGGGTCTGCCTCCTCCGGGGGCAATGCTTGCAAGTTCACCACCTGGTCCCTGAAGGAAGTGGTGAGAACTTTGGGCACATATCCAGGCCGGGGTCTCAGGATTATATGTGAATCAGCTAGCCCGAATTCCAAGCATGTTTCACTGATCTAAAAGAGACAGCCTTAGTTCCAGCCCTTCTTAGGGGATAGAAAGCACTGCTCTGATCAGGCATTCATGGGGGGTCTTCCTGGTGGGAATAATACCAAACAATGAACTAGAATCACTGCAGAACATTGATTGGTTGACAGAGAATCATCATTTGCATGTGCTACAAGGGGAATGACAACACAAGAGGCGCCATTTTTTAATAAAGCTGAAACACTATACCGTTACTTCTTGTGACAAACAGCCACATGCCAAAAAACAAGATCTCCTGTATGTCCTCTATTGTTGTTTACTGTGTTGCTTTCTTCTTTGCACATGAATGATATTGACTGGTACTTTCCCGCATATACCACACCTATCAAGTAAGGGTACTGTTGGCGGTGAAAACGCAAGCCAGATCAGAGTTGAATCATAGTGAAATGTACTGTACTGTCCTGTACAGCTCAGTGGAAACAGGGCATTAGTGTTAGAGTTTAGATTGCAGTTTTATCTCTTTAACCATTTAAAAAGTCAGCAAGTGTGTGATGCCTAGTGTTTAAAAATCTCTTCAGATTTTAAAAGTTGTATAGTGTATTCCAGCTTTAATAATTAAACAGCTTGACCTCTATGGTTGCCCACTGAAGCTAAGCAGGGCTGAGCCTGGTTAGTACCTGGATGGGAGACCTCCGGGGAAAACTAGGTTGCTGCTGGAAGAGGTATTAGTGAAGCCAGCAGGGGGTGCTCACCCTGTGGTCTGTGTGGGTCTTAACGCCCCAGTATAGTGATGGGGACACTATACTGTCAAAAAGCTGTCCTTCAGATGAGACACTGAACCGAGGTCCTGACTCTCTGTGGTCATTAAAGGTGCCCTAGATTCAAAAATTGAATTTACCTTGGCATAGTTGAATAACAAGAGTTCAGTACATGGAAATGAAATGCAGTGAGTCTCAAACTCCATTGTTTCCTCCTTCTTGTATAAATCTCATTTGTTTAAACAACCTCTGAAGAACAGGCGAATCTTAACATAACGCCGACTGTTACATAACAGTCGGGGTGTACGCCCCAATATTTGCATAATGCCAGCCCATGTTCCCAACATTATAAAAGGCATTAGAAAAGGGCAGCCAGTTAACGTCTGGAGCTGCACAGCCGAATCATCAGGCTAGGTAAGCAAGAACATCAGCGAAAAATGGCAGATGGAGCAATAATAACTGATATAATCCATGATAGCATGATATTTTTACTGATATTTGTAAATTGTCTTTCTAAAAGTTTCGTTAGCATGTTGCTAATGTACTGTTAAATGAGGTTAAAGTTACCATTGTTTCTTACTGTATTCACGGAGACAAGAGCCGTCACTATTTTCATTTTTTAAACACTTGCAGTCTGTATAATGCATAAACACAACTTCATTCTTTATAAATCTCTCCAACAGTGTAGCAATAGCCTGTAGCCACGGAGGACAGCCTCAAATTCACTCAGAATAAAACTTTTAACATCCAAATAAATACTTTACTCACATAATTCGAAGCATGCATGACGGACATCTTGTAAAGATCCATTTGAGGGTTATATTAGCTGTGTCAACTTTGTAAATGCGCTGTAATATAGTCGACAGCTCGTGTGGCAGGAAGCACGCGTCTTAAAGGGGCGGCGCCGAGTGTAAATCAGTGCATTGTTAATGGTGCCCCAAAATAGGCAGTTAAAAAAATTAATTTAAAAAAAATCTATGGGGTATTTTGAGCTGAAACTTCACAGACACATTCAGGAGACACCTTAGACTTATATTACATCTTGTGAAAGAACGTTCTTGGGCACCTTTAAAAATCCCAGGATGTCCTTCGAAAAGAGTAAGGGTGTAACCCCGGCATCCTGGCCAAATTTGCCCTTTGGCCTCTGTCCATCATGGCCTCAATCGTCCCCATATACTGATTGGCTTTGTCACTCTGTCTCCTGTCCACCAATAAGCTGGTGTATGGTGAGGTTTTTTGTGCAATATGCCTTCCGTCGCATTATCCAGGTGGTGCTGCACATTGGTGGTGGTTGAGGATATTTCCTTCCATAGGTAAAGTATCCAGAAAAGCACTATATAAATGTAACTATTATAATTATTATAATCTTATGATTGCAACCGGTACATGATACTGTATGTAAATCAGCAGTTATGTGCTTATGGTTCTAAATTACCCCCTTTTTTGGCTTAGATTCAATTTATCTTTGCATGGTTAAATTATTTCTACAGTAATTTATATTTTACAAAAGCAAGATAAATATATTTTCTATTATATGTCTGTGATTTAATGCTGTAAATAGACAGAGCATTTGCGTATATAGCCACTTAACCACACGGATGCAATTATGTTGTTTTGTGTAAAAAGCTAAATCTGGCTTCAGAGCAGACAGCTTCCCTTTAACTCATCCCATCACTATCAAAGTGGGAGGATGTGGCTTGGGATTTGGAATGTCTTACTTAGCCAGTTAGCTGAACTGAATATTAGACTTGCAGGGACTACGGAAACAATTAAATGGACAATTGTTGTTTTGTCTACTGCCGCTGTGTTTGTCGTTCTTCTAAGCAAAGGACTCAGAAAGTTTTATGAACACTGACTGGCTGTTTTTTTTAATGTCAAGATCTGAAAGGGATAGTTCACCCAAAACTGAAAATTCTGTCATTATTTATTTACCCTGAAGTTGTTCCAAACCTGTATTAGTTTCTTTTTTCTGTTGAACACAAAAGAAGATATTTTAAAGAATGTTGATAACCAAACCAATAGCCATTGACTTTCATAGTAGGTAAAAAATACTATGGAAGTCAAAGGCTACTGTCAACTGTCTGGTTACCAACATTCTTTAAAATATCTTTTGTGTTTAGCAGAAGAAAGAAATTCATACAGGTTTGGAACAACATGAGGGTGAGTAAACAATTAGATTTTTTGGTAAACTATACTTTTTAATAGCTACTCGTTGATATATATATATTTTTGTTTTATTCTAAAAACAATAATAATAATAATAATAATAATAATAAAAAACAACCTGGGGAAATCTGTTAGCTGATGAAATGAAAAAAGAAAAAAACATTCATGGCCCAAACATTTAACATGAGTGATCAGATCTCTCTGATCTAATAGGGTAGGGGCTAATAGCCATTTAAAATAATACTAATGCTAATAAATGAATAAATAATTTTTAAAAATGTTTTAACATTTTAACATTATTGTTTAAATGTCAGTTTTGACTAGAAAATAGTCGTGAAAATATGTTATCATATCATAGCACTCTTATATCTGGATCTGCTATTAACGTTAAAGCTCAGGACAGTCTCTTATGTACTGTAGGTTTTGGGACTGTGCGCATTGTGGTACCATCAGCTAATCAGCGTTGTCATAACGTAATTTTCCTGTGGGAATAAAAAAAAAGTTATTAGTCACTCTGCATTTAATGTTCAAGTGATTGGCTCCAAAAGTTTTGAGGTTCTACGAGCAAATGAGATAGATTTCAAAGTGTTTACCTATGGGATTTGGTGCCAGTCAAGGCAATGCTAATGTATAGCTTTCTCCACTTATTATAGGCCTCCTTGACAAATACCAAAAAAATTGGTCCCAGGTTATGTTTAGTGTTCCATATTTAAACCTTCTTTTTCAAAATACCGGTGAATTTCCCCTAGTGAGTCATATTAAATTAAATCCAGAGTCATTCATCAACTACATTACTAACAACAGTCTTTATGTCACAGAGTTTATGGAGTTTAAATTACTTAGGAGCAACTTGAGAAACATGTTGACCAGAGTATGAGAAGCATTCAGCTGAGCGTAGCATGTAACGCTCAGTGCCAGACCTTCAAACCGAGCAAGGTTAAATCCAGAAGTCATACTGAGGAGCTTTTTCCAACTCCACAATTCCTACCTACCCACAAACTTCCTTCAGCCCCAATTCGTGAGTCCTCTAACAACGAAAGGAATGACAGAGCATGAGAAAAGAAGAACTGAATTGCAATGGGAGGGAGTTCAGTAAACAAATACAGCATTGCAGAGGGCAAATTAATCTGGTTGGGGAACGAAAAAAGAAGCAAAAAGAAGGCATCCTTTGCCAACGTGACAATTATGTTTATGTGGATCAAAACAAAACAACAAGTCTTTGCCAATCCCAACAGTGGCCCTTCTATTGTTTCAGAGATCAAGCAGAGATGAAGTTACAGCATCAACATACATCCGTAGCAGCTCCGTCCGGATGGAAAAGAGGCCCTACATATGCAAAAGCAATGCTAATCCACGCGAAGCCCTGGGGACACACACTCCAAGCTACATGAAGCCTTCCAAAAAAAGAGCTCACTATTTTTATCGGAATGACGCTCCCCGGTGGGAAAGCACCAGCACTGAGTCGTTATGGTTTTCCCTTAGATATGTCGTCCCACCAGAAAATCAAAATAAACACATGGAAAACCGCAAGGATATATCTGGCTCGTTGTGCGGAAAGCATTTTTTCTGTTTCTTTTTTCTCCTCTTGCCTTTCTCCAAATGTCTCTGCGATTGTACTCTTGCATGCATACTGAAAAAAGCAAGACTTGGGGAATGAGAAGAGAAAAGGATGGAACACTCAACAACCCAATGAAGGAAGGAGATAAGTAGAGAGATTTAGTGCCAACAATATGCCAGTGTATGATAAGCATTTTAGACCCTAATGTTATCAGTGCATATTGGCCCTGATATTTTCAGTTGAACCTTGTACTCAGTCATAAACAGTTTTTGGCTTTTGGTGGGATACCACAATGATGACAGAATAGGAAGATTTGGATTTTGCAGATATGGCTTTCGGTCAAGACATATTTAAGAGCTCAGCCAGTCTCAACCTCAGATAGCACACCAAACTGGAAATCACTTTCTCAATCTGGCAGTCTCTAATCTGATTGGCTGGCTTTAGGCAACTTCCTGAAGTTCTTTTTTTTTTTTTTCACAAGGAAACAAATCATGCTTACAAGGTACTAGGGTGATACAAAGAGAACTTTTGAAATTTGTTAGGTTAGTGACATCAAATTTTTGAAAGATACTTAGACTTTTGCTTGAGGCTCTTTAAAAATATTGTGGGCCATAGATTTTGGCATGTAGACAAAGGTCTGGTTACACAAGACTACACACATACATTAACCTTACAACCATCTGAACTCAACCAAGCATCTCAGTGTCCAAATGCTGACCTACCATTACTGTTTGTAGACACCTTAAAGTAGCAGATGAGCAAAACTGATACAGTGGATATGGAGTCAGGGCTTTTAGATTAAAAACAAAATATTATATTGAGAAAATAACAGTGCAGTGAGATTGTGCAGACAGGGCTGTTCGCGCAAGATGCGGCAGTTTCCTGCTGCAGCTGATGGAAAGTATGACAGCTTGATGTTCTAGGCTTTGAAAATCTAACTAGTCTCTACATAGGTTCTGACCAGAATCACCTTTCCTTTCAAACAGCTAGATGGAGAGACTAATTTGTCATGGCTCACGACAAGAAACACTATTAAACTCCCTCAAATTGAGGCAAGTTTACTCACAGATATGGAATATTATGGGCTTCTACAAACTGAGTATTGGGAAGTTTGCAAAGTATTGTTTCGCAAACATGAAATTGGAAATTATGTGTGTATCATGACTCTAAAATGGCGAAATGATTCCTCCCACATAGATTCAGACTGTGAGACAAATTTATTGGGAGAGATGAATCAGACTCCGAAACTGGAGACTTGTGACCAGGGCGTTTCCATGACGGCCTCTCTGTGAACTGTGTGTGTGCAAGATAACCCTCTCCTTTCTCTGAACGCTTTATCCGTCGGGCTGCGGCAGAGATCCACACAAACAAACACAGCCGTAGAGAGGAAATACTTTCACTGCGATGTGCCGCCCCAGGCTGACACCCGTAAAATCTTGTCTGGCGGTTCTCCGCCCATTCACACAGACACACACATCACCTGTTCCTCTACATCTCTGGCTAGAGTGCCTGTGGTTATGTGAGAACCCTTGTGTATGTGTGCTGTGAATTAGACGTCCTCTTTTGTACACTTTGAGAGACCGATGTATACAATGATTTACTTACTCAAAGGGGCAACTTCTATTGTGTATGTGTGTGCACCCAAACAATCCCAAAGACCACACACACACTTGCAAATACAACATACACCCACGCTTGATCACTCACGCTCACAACCCCACGCACACACATCTTCCTGTTGACCGTGGCTTATGCCGTTGAAATCCAGCTGCAGTAACAGTTGTTCGCCGCTCTTCCCGGATCTCCACAGAAACCAGAGCCTGGCTGTTATCGGATCCTGCTCGGCTTTCCTCCTTGGGAAAGAAGAATGCAGTGAGAAGGAGGGGAGAGAGACAGAGGGAGGCTGGGTGAAGGAGAAAGAGAGGGAGGGGGGGCGATGGTTTGGTCATGGTCCCGTGTGGGAATATTTAATAACAAACATTAAAAATACCACAGAAAGACTTTGCCACATTCCCACGGTCCAACTGCAGCCAGGGCCTGACAGCACGGTTATAAATACCAGCTATAGAGTGGCCCTAGAGTGCACTTACAGTACAACACACACATACAGTACACACAATCCACGCACATAGACACACAGTTACTGATCCATGTACAGTACATCTGGAGAAACTATGTGGAGTTGCTTGGACACTTTTTGTAGCATATACATCCAAGCTTAAATGCATGAAATGCATGCTTACACAATAATACACAATCACTCAGTCCAAGGACCTACATAGGCTTCATTTTAAGGCATCATAGGCTTCATAAGGTTGGCATTATAATTAATACTTAGTTCACCCAAAAATGAAAATGCTGTCATTAATTACTCACCCTCATGTCATTTCAAACCAATAAGACTTTCATTCATCTTTATCTATAATAAAAGTAACTCCAGTGGTTTAACCTCCAATTTATGAAGCGACATGAATGCTTTGTTTGCGCAAAAAAACAATTTACCACTTTATTTACAAAAAATGATCTACAAAATATTAATACTTCGGGTCAGAGGTCATTCTTCCACCTGAATTCGACTTGCATATGGCAGTTGCCGGTAGCCATTTATTATAGTTTAAATATGGATAGTTTTCTTACAAAAACGCATCGCTTCAGTCTTTATTAACGCCCTGGAGCCGTATGGATTACTTTTACAATGGATGGATGTGCTTTTTGGGCATTAAAATCTCTAGCACCATATACCATTATAAAGCTTGGAAGAGCCAGGATATTTTTTAATATAACTCAGATTGTGTTAGTCTGAAAGAAGACATCTCGTGGTACTGTCTAATATTATCACGGTATCTACACCGGACACAACTTCTTTTCTTTTTTTCACGCCACAACAGCTAAAAGCTGTCTACACTGAACGCAACAAGCCGATCATTGCAAAGCACTTGGACTACATCAGAAATAGAACAGGGAATCCGTTTACTGTCGGTAATTTGTTGTGTTGTGTCGCGACGTGCCACATCCAGTGTAGACAATATCACTGATTACAATGGGTTCTATTATCTTCTATTAGTTGGTGAATGAAGATACTTGTGAGGTTACGCGTCACTACTCTGCTTTATTAATTTATCCAGTGTAAAACCTGGACACTGCCACACAAATGTGGCCTTTTTTAATGACTGTCTTACTACAGGATTACAAAAGCACACTACCAGTTACAAAAGACATTGTAACAAGTCAAGTCACCTTTATTTATATAGCACTTTTTACAGTGTAGATTGTGTCAAAGCAGCTTTACATTGATAACTGGTACATCATTTTGGCTGCACAGCAGCTCTTAAAGAATTGTGTCAATGCAGGTAGATCAAAGCACTGTTGAATATCAAATGGCAAGTTGAGGAACTGTGCCACTGGTTGTTGTGTTGATGAGGCCTTCACAATGGATGATCTAGTTGACTCAATCTCTGCTGATACTTCAGGGCTGTGTTGTGCGCAGGTCCTTGGTCTCACCTGGATATGGTTGACTACGGTAAACCTCGGGATAAACAGAAAGACTAATATTAGCGTAGATGCCATTCTACTTCTGATGTAACGAGTACATCTGGTGTTATAGGAAGTGTTCCCGGTTCAGGCTGACCTAATTTATGCAGGTCATGATCTAATGACCTAATTTATACACTGGCAGTTAGTAGAATTTTTCATTAATTAATTTCTTAAATTACCCTTTGACTATGTTCTGCCCCGGCATCTAGTGGCGATTTTTTTTTCTGCCCAATGCCAAACTTACTTGCTGACCCCTGTGCTAGGGTAAGCGAATAGCATGCAAGACATACATTTTGTCATCAGCATATTACGCGTGTATTGTACATGTGCGGCCGGTTCATCTAATCGCCCATACTTTGTACACTACTCGTATATGAACCTGGAATTTTTTTTTTGTTTGTCCACAAGGTGGCAACAATGGACCGGGCCATTGTTTCATAGTTGACAGAGGAATGGAGATGGAACAACATCAACAACAAACTATAAAGTATACTTTGAAAGGCTATGAATTTGGCTGCACATATATGCTAAGTGTATGCTACTAATTTTGTCTCCACCATTTTGTCAATAAGTCACTTTCATCCTCACTTCGGACTGGCTGAGGAAAACAGGGGAAGCTCTCACTGACTTATTTTCCGTTCCTGAAACAATGAGACTGGAAGCTGGCCGTCTGCCCCCGTCTTTGTGTGTGTTTGTGTGCATGTGTGTGAGTTCTTTCGCTCTCAGTCTTCACAGGTCGCAGGGCTTAACCCAACATGGCTCCCTCGTTCCTGTTATTGGACAAGACATTAGTCTCAGTGTCAAGGAGCTTTAGGGTTTTCTGCCAATTTTAGATGTACTACAAATGAGGGTGTGAAACAGCAAGAGCATAAAAACAAATGATCAGTTTGGTGTGTGGTAACTTCAGTGGTATAACAGAGTGCTTTGAAGCATTTATAGAGTCGACTAATTTAAAGTGACACATTTGTTTAACAATAAAAGTATGGTCTTGAGTTTTTTATTTTTGGTCTTTTTAATGTTGAAGACAGTGGAGAGGATAGGAAATGATTGGTAGATTGGTAGGGGGGTTCGTTTCCCCACATGTGCATGGAGCATGTGTCAGTCCAATGCTATGGTTGCAATCTACAAAATCTATATATATATATATATATATATATATATATATATATATATATATATATATATATATATATAAATAGAGATTCTTTATGCAAACTGGAATCAAACTTGTCCTTCTCACATGAATAGCACTGTTTTGTATGTCTGAAGCAAGTGAGCTAACAAATTTGGAAGTGATTTGTCATTTGAGTGATCATAATCAAGGTACACAACAATACAACCTATTTAAGAGATTATAGAGATTCATGAGAGAGTCTAACCAGGACCACCAATAAGGGGGGATAACTGGTTCTTTTGTCCCGGGCCCAGGCTTGAGGATTGTGAAGGGGAGGACCTAGAAAATGACTGTGCCAGAGGGATCAGAAACAAGATTTTGTCCTGGACTCAATAATTACTTACTACAGCCCTGCATCTATCCCTCACAACTTCAATTTCATTTGTGTGTAAGACAGCATCTATCCTTACAACTGCCTCTCAGTGATATGCGTTGTGCAGCAATATCATGGACTCAAAGCTTTGCTAAGTCTTGCTTTTGCTGTGCATATGGAGTTTGTAATCTTACTGATGTTTGATAGAGTGCCATAACAGCATGAAAGTAACACAAACTGGCCAGATTAATCACTACCATATTAAGGCTACAATGCTTTAGCACTCAGCTTGGGACATTTCAAACAATACTTCAGCAAAGAACAATATTTAAGAATTAATTTGATCTGACTCTTACGATGGACACTCCCTTGAACATGCAGAGGAGAGTGTTTGACTCATTGCAACAACAACATCTTCTCTTGTGTCTTATCTACACAAGCAACTCTTTGCTAGTTCCTATGGTTGGAAACAGTATAAAAGAGTCTTTTCTCATTGTCTTGCTTGTTCTGTCTTCCTTACAAAGGCGGGTTCCACAGAGCGTATTTATTGCGCTAATAAAATGAAATGCATGTCTGTGGTGGCAGAATTATTGTGCAATAAAAGTCTGAAGAACCAAAAGATTCTTACCGCAATAATCGAGTCTTAGACACCACAGATATTTCACTTATGGTTTGGCCAGTGGCTGGTATGATGTCACAGGCTACGAGTTAAGTAGGTGTGGGTCATTTTCAGGGTGAAAATTGATTTTATAGTCACAATATCTGTCTGAAATAGCAACTAACTACATTAAAGTATAGGGTCATCCCTACTTTTAGTGCTTTGGGTTAATCTAGCTACATCCATTGCAATGCTCTTAGGTGAAAATTAGAACACAGACAAGCCATGGGATGCTACCTTTTCAATAAGTTCTCAAATTTCTTCCCTGTTGAGCTTTCAACTATCAAGACTTTAAAAAATATTGTGAAGTGGAATGTGAAGAGAAGTTTATTTACCTGCTAAAAAGTAAGAAACTGACTTATTTGTTCACAAGTTCACCTCCTCTGATTTGATCTCATAGGATGGGGTGCGCAACTCTGGCCCTCAAGGTCCACTTTCCTGCAAAGTTTAGCACCAACCATAATCAAACATGGCTGAAAAAGCTAATCAAGGTCTTCAGGTTTACTAGAAGGTTACACACATGTTTATTCCACATATACCAGTAAAATTAGATAGATTAGATAGATTTTAGTTTGCTTCAGGCTAAGCATATTATTGCATTAATATGGAAAGAGAACCAAAGACCCTCCCCTAGTCAATGGATCCAAAAAGTGTCCTGTAAGCTTACCGTAGAAAAGCTGACATATGTAAGGGACGTTAAAAGTCTTTTACAAGAATTGGACTCATGTGGAGTCTAACCAAGTAGATCAGAGAGCATGGGATGATTGAACTGATCATCTTTTGAGAACTGATTATGTCCAGTATTTCATGCAGATGTAGCAGTTCTGTCTACCTCTGACGTAATCCATGAATACGAGGAGTGCCTTTTAATTATGCTTGTTTAGTGGTGTATAAAAGTGCCCATAGTGTCGCTATGTGTGTGCGTCTTCTCTCCCTCAGGTAGCGAGCCACCTTATTTCCGGCAGGACGTATGGACGTTTGTGAGGTAGGAGCTGTTGGCAGTGATTGCGGTCTGTTTGTGGGTTTATTATACAGGGTTTCATGGGTTTATGAGTGTGGACTGAGGAGCTTTGTTGGATGCCATAATCTGTTTTTACAGAAATGCGTTTAGCACGCAACGGTTTATGTGCCATGTGAGTCGCATTACAGGTATGTTTTGATTTTGAGCATATAGCCGTATGATCGTTAGCGGCCTGGCTGGTTAAATTTATGTTTTGT
This sequence comes from Chanodichthys erythropterus, assembly GCF_024489055.1. Taxonomy (NCBI): domain Eukaryota; kingdom Metazoa; phylum Chordata; class Actinopteri; order Cypriniformes; family Xenocyprididae; genus Chanodichthys; species Chanodichthys erythropterus. Next base: position 4,230,026 of record NC_090240.1, read on the forward strand.
GTGTTGAATTTTACATTTAAGGTGTGGGCCAACATGCAAGTGACGTTACAGTGGGCTTTGTGTCTTGTTTAAATCTCCGTTTGGATGCCTGTCGTGCTGGCATATATAGATATATAATTTATGTATATATATTACTTTGTTTATTTTCTGTGATTGATTTAAGTGGCTTTTGTTATTATATTCTTCTTTTTGCCTTGTTTGATGTGAGGTTGTTGTTTTGAATGTGTCTTTTTTTGTAATACTGCTGGCTACTGTTTCCAACCTGACAACCGATTGGTTATTGTGGTGATTGGACATGGCCCCTTGACCAGTTTGGTAGGATTGACCTGGCGAACTTGCATACTGGTTGAAACTGTGTGATGCATGTTTGTTTTACTGTGTTTTTTTTAAACGACTTTGTCAGTGGCTGTTTTAGTTTTTTTTTTTTTTTTTTTTTCCCCTTCAGAATTGGGGCAGCCCAATGCAGAGGATCAGCATCTCTCGTTGCTGTGCTGGTGGGTATTTTGCATGAATGCAGTGTCCAAAGTGAGGTGCGGCGTGCTGTGGTGTGAGTGTACACATGTGACTGCTGGGTTTCTTGGATTAGTGTGGCCAACCCCAATTCTGAAATTGGTAGGGAGAAACCTTGTTAGAGTTCTCCCTGGCTTTGCTGAGTGTTTTTTAAAAAGGTAAAAAGCCAGTCGCCCCACGTTATTTCTAATGGCGATATTGTCGTGAGAGATCAATTTGTTGAATGTGTGTCCGATAATGCGCTTCGTTGAGAGCTGAAACGATTGATAAGATGCCAGCCCACTGTAATGTTGTTAGAGGTCCAGGGGGAAGCAATTCGATGGAGCGGTTCTTTGGCACCAGCGGCACCAGTCCGTCTTGTTATATCTCGACGATATCATCGTGTTTTCCTCGTCCGTGCAACAACATCTACAGAGACTGAGGATGGAGCCAAAGGCCTCAAAGTAAAGCTGGGGAAATGTAAGGTATTTGGGGCATGTAATTTCGGCTCAGGGAGTGGCAATGGATACAAGTAAGGTGGAGGCTGTAGCTCAGTGGCCTTGTCCTATGACGGTGTCAAATTTGCGAACCTTCTTGGGGTTTGTCAGCTACTACAGGCGTTTTATGGAGGGGTTCGCCAAGTTGGCGGACCCATTACACAAAATAGTGGCCGAACTAACTTGAGGTAAGTCAGGTAATCGTAGTCAGGCGGTGGCAGTGGTATGGTCCCCACAGAGGGGACCATAAAGAGGAAGTCTTTCAGACCTTAAAACGTAAGCGTACGAATGCACTAGTCTTGGCATATGCAGATTTTACACAACTTTTCATACTGGACGTTGATGCCAGTTATGCAGGGCTTGGAGCAGTGCTTTCATAGGAAGTTAGTGGGAAGTCAGGCCTGTTGCTGTCACAGACACGTCAGGCTCCCTGCAATACCCACGCACTCAATCACCGGAGTTCTAATCACTGCCACCTGCACGTCATCATCCCCGCAATCACCAGCACTATATAGCCCACACTCACACACACAGTCTTTGTCCGGTCTCGTTTGATATACAGACTCATGTATACTTACCTCAAGGACTCCAACCTGCTACTTACCTGATACCAGTGATCCTAGTCTCTCCAGTGTCTCCAATTCCCTATCATCACATTGAACTATCTATCCAGCATTTACTCACCTGCTCATTGCTGAATTTCAATAAACAACCTTACTTCCTTTTACTTCTGCCTCCATGTCGTCTGTACCGTAACAGTTTCTTACGGTAGCCGTAGCCTTCAGGCGGCTGAGCGTAACACTGCCACATACAGCTCTATGCAGCTCGAGTTTTTGGCCCTTAAGTTGGCCATGGCCAAAAAATTGAGAGAATACCTGTTAAGGCACAAGTGCGTTGTACGCACCGATAATGATCCATTAAGTCATCTGGCCAAGCTGGGTGCTACAGAGCAGAGGTGGGCTGCTGAATTGGCCGTGTTTGATTTTGAGATCCAGTACCGGGCGGGTAGAGCTAACCAAAATGTGGATGCACTATCACGGTTACTTTCTGCGAGGCAACGGACTGATGGTAGTGACTCGCTAAGGGTGGTTGTGTCAGAGCTGTTGAGGCGAGCAGTGATTATAGAACCAGTGCAGGTGACCACGTTGAGTGCAATGCATGCTTTGCTGAGTCGTTCAGCACCTGACATTATGGCTTTACAGGAGGCAGACCCAGTCATAGGAGAAGCCTTGAAGTTTTGGCAACAAGAGCAACACCCAGGGCTGCAAGAGCGGCGACTCTTGCCTAAGCCAGTGACCATGCTCCTTCGACAATGGGACTGGTTAGTGGAGCAAGAGGGCTTGTTGAATCGTAAGGCTTTCCGTCCTGACGGAGGGGAAGTGGTGCTCCAGGTAGTAGTGCCGTTAACCTTGCAGCCAGAGGTATTGACATCATTACACCAGCACCATGGACATCAAGGCATTGAACGCACCTTAGAGCTGGTACGGCAGCAATGCTACTGGCCAGGTATGTCCATTGTTGTGGCCCGTTGGGTTCAGGAGTGCGAGCGGTGTCAGCCAGCCAAAGATGTGGCACCAGTTGCTCGAAGTTACATGGGGCATTTCTTGGCCTCCCGGCCGAATGAGATAGTGGCTATTGATTTTACAGTGTTAGAGCAATCTCAGGCTGGGCAGGAGAATGTGTTAGTAATGACTGATGTATTCATCAAATTTACTGTGGCGGTTCTCAACTGGGATCAGCAGGCTAGGACTGTGGCTCGGGTCTTGGTGGAGGAATGTTTTTTTTAAATTTGGGGTTCCTGGGCGGATTCATTCGGACCAGGGCCGCAATTTTGAGTCTAGCTTGATTCAGCAGTTGTGCCGTCTCTACAAGGTGGGAAGGTCTCGCAGCACTCCATACCATCCAGCCGGTAATGGCCAGTGTAAAAGGTTCAGTCGGACCTAACACAGCTTGTTGCGAACCTTACACACCGAGAGAAAGAGAGACTAAGAATCTTGCCTAGCGCAGGTGCTGTTTTGCTATAATACCACTCCCTACCAGGCCACAGGTGAGTCTCGCTTCTTTTTAATGTTTGGGCATTATAGATTTGTTTTGCCTATAGATTTCTTGCTTGGCCAGATCCGAGAGCCAGTGGCAGGTCAAGTACACAGGTGGATTGAGGAGCATCAGGCACAGTTGCAGGTCACCATTGATGGTGCTTGAAAACGGCTGCAGGTTGTGGCAATCTCCCTTAGAGTCTGGTTGACTCACCGGTGCCCTTGGAGACAGAGGTGGAACTAAAAGATGGTGATCTGGCATATGTAGTGTCTGAGGCTCCATCGACTGGTTGTGAAGGGTCCGCTGTAAGTATGCCTTTGTTATTATATTCTTCTTTTTGCCTTGTTTGATGTGAGGTTGTTGTTTTGAATGTGTCTTTTTTTGTAACACTGCTGGCTACTGTTTCCCACCTGACAACCGAATGGTTATTTGGGGGGGGGGGGGGGGGGGGCAAGACTAGAGACTGGCAGAAGAGCACATGGCACACACAAACAAAATGCCAAGATGCACGGAGCATGGATGTCAGAACCCAAACACCGAAACTGAAACAAGACTAGACTGAAGCGTCAGGATCCAGACACCATGCACCGAACATTTAAGACAGACATAAGAGAACAACCCCAACCCCAACAACAGTATATGGTTCACATCCTCTACAATTATCAAGGTGTTTCTAGTTTAGAGGAGAACTTAAGACCACATTTAGCAGTTGTTTAATCCAAAGTGTCTTATATTACAGGGACAATCCCACTGAAGTAGCCTGTGGTTAAAAGACTTGGCAGCTCAAGGCTTGTGTCTTTCAGGGCCTGAACCAATAACCTTCCGGTTACCATGCCTTCTACTACACCACTCTATCCTCAATGGAAGGTCTGAGGAAAGTAAAATCTCAGGTCTCACATAGTCATTTTTAGCACGAGCAAAAAAAGACACTATCAGCAGCCGCTACTAGAAAGAGTGATGAAATATGCAACACCATTTGCCAGTTGCAAACACTTGATGTTCCAAAAGAGATTGGCGGATGCCAGGAGAACATTACCTCCCTGAATTGCATGGTGCCAAATGTAAAGTTTACTGGAGATTGAACTTTTTTTTTTTTTTTTTTGGATATAACTCCAATGGGGAATGCTGCGTTATTCTCAGCATGACAACGTCCCTGTGCAACAAAATGAGTTATGAGGTGTGTGTACAGGAACTTACCTGACCAGCACAGAGCCCAGGTGTCAACTCTACTCTTAACCTTTAGGATCAATGCTATTTTTTGATTAAAGTTTGTGTGAATTGGGCACTGGCTGTGTTGTTAGACACTCTGTGTTGCTGTCAAATGTGCGTGTACACTACAGAGAGTTTTTGACTGCGTCGTTCACTCATGTTCCACTTGTGCGTCAGCACTCTTACCGCAGTCTCTCTTTCCAAAATCTCTCCCAAGTTCTTTCTAAACCCTGCAAAACCACCACTGCCCTCCCCATCTCTCTCTCTTTCTCACCCAGCTGTGCAGAAAGTGAACCCCATTTCCTCAGCTGCCTGTTTCTCTCTCTCTCTTTCTGGACCGATGTGTGGAAAGCAGGCTTTAGTTTCTGTGGTCACCATTCCAGGGGAGCCTCCCTCATTCCTGCCGGTTTATGTCAAACAAGCTTTGCCGGTCTCCTGTGTAGCAATAAATTAGCCTGGGTTTAAATACTAATCTTATAGAGAATTTTCATCTAGTTTTGATGTGCTCTGTAAATGTTTTTGACCTCTCTGGAATGTCTTTTCCCTAAAATTGTACACATTGTTTGTGTATGATTCATAGTCTTTAGTGCATGATGGGTTCATAAATTGGGAGGTGGCTGCATAATTTGGCATGGATATGTAGTTTAATTAGCTCATGCAGCAACGCCTACTTTAAAATGCTGTAGTTGACTGGAAAAAAGCATAAATGTAATATTCTTAGTGGGGTCATTTTACTTATTTGTATGCTTGTCTGCTTGATAATGATACTCAGATGAGCTCTAAAGGTTATAACATCACTGACTTTGTGGTGGATCTTGAATCATTCTTATCATGGTGTGTGAGAAAACTGAAATCAAAATTACAATTAAAAACAATACTTTAGCGCCCCCTGTTTGTCTAATATGACCAATTCTGCTTTTTGAACAAACAATTAGAAGTTGCCAGCAGATGGCACTCTAAACTAATAACAATAAATGTACACTTATTACAATAAAGCAGCTTAGGCAGTAAGGAGGTGGAAGTGGAAATAATTAAGAAAATAAAATAAAATAAAAAATCACCACAAAACTCTAGACATGTACATGCTTCTTATAGAACAAACAGTACTGAGTCAGCAATAAACTGAAGTTTATTGATTATAATGGTTTGACGTGATTCCAAAGGTTTCACAGATTTAATTTCACAGAGAAAGTTTGCTACTTTATCAAGCAGAGAGGAACTTCTACCTAGACTGCTGAGGTCCTGTGGTACAGAGATAGACAATATAACCCACACCCCTCCTTCACCTAATTTTACCCTTCATTGCTGATCCTAATAAGGCCACAACTACAGTAGGGAGTAGTGTGTGTATGTATTTGCGTGTAGTTAATGAACATGTCAGATGCAAACACACCTGGGGATATGGATATGTTACACAGCAGGGTTCTTACAGCAGGCTGGTTTAAATAAACAGAATTCCATTAATGTTGCAACATTTTCCCTTTTAATGAATGATGCGATTTAATATGACTTATACATAGCCAAAGTGAAAGGAAATAAAATGCTTTAACCAGCCAAAGGTCTTCCAGTCTGGTGTGGTTTATGTGGTATCCCAGCCTGTCAGCTGATTCCTTGAAACCCTTCTCACAGTTTGGTGGATTTTATATCCCTATGAAACAATACTGTTTTGTTTTGTTTTTTTAATCAAATGTTAATCAACTTTTTGCCACATGGCCTTCCATGCATAGATGTACCATTAATGCAAATTCATAAGTATTAGTATATTTACTTGTTCTTCTTTACATAAAATACAATTTATAGTTCTACATATTTTTTTTTATGTGTAAAACTGTTAAATTAGTTTATGTCTCTCAAACTCCAGTCTGCCCTGTTTAATTGGTGCTACTTTAAATCACAGGACTTCCTTGGAAGGGTAGCAACTTCAAGAGAAAAAGTAAATATTAGTCATAAACTTTTCTCTCGTTTCCTCATTTTTATTAGACTTACTTAATAGTGTAAAACATAACATGTCCACCCTGTTGTGCAATTTATACTGGACATTATTTTTTTTAACAGATTTTATATATCTATTAAAATTCTTCCTAAATGTTAATCTTCTGCTATACCATGTTGTTATGTATGCATACTACTAATGGACTTCATTAGCTTAAATGTCCACCCTGTTACACATTATGTTGTAAAATCTCATGTAACAGGGTGGAAAAAAATATCCTAGAATGTGAAAGTGAAATATTTGGTTAGAATTATTATACAGTCTTGTAGGAATGACCCTAAAGCCATTAAACATACCAGCTTATCTAGTTTTGGTCAGGTCTGGAGTCCAGATAATCACCATAGGCTTGTTTAAGCTAGTAGGGTGGCTGGATTAATCTGGTGTTTAGCTGGTTTAGCTTTTCAGTCAGCTGTTTTTTTTTTTTTTCATCAGGTTATTACATCAAAACTTCATTAAAAAAATACATCTTGAAGTATAAAAAATAGCCATTACAAATAATAAATAAATACCGAGCAATTATCTTTATAGGTAGTTTATGAAGTACAAAAACATAAGGGCTGACATGCCATTTTGCAAATATTGCTGTAAATCTGGGGCCGTATTCACAAAACATCTTAAGGTTAAAATAAGCTCCTGACTTGCTGATTTTGGAGAAGCTCTTAAAAATAATGGGCATGTCAGTCCTAAATTCACAAATCATTTTATCGCTAAAACTAGCTCCTAAATCTGTGAAAAGTTAGGAGTAGTCAAAAGGACTTCTAAGACCAAGTAACAAACAATCCTAAAATGGCTGTTGCTGGCAATCTGCCTCAGCAATCCACCCAAAGACACTGACACCTATTTGTCAGAGTAACTAAAATGCTAAATATATCTCTGTGGCTTGAGTTCAGTTTTGGAAATTGTTGTTCTCAAAGTGCATTATGCTACAATAAAGACAATGGCCAGCAAGACATGGTCTTGGCCTTGTATCACACAATAATACCAGCCTGCTCGCACAGAGCCTGTGATTGCTCTGTGAGGAGCAGTGTTTCTTGGTCAAGAGGGACAGAAGGATGGGAAAAAAGGGAGAGGGGGAGAAGGATTATTTTGTTCTTCTCTCCACTCTATATTACATGGTCAAAGCGGTTAAGCTCTGCGTGAAATCGGCCAAGGTTTTGTGCCACAATACCGCAGAGCAGCTTTGCTTTTAGTTCAGCCTAACCTCCCTCTTAGACTGTGGGTGGCTACAAATATTGAATGCTGGTGTTTATAGTGCACAGATATATTTCAGTGCAGGTTTGGCCACAGTTTGCAGAAATATAAATGTGTGTTTTCCTATACTAACAAAAAAGTACCATTGTTAATTGGATGTGGTTCTGTGGTAATATCTTGGTTTTTGGACATGTAGCATTGTGGTAGAACCATGGTAATCTCTGAAATACAGTAGTGGCCAAAAGTGATGTGCAAAGTGATTTGCTTTTAATGACCCTATAAGTTCGATTGAAGGAAAATATTTTATATTTTTTAAATATGAGGGAAGAACAAAACACTAAACTTGGTTAAGGTATTGATCTGACAAAGTTATTGGGCAAAAAAGGCAAACTACAGCTACATGTTTTATTTTACTATACAAAAAAAACAAAACAAAGAGATGCATAGAAAAACAAAAGCTCACAGGGAAAATCATACATTGATTATAATAAAATCAGTTATGAATATTTCATTGGTTCTCTCATTTTTGCATTGTTCATAATTTCTTTGACAGCCTTTCAGTTGTCATGACAGTTGGCATATTTCATTGCATTAAAATAAAAGAACTGACTCCGACTCCAAGCACTATGCTACGCCATATTCTTACAAATTTTTTTAAAGGGACCATAAACTCCATTTTTAAAAATGTACAATGTTCTTTGAGGTCCACTGATAATGTTAGCAAGATTTTTACATTAAAAACCATCCTAATTTAGAAGAAATAGTAATTTCTATCCTGTTTTTGACACTCTCTTTCAAACACTTTTGACGGACATGCCGCATTCAAGACTTGCTATGATTGAGTAACAGTTTTGCATCTAAAAATCATTTTTCAACTTCCCACCATTAGACTTGGAATTGTTTTGAAAACTTCTGATCATTCGTCATACATGTTTGAACCAGTCTGTTCTCGAATTGGAAGACAAACCTACACCTTAAATACCAAGGATACATGGTAATTGATCATCTTAATTTATATTTATCCTCATGTATTTGTGAGGTAGCATTGTATTTTATTACATTATATTAGTATTGAAACAAAGACGAAAGGTGTTTATTTCATTACATAGTTGAAAGATTTGCCAACTGTGAAACATTTAGGCTTATTAAATATGCTTCATAAGTCTTGGTTGTGGCAAATAAATTTTTTAAGTACTTGGAGTTACCACAGTTAGTTTACACCATAACTTGGGGTGTTTTGTGTTAACAAATTATGAATGACCATCGTGTGTCGCACTGTCATTCTTATATTCATTGTTCATCATTTTCTGTAAAGTAAAAGTAAAGTGAGTACAAAGCAGACAAAGCAATTGTTACGGGTGTGTTGTATTGGAGAGACCATCCTGGAGACCTCACACCGGTGCAGGGGGAAGAGCAGACATGAACGGAGGTCTCCAGGAGGGGTCCATACATCCTAGCCGCCATGGCAGATCAGTGTCCGTGGGCGGCCATGGCGGGTCAGGGGCCGTGGCAGGCCATGGAGGGTCAGGAGCCGCTGAAACCCTGCCCACATACTCCCCACCCACGTGTAATAGCCCTCCCCCCCAAAAAAAAATATTTAAGGGGGCTCAGGAGACGCTTGAAGAGTCTGAGGAACGGAGTGGGTTCGTGGACTGGAGTGAGCTCGTCTGTGCTTGGAGCGGGCTCGGTGGCGGCTGGAGCTACTGACTCGGCGGCGACTGGAGCTACTGGCTCGGCGGCAGCTGGAGCTACTGACTCGGCAGCGGCTGGAGCTACTGACTTGGCGGTGGCTGGAGCTACTGGCTTGGCGGCGGCTGAACTACTGGCTCGGCGGTGGCTGGAGCTACTGGCTCGGCGGCGGCTGGAGCTGGCTCTGGAAGAGGGGTCCAGTCTATCCCCTCATACACAATTAAAATCCCAACAGGAACTGGAGCGGGCTCAGTGGCAGGAAACTCAGGACGCTTGGGCTGCACTGTGGCAGGAAACTCAGGGAACTCAGGCTGCACGGAGGCAGAAAACACAGAGGTCTTGGGCTGCACGGAGGCAGAAAACTCAGGGGACTTGGGCTGCATGGAGGCAGGAAATTCAGGGGTCTTGGGCTGCATAGTGGCCTTTTCCTTCTTCCTCTTCCTTCTTTTAGGCCATCTGGGCTCAGTGCAGAGTCCAGGAGACAAGGGAACTATGACAGCAATAGTGACACAAAGGTAAAAACACAATTACTCACACTTTGTTGTTGCAACATTACTGTCGGATATATACCACTACAGCATTTTTTATTTTCAGTCTCTCTAAAAAGCCAGCGTCAAACTGTCTTATTTAAAACAAATCTAAAATGAAGTGAACAAACAAACAGACTGACGCGATCTGGAACTTTGTTAAAAATAAAGTTCATCCACACTGAAGATCACAAGTAAGTCAATGCAAAGACATTGTTTTTCCACAACTTGACACTTCAAACATCTTCTAATCCTCAGAGGCATTGCTATAGTTTTGTTGCTGGAGTAATAATGTGTTTGCGTCTCTCTCGTATTTACTACTACATTACATGAGCGAATCGGTGGGCGGGGCTAAAGAGGAAATGATGTAGAAGTAGGCGGTCTTTCATTGCACTCTTATGTCATAGTAAGATAAAATATGAAATGAGTCGTTTTCTGAGCTTGGTTTTAATAAAAGCTGTTTCTGTTCCGAAACTTATATATGGGCCTCTTATATATCAAAAGATCAAGGAAAATTTGATTTCTCAAATCATGAACCCTTTAATAGTATTTGACAAAAGGGTGACATTTTCCTTGGCCAGTCATCCCTTTTGGAAACTCCTGTTGGGTCTTAGATATTGTATTTAATGATGTCTTTTTGTTGGGGAAAAATGTATTGAAAATGAATAAATTGTAAGTGGGTGTGTAATAAATGACTTGATTTAAAGGGGACCTATTATGCAAAAGAGTGAACATAGCAGTCTTCATACTTATTTTTGAAGTGAATGTGCCCCCTTATACCTAAATTCATTTATGTCATTTTACACCAGACTGCTTTGTGAACAAGGGTCAATGCAAAGGGAACAATACAAAACAAGTTTTGCTAAAAAGATGTTACTGTAATGTAGCGGGACTCAAGGTAAGATCCATCTGCAAGCTTTATTGAAGTTAGAGTGGTCGTACAGGCAGGGTCAGAGAGGAGCAAACAGGAATCACAAGGAACAGGCAGAATCGTGGTCAAAATACAGGCAATGGTCAAAGGCAGGCAGATATCAATCACAGAAGAGGATAACAAGGCAAGGGTCAAAGACAGGAACAGACAGGAAAACAGGATAACGTTTGGAATTGACACACAGGGTAATCAAGACTTCGCGATTGGATGGTGTGAGTGAGAGTCCTTTTATAGTCCAGGTAACAAGCTGCAGCTGGGTGTGGTGATTAGTGAGGAGTGTGTGCATGGCTGTATGTGGCGACAGGTGATTGGTGTGGAGTGAACATGTGACTGACAGGGAGAATTGTGGGAAGTGTAGTCCGGGGAGTGACAGGAGCAGACTGTGATCATGACATAATGCCCCCCTCCCGGAAGGCGCGTCCTCGCGGCGTAAACGGAACAGTTAGGGAGGGGGGGTGGGTGCATTGGAGATCTACTGGTAGCCGGGAACGGATCTCCAATGCATGTTCTAGGAACTTGGGCAACCACGGAGGGTCAGGAGCCTCGGGTAGCCACGGCGAGTCAGGTGGTCTGGGTAACCACGGTAGGTCAGGTGGTTTGGGTAACCACGGTAGGTCAGGCGGCCTGGGTAACCACGGCAGGTCAGGCGGCCTGGGTAACCACGGCAGGTCAGGCGGCTTGGGTAACCACGGCAATGAGTCCATACATGGCCCAAGTGGGCTACAGTCCATGAATGGCCCTAGTGGGCTACAGTCCATAAATGGCCCTGACAGTTCCCACCCACCAGCTCCCCACCCCTAGGTATACTGCCCCCCCCAAAAAAGTTCTTGGGGATTTCAGCGGGGCCCGTCGCAGGTTCATGGGCAAGGAGTTCGGGTGGTGCCGGCAGGGCCAGGCGTGTGGGTGAAGCCGGCAGGGCAAGACGCCTGAATGGCGCTGGCAGCGCAAGGAGTTTGAGCGGCGCCGGCAGGGCTGGAAGCTTGGGTGGTGCCGGCAGGACTGGAAGCTTGGGTGGTACCGGCAGGACTGGAAGCTTGGGTGGTACCGGCAGGACTGGAAGCTTGGGTGGTACCGGCAGGACTGGAAGCTTGGGTGGCACCGGCAGGACTGGAAGCGTGGATGGCGCCGGCCGGGCTGGAAGCTCGGGTGGCGCCGGCAGGGCGAGGAGCACAGGTGGCGCCGGCAGGGCGAGGAGCACAGGTGGCGCCGGCAGGGCGAGGAGCTCAGGTGGCGCCGGCAGGGCAAGGAGCTCAGGTGGCGCCGGCAGAGCGAGACACCTGGGCGGAGTGGGAGAGACCTCTGGAGTAGTCTCCGGACCCCCAGCGGCCTCTTGAAATGCTTCTGAGCCTTGAGGAATGAAAGAAGCCTTCTTCCTCCTTCTCCTCCTCTTCCGAGGGTGAGGCGATGTTTCACCGGTTGGAGTGGGTTCTGGAGCAGACTCACTGGCTGAAGCAGGTTCTGGAGCGGACTCAATGGCTGGAACACCCCCTACATCTTTCAGCATTGCAGGGGCGGCCATCTTGCCCGTGGGCACTGGCAAAGCAGCCATCTTGTCCATCGCATCCAGGGCGCTTGAGAGCGTTGCAACCGACGAACTTGAGAGCGTTGCAACCGACGAACTTGAGAGCGTTGCAACCGACGAACTTGAGAGCGTTGCAACCGACGAACTTGAGAGCGTAGCGTCCGACGAACTTGAGAGCGTAGCGTCCGACGAACTTGAGAGCGTAGCGTCCGACGAACTTGAGAGCGTAGCGTCCGACGAACTTGAGTGCGAAGCGGCCGGCTGGCTTGAGTGCGAAGCGGCCGGCTGGCTTGAGTGCGAAGCGGCCGGCTGGCTTGAGAGCGAAGCGGCCGGCGAGGACTTGGGGATGCCAGCTGCTCGGACCGTAGTCAGTGGAGGATCAGCCACACTGGAACGCAACCCTCTCCGCTCCCGGACTGATCTACAGACGTGACGTGACTCTGGGCGATCAGCGGCGACGTGACGTTGCTCTGGGCGATCAGCGGCGACGTGACGTTGCTCTGGGCGATCAGCGGCGACGTGACGTTGCTCTGGGCGATCAGCGGCGACGTGACGTTGCTCTGGGCGATCAGCGGCGACGTGACGTTGCTCTGGGCGATCAGCGGAGACGTTGACTGGTGTTGCTGTTATGGGAGCCGCCATCTTGTGAGTGTCCTTTGGCGCGGCAACCATTACATGATTAAGCGAGGAATCATGTTCCCCCGCTTCACCCACAGTAAACTGAGAGCCAACAGTCAACAAGGCATAATCCAAAAAATGACTAAGGGTGGAACGGGGTCCATTGTGAACTAATTGTTCTTTGAGTGGCTGGTTCACTCCATCACAAAAAAAGTCAATAAGTGCGCAGTCAGGCAGATCCGAATAATAAGCTAGGTTTAGGTATTCTGTGATGTAATCCTCCAGTGAACGTGTGCCCTGCGTACTCCATAACAACAACTGATCAATGTCCATACCGTACAAATGTCCTCCGGGAAAGCTGCTGGATCGTGGTGGTGGCGAAGTCTTCTGTAATGTAGCGGGACTCAAGGTAAGATCCATCTGCAAGCTTTATTGAAGTTAGAGTGGTCGTACAGGCAGGGTCAGAGAGGAGCAAACAGGAATCACAAGGAACAGGCAGAATTGTGGTCAAAATACAGGCAATGGTCAAAGGCAGGCAGATATCAATCACAGAAGAGGATAACAAGGCAAGGGTCAAAGACAGGAACAGACAGGAACAGACAGGAACAGACAGGAACAGACAGGAACAGACAGGAACAGACAGGAACAGACAGGATAACGCTTGGAATTGACACACAGGGTAATCAAGACTTCGCGATTGGATGGTGTGAGTGAGGGTCCTTTTATAGTCCAGGTAACAAGCTGCAGCTGGGTGTGGTGATTAGTGAGGAGTGTGTGCATGGCTGTATGTGGCGACAGGTGATTGGTGTGGAGTGAACATGTGACTGACAGGGAGAATTGTGGGAAGTGTAGTCCGGGGAGTGACAGGAGCAGACTGTGATCATGACAGTTACTCAAGGATGGATCAGTACCAACTGTTCGTGATCCAGCTTATAGTCTCCAGAGCGATACTTGCTACAGCAGCAATGAAGGGGAGAGCATGCACTTTATTACAGTTCATCTAAGTTGTTTTATGCATATAAAGTTTACCAGTTTATTAAGCACTCCCGAAAAAGGCTTAAAGTCTGTATATCAGGGATGGACAACTCCGGTCCTGGAGGGCCAGTGTCCAGCAGAGTTTAGCTCCAACCCTAATCAAACACACCTGAACCAGCTAATCAAGGTCTTTAGGATTAGTAGAAAGTTATAGGCAAGTGAGTTTTTATCAGGGATGGAGATAAACTCTGCAAGACACTGGCCCTCCAGGACCGGAGTTGTCCATCCCTGCTGTATATATTTGTTTACTGTTAGTTGTAATGAATGTTTTTGAATAATTCAATCACTGTGTATGTTACAGTTTTTCTCCATTGGTTTGGCTCATTTTTTGAAACCGAAATTACATTCTCAAAACTCTAAGATCATTTGGCAAAACAGTCTTACAGTTCAGTACAACACTATATCTCACTTGCAAAAGCTCATATCTCTCCCAAAACTGTTCACTCATGTTTAAAAACTAAATTCCTTTACCAAATAAATAGTCAGTGCCACAGAAATGGTAAAGATCCTTCTCAATTGCTTTGGCTCATTTCTCGAAACAGACCGGACATTCTCAACACACTTGGTGCTTTTGTCAAAATAACGTGTATGGTTGGGCACAACACCATGGTTCCCATTCAGTCAGTCACGTTCGACGTTACGTCGATACTGACGTAATGGGGTCTCGCTAGGGAGCCCAATCACCTCCAAGGATACAAAACAAGCCAATGGGAATTGGCCTGTGAGATTTACATGCCGGGCCCCTCCCCCGGCATCCGGGTATAAATAGGGCCGGCATACTCACCTTCATTCATACTTTTGCTTCGGAACCGATCGGATCGGATCTGCACATTCACCTCTTAGAAGAGCGAATTTCAAAAAGAGCAAAAAACAGCAATTATAATTGCTATAGGACAAGATCCTAAAAACAGCAATTTTAATTGCTACTTGGCTGTTTTTTGTTCCTGGTGGCTGCTCGAGTCTCTCCAGCTGGTGGGAAGGCACCCTCAGCGGTGGGTGTGACGGCGCGCTGCCCACAGGACGTTGCCACACTCGTCCCTGGGTGCTTCGGCTGGTGAGGTATACTGAAAGAGCAAGCACGGGCGATCAACGTCTTTTTCAAGATGTCTTTTCGTCCGTGTGTTTCTGGATGCGGTCGTTTCCTGACCTCCTCTGACGGCCATGATCACTGTCTCACGTGTCTGGGTAGACCGCACGCTGAGTCAGCGTTCATGGATGGCGCATGCCCTCACTGTGAGGGCATGTCCATGTTGGTGCTGAGATCACGCCTCTCCTTCTTTAAAACAGAAGTGAGAGGCCCCTCTGCCACTACCCCAACGCCGGCGGCTGTAGCGGCCGCTGGCCCGGTTAGTGCTCTGGGAGATCTGAGGGTTACAGTGGGAGCCACTTCGTCGGGTCCGTCCCCACGAACCTCCCACTCCTCCACAGCACCATGTGCCGTCGAGCTGCCGACTGCTGTCGCGGGGCCCTCCTCGGGGGTGCCCCACGTCACTTTCGGCGCTCCGGAGGAGGATCGGATGTCGATCGCTGCATCGGGGAGTGGGCTGAACGGTTCGGAGTCTGACGATGACTCTGAGCTTCCGCCTTCAGGGGTGGTGGCTCAGTCAGAGGCGGACTCTGAGCTTACGGCCATGCTTGCCCGGGCCGCCGCGGGCATCGGGCTTGAGTGGAACCCTCCACCCTGCCCCGAGCGCTCGCGGTTGGATGATTGGTTTCTGGGTTCGGGGCACGGCACCCAGCCGCGTCCCGCCCCAGTGCCTTTCTTCCCGGAGGTGCATGAGGAGCTCCAGAAGACCTGGCTGGCACCTCATACGGCCAGACTGCGGTCCTCTGTCTCCTCCACTGTCACTACCCTCGATGGTGGGGCCGCCAGGGGATATGTGGACATTCCACAGGTGGAACGTGCGGTTGCGGTGCATTTATGCCCGCAATCGGCGGCCACCTGGCGGAACCGTCCGCGTCTCCCGTCCAAGGCGGGTAAGACCATGGCCGCTCTCGCGGCCAAGGCTTACTCAGCTGCTGGACAGGCGGCTTCTGCCCTGCACGCCATGGCGATTCTGCAGGTCCATCAGGCGAAAGCGCTGAAGGACCTGCACGAGGGTAGTGCTGACCCAGGAGTGCTTCAGGAGCTGCGCGCCGCGACCGACCTCGCCCTCCGGGCGACGAAGGTCACGGCACGTGCCCTGGGTCAAACGATGTCCACCCTGGTGGTCCAGGAACGGCATCCGGCTGAGATGAGGGAAGTCGACAAGGCTCGCTTTCTTGACGCCCCCATCTCCCAGGCTGGCCTCTTCGGCGACACCGTCGAGGACTTTGCCCAGCAGTTCTCGGCGGTGCAGAAGCAGACGGAGGCCATCAAACACATCCTGCCCAGGCGTGATGATGCCACCAATCCGCCTCGGGCTGTGCCTCTGTCTGCTCCTCGCCGAGGGCGTCCCCCTGCGGCTCAGGCTCCTGTGAGGTCAGAACCCTCTCACTCTCCTCGAGCCACCCGCAGGAAGGCCACGCCCCCCGGCCAGGCCGCCAAACCGCCTTCCAAGAAAAAGAAGAAGGCGAAGAAGCGGCCCTGAGACGGGAGACCCGGAAGTTTTGGAGGTTGCCACGGAGACGGTGACCGCACCGCTCCCTCCCCCGGGACAGGGCCCGGGGGAAAATCCTGTGTTTTGTTTTCTTTCTGTTCCGCCGCTGGCCGCGAGGTCAGTGGTACCCACATTTTCAATAAAAGAGCAATTTCCAAAAATTCTGGGTCATATGAGAAGGTCCGCGCTGAGGGTGAGCGAGCTTTCGCTCCCTCTCTCTCAGCCGTTCCTTCCTTCGCCACGGGCAGGGTCTTGGCGCCCCGGGAACGCACCGCCTTCCCACGCCACCCTGCCCACTCGGAGCCATGTGAGTGGACTCCACTCACAGCCTCGACCTCGGGGCGCACTGCCTCCCGAGTCAGGCCACAGTGCTCCATGCTGCCCCCCCGTGGGTACTTCTGTTGTCCGGATGATTCCACTCGTACGGTGCTTGGAGGCGTGGCTACGTCTTCCCAACCCGTCCCGTTGGCTCATTCGGACAGTCAGACTCGGCTACGCGATTCAGTTCGCCAGGCGTCCACCCAGGTTCAGCGGCGTTCTGTTCACCTCGGTGACAGGGCCCAACGCCGCTGTCCTGCGGGCGGAGATTGCGGTTCTCTTGGCGAAGGACGCAATAGAGCCTGTCCCTGCAGCCGAGATGGAGTCTGGGTTTTACAGCCCTTACTTCCTAGTACCCAAGAAAGGCGGGGGGTTACGGCCAATCCTGGACCTGCGTGTCTTGAATCGGGCCCTTCACAGGCTCCCGTTCAAGATGCTCACCGTGAAACGCATTCTCACGTGCGTTCGCGCCCAGGATTGGTTTGCAGCTATCGACCTGAAGGACGCGTACTTTCATGTCTCGATCCTTCCTCGACACAGACCGTTCCTACGGTTTGCGTTCGAGGGCGGGCATATCAGTACAGGGTCCTACCCTTCGGGCTGTCCCTGTCTCCTCGCGTCTTTACCAAAGTCGCAGAGGGGGCCCTTGCCCCACTCAGGGAAGTGGGTGTTCGCATCCTCAACTATCTCGACGACTGGCTCATTTTGGCCCAGTCACGAGAGCAGTTGTGCGAACACAGGGACCTGGTGCTCAGGCACCTCAGCCAGTTGGGGCTTCGGGTCAACCGGGAGAAGAGCAAGCTCTGCCCCGTGCAGAGCATCTCTTTTCTCGGTGTGGAGCTGGACTCGGTCAATATGACAGCACGTCTCACCAACGAGCGTGCACAGTCGGTGCTGAACTGCCTGAACTCGTTCTCGCGGAAAACAGCGGTCCCACTGAAACAATTTCAGAGGCTCCTGGGGCATATGGCATCCGCAGCCGCGGTCACGCCGCTCGGATTGCTTCATATGAGACCGCTTCAGCACTGGCTGCACGACCGGGTCCCGAGGTGGGCATGGCACCGTGGCTCACTCCGTGTGGTCATCACACCGAGTTGCCGCCACACATTCAGCCCGTGGTCGGACATTGCTTTTCTACGGGCCGGGGTGCCCCTAGTGCAAGTGTCCAGGCATGTGGTTGTCACAACAGATGCCTCTGCCACCGGCTGGGGTGCCATATGCAGTGGCCAGTCGGCGTCGGGGTCCTGGACGGGATCCCATCGCCATTGGCATATCAACTGCCTCGAGTTGCTGGCAGAACTCCTTGCGCTGCGCCGGTTTCGACCGCTGCTGCAGGGCAAGCATGTACTGGTCCGGTCGGACAACACATCGGCGGTAGCGTATATCAACCACCAGGGTGGTCTACGCTCCCGTCGCATGTCGCAACTCGCCCGCCATCTCCTTCTGTGGAGTCAGCGCCGACTCAGGTCGCTGCGCGCCTCCTACATCCCGGGCGAGCTCAATCGTGCGGCCGACGCGCTCTCACGACAGCTCACATTCCCGGGGGAATGGAGACTCCACCCCCAGGTTGTCCAGCTGTTATGGAGCCGGTTCGGGGAAGCACAGGTGGACCTGTTCGCTTCTCTGGAATCCGCCCATTGCCAGTTGTTTTATTCGCTGACCGAGGGGACCCTCGGCACGGATGCACTGGCACACAGCTGGCCCCGGGGCCTACGCAAGTATGCGTTTCCCCCAGTGAGCCTCCTTGCACAGACACTGTGCAAGGTCAGGGAGGACGAGGAGCAGGTCTTGCTAGTTGCGCCGTACTGGCCCAACCGGACCTGGTTCCCGGAACTCATGCTCCTCGCGACAGCCCATCCCTGGCGCATTCCCCTGAGACAGGATCTCCTCTCTCAGGGGCAGGGCACCATATGGCACCCACGTCCCGACCTCTGGAACCTCCACGTGTGGTTCCTGGACGGGACGCGGCAGACTTGAGTGGCCTACCGCCCGCGGTAGTCGACACCATCACTTCGGCCCGAGCCCCCTCGACGAGGCGCGCTTACGCTTTGAAGTGGAGTTTGTTCGCTGAGTGGTGTTCCTCCCGCAGGGAGGACCCCCGGAAATGCCCGGTCGGTGTTGTGCTTTCCTTCCTTCAAGAGGGTTTGGAACGGAGGCTGTCCCCTTCCACCCTGAAGGTCTATGTGGCCGCCATCGCAGCACATCACGATGTGCTCGACGGCAAGTCACTAGGGAAGCACGACCTGATCATCAGGTTCCTCAGAGGCGCCAGGAGGTTGAATCCTCCTAGGCCTCGCCTCATTCCCTCCTGGGATCTCTCCATCGCCCTCTTGGGCCTTCGGGGAGCTCCCTTCGAGCCCCTTGAGTCAGTCGAGCTGAAACATCTGTCTCTTAAGACAGTGCTCCTGACCGCGCTCGCCTCCTTCAAGAGGGTTGGGGACCTGCAAGCATTTTCGGTCAGCGATTCGTGCCTGGAATTCGGGCCGGACTACTCTCAAGTCATCTTGAGACCCCGGCCTGGATATGTGCCCAAGGTTCCCACCACTCCCTTCAGGGACCAGGTGGTGAACCTGCAAGCACTGCCCCCGGAGGAGGCAGACCCAGCCCTTGCGTTGCTGTGTCCCGTTCGTGCTCTGCGCGTTTACGTGGACCGCACGCAGAGCTTTAGAAGCTCTGAGCAGCTCTTTGTCTGTTTTGGAGGTCAGCAGAAGGGAAAGGCTGTCTCCAAACAGAGGTTGGCCCACTGGATAGTGGATGCCGTCGCCTTGGCGTACCAGTCCCAAGGCGAGCCGTGCCCTCTCGGGTTGCGAGCTCACTCCACTCGGGGTGTTGCTTCCTCCTGGGCGTTGGTGCACGGCGCCTCTGTTGCGGACATCTGCAGAGCTGCAGGCTGGGCGACACCAAACACATTCGCGAGGTATTATAACCTCCGAGTGGAACCGGTGTCCACCCGTGTTCGCTTGCTGTGCCATTTCCCTCGGGAGAGGGAATGCGAGCACTGTTTTCGCTCCTCAGTTCAGTTCCCCGTAACGGCGAACCCTGTGGAGTTCCTCCTGCATCCTGCGGCAGCCAGACGCGGCGGAGGCGTCAGGCGCCAGGTCCAGTACTTGCGTGTATGCCCAGTTGGTCTGCCCTTGTACTGGACTAGATGCCCATATGCTGTGATTCCCCTCGGGTAATCCCATATGAGATTGTCCACGGTAAGGTTTCCCTGACGGTAAACCCGTGTCTTTCCCTGGGCGGCTTCGCTTTTGCCCCGTCTCTGATTGCTAGTCGTTCCTCCCGAAAGGTAGGACCTACATCAGAGATCTTCCATATGCGTTACTGTTCTCAGACCAGTCCATATGTGTCTCCACACGTTACCTCCCTTCGGGCAGGGTGTGGTCTCCGTAGCTTTCCCCTCCTCGGGGAACGCTTTCCTGGCGTTTTTGTCGTTGCTGGAAAACGAGGGATTGAGTTCCGAAGCACTCTCCCCCGTGGGGTAGGAACAGCAGCTTCGACTTCTCCACAGTAACGCCCTGTCCTCTCCATCCCACCGGTATGGAAGACATTCCTGGGCTTACTCTGGGCGCTGGAGGATTGCGAGTATGGGCCGCATTTGCACTTGGCACGCCTCAGCCTGCCAGCACCTGCCTCCCTAACACTCGTAACGTGGTTCAGTTGCTATGGCGTTTTCCACGGGACCCCATTACGTCAGTATCGACGTAACGTCGAACGTGACTGACTGAATGGGAACGTCTAGGTTACTAATGTAACCCCCGTTCCCAGAAGGAGGGAACGGAGACGTTACGTTCCCTTGCCATAGCTTTGTGCCACCGCTGAGCGGCCAGATACCTATCTCGGCTCCTCAGCAAAAATATGAATGAAGGTGAGTATGCCGGCCCTATTTATACCCGGATGCCGGGGGAGGGGCCCGGCATGTAAATCTCACAGGCCAATTCCCATTGGCTTGTTTTGTATCCTTGGAGGTGATTGGGCTCCCTAGCGAGACCCCATTACGTCAGTATCGACGTAACGTCTCCGTTCCCTCCTTCTGGGAACGGGGGTTACATTAGTAACCTAGACGTTCACCTGCAAAAGCTCATACCTCTCCCAAAACAGTTCACTCATGTGTCAAAACTAAATTTCCTTCTCATTTAAACAGTCAGTGCCCCCAAAATGCTTTGTCCCTTTGGCATTGTGTAAGCACTGCAAGTCAAAATGTTTAGATGTTTTGTCACTATGGCAGAGGATCATTGAAATATCCCTCATGTCCACCTTTCAGTCTCAGCCCAGTCCTTCACTGACAATGGTTACTGTACTGTTTTTTGTCTAGCTAACAGAATACAATTGTGTATAAAACAATACAAAAAAGAAATAGGATTTTAGGGTAAGAGTAGCCTCCAAGGTTTGGCATCACACATTGCACTCATACTGCCAAGGAAATTGTAACCATTATCATTCACACACATAAAGTAACTTCCATACATCAGAGTAAAAAGAAAATGTATACAGCATAATATACTGTAATATAAACAC
This sequence comes from Chanodichthys erythropterus, assembly GCF_024489055.1. Taxonomy (NCBI): domain Eukaryota; kingdom Metazoa; phylum Chordata; class Actinopteri; order Cypriniformes; family Xenocyprididae; genus Chanodichthys; species Chanodichthys erythropterus. Next base: position 4,251,179 of record NC_090240.1, read on the forward strand.
ACAAACAAAAAATAACGACAATTTTATGCAGCCTACAGTGCTGTAAATAAAGCTGGAGTTTCACAACCAACAGTTCTTCACTGGTCGCTCGTTTCCTTCCAATGCCATTATTCTCTACAATAGCGTAAAAAAAGAAAACATCAAATCAGTCATACAGAAGAGTCATACAAAACATTACAGACAATTACAAATGTTTTATGTTCTCCACAAGTTCAATATTCTACTGGCCACTACTCCAGTGCTTCCATACCTGGGATACATGTACCCCTATGCAGAGGTACTACAGGGGGTATTTGACAGAAAGGGGAGGGGGAAAATCATCAGTGACTTGACTTACTGAAATGTTACAGTAAAACCCACAGTATTAGATAGATTTACATGGGAGGCACTAATTGCACCTCTTTGACCCTTTTTCTTATTGTATGTTATATTCTTCAAAATAAGGATTATAATGATAATTGCATCATACAGTAAGCTGCAGTTTTTAGGCAAAATGTTGAAGTCAGATAAATCAAATACTTTCATACCTGGATACACAAATCAGTTAAAGTGGGTACTGAAGCCAAAAAGTTTGGGAACCACTCCTTAATTGTAAAAAGGTTATAATGATGGACAACCAGTAACTGACTGACATGTTAGTCAAGTTCTAGTTTCACCTGACTGTAAATTGCTGTAATAAATTTATCAAATGTTCCAAGGATTCATATATGGTATTCATGGTATTATGTTGACTAATTTTGACAATTGAACAGACTATTGTGCACGTGATGACTTATACAATGAAATGATGCTGACACGTTTTGGAGCGAACGACCATTAGACTGAGAATCAACAATCAGTTTAGATCAACAAGATCTATTCACTTGAAAATTGTGCTAAATGTAGGCTACCTGTACTTAATCATTCGCAAAGATGTACTGAGACATTGAGACATGTACTTAGACATTTGCAATTTGATGAAATTATGAGAAATTCAATTCTGTTGTGAACAATTGCCAAGTGGTTTGGAGATTTGTCCATGTTGTTTTGAGAATGTAATTTCTGTGGCCAAACCAATGGAGAAAAACTGTAATGCAAGGGAGAGAGAGTTTATGGATAAGACTTTAATGCACACTTCTTGTACTTTGTTTTATTCAGCTCTTACGGTGATATTCTGGAGTGAAAACGGATCCTTGTTCTTGTATGATGTACAATAAACTTCATAAAACTCATTAGTAAAGTTTTGGCCATCATTTGGATATGGTCCGCTACAACAGGCTTGTACTAATAGTGGATAAAAGCAAGATGACAACATAAGTTATAATCACTATTAAACTAAACTATACCTGTTCTGTCTCCGTGCAGCATATATTCTTTGGCTCTGTAGGCATCATTGTTTGACTCCGGTTTGAACATATAAGGCTGAACACACCTACTGACAGTCTCTGACATTTTATTGCGAGAGATTGTCCTGTTTTGATGTTGCATGAGCTCTTGAAGCTCCGCCCTCTTCTCAAAAGCTCATTTGCATTTAAAGAGACACACAAAAATTGTGTTTTTGCTCACCTCCAAAAAGTGGCAATTTTAACATGCTATAAAAAATAATCTGTGGGGTATTTTAAGCCTAAACTTCACATACACACTCTGGGGACATCAGAGACTTATTTTACATCTTGTAAAAAGGGGCATAATATGTCCCCTTTAAATGTGAAGCATGAAAAAGGTAGAATTTGCAATAAATAAATAAATAAAACAGGTTAAAATAGGTTTCCCAAATGCACTAAATTAAACTGTGATGGGGGAAAGTATTTTAACACTAAATTACACACTTCTCCTTTAAGGGTGTATTCCAGGTACAATCACCCCACGGAGAAGAATTCCTCCTATAAACTGCAGCTATACTACACTCAGGAGACACCTGCCTGAGCCCTGACTGATCAGCACAGCAGCTAAGATCAATACATGGTTTCTAATAGAAGCTCTCACACAACACACTTAGTTTAGACACTTAAGCCTGTGGAGATGGGGAATGGTATAGCAGCAGGGATCGACTTGGAAGAGTAGAAATGAAGCATGGGAATAAATGAATGAATGTCGAGAGCTAAGGGAGGCTGGGATTGGGACTGTGAGCATGTGTGATGGATGAATAGGTGAAATTTGAACAAGAGTCTAAGAAAAATGCAATGAATATGTGAAAGAAAATGGCACAATGAAAATTAAGGAGTGACTGAAAAAAATAAGATCGGCAGTAGTAAACATCTAGGACTGTTTGTTTTGCAAAAGGAATATTCTGGCTTCATTACTTGTATGTATTATAATATATTTTTTATTTTCTCACAATATTTGTGCAATATATATTTACACAATATTTGTGTTTTTTTTTTTTTTTGCTCTTCTAGAGTACAGTCACATAAGCTGTTGACAGAGTCATTTAAACCCAGATGATTCCTTAAAGGATGTTCAGTGACCTGCGTGTATGTTTTTTCTTTAGGAAGAAAGGCACAGTGTAATGTGTTGAAAAGTGTTGGCACTGGTTTACTCCCCCTCCCTCCCTCCCTCCCTCCCTCCCTCCCTCCCTCCCTCCCTCCCTCCCTCCCTCTGCTTCTTCTCAAGGTGACACTTCCATCTGCCCCTTCCTTCTCTTTTCCAATCTTTGCTTTAAATGCCCCTCTAGAGCCGATGTCACAGCTTTTTCATGGTCTTGCTGGAGGATATGCTTTACTCTCTAATCTATATTCCACTCATGCCTGCATTTCCATTCTCTTTAGAGTTAGTGTCCATTACAGCCCCAATGATATTTCATTGCAACTGAAAACGAAGGTTGAGAGAAAGAGAGGGAGAGCGAGAGACTATTTGCATGAAGCACACGTTGTGTTCCTTTCTTTACAGTAAATGGTAAAGAAATGGACTCTCATGTCTTTAAATGCAAGAACAAAATACACTCTGCTCTCGTTCACATTCACTGGCTCCCCTGCATGGTGTTTTGAAGTATTTTCATATATCCCTTTGATTATTTAAATAACATAATCTAAATTTGTACATTTTCTGCAGAAAAAGAGTGGTGCTCGCCGCCATGATACAAGTTTACTAAGTGCGTTCCAAGGGTGCTCTGATTGGTTGTTAGTGTGTTCCTGTGTGGTTACTAGGTGTTTGCTAAGGTGTTCTGGGTGTCTGCAAGGGCATTGCCAAAATTCGGATAATGGCTTGAACACAAATAATGAATTCTACTGAATAACAGGAAAAATATCCAGCAGGCACATTCGCTCCTCTTTTTTTTTGCTAGAGAACAGGTGAGCCAGGGGATCATAGCACGATATTATAGCTGCATAAACCTCCAAAATCACTACACTATAATGAGTGTGTGAAGTGAATGAGTTGCGTTGTAACTCTGCATCTCTCGAAAATCAGAGATTCAATCAAAAGTATAAAAAGTAAAAGTATAAAAAGTAAAAGTATAAGATACTAGGCTACATAATACACATTTTCTATTTTTTGATGAGTATTTAAATGTTTTAAACCTTGTATGATATGATACACGAATTAATGTAAACGCAGCACATCACATCCTTATAGGAATGCCAACCTGGAGGGCAAAACAATCCTCTGCTGCCGGCCATTTATTTTTATCAGGTTTGTACTAAGTACTAATGTAGTATGACAGTGGTAATATAACACCACATTTAATATACACCTTACGTACAGGCAAACAGATGAGCCTATAATATAAATGCAACGTGCAAAGTTTCATTTTAACAAAGCAGAAAGTCACTCCAAAGGGAGTTATTCTCTATATCAGCAAGCACCGTTTCTGAACTCGCTGGGTGCGTCTCAATCTGCTTCATGTCATGAATCCGTATATTATCTACATGAATTTGGGCTCTGTTGAGGACAGTAAGGGCCCTGACTCACTACACATGAGAATGTAATATGGCTTAGTACGATAATCAAATCACAATGGCTGTGATGTAATTAAATAAATTTATAGTCTGACACACTGAGTTCTGAGTTACCATGGTTACCATGGTTCCAATTGCCATAACTTTTGATTACTTTTGAGATATCAACACAAACTCTTGCTCCGATACAGTTAACATGATCGTGAACAAGACCAACCTTTTTATGAATTTTCATATATACGTTCTAATAGTCTTCAAACATGATCCAAATCTCTTTTTTTCCTGTCAAATGAGACTATTGATAACATTGATCCTACCCTTTTTTGTAGAGTTCTAAGCCTTTACTAACATTTGACTGCATTACATCCACAGCATGTTTGTGGGAGGTCAGTAGATATGTCTTTGTTTATTCGTTCTAGTAAATGGTTTATTACCTTACTATATCACCATGGTAACCATAGTTTACACTGAAATGCCATAGTTATTGTTCCTACTGTAAAATCAATAATGTATTAATTTGAGATGAAGCTGTAAGAAGCTTTCAAAATCTTTCTGTTCTTATTAAATTATTATTGGATAGTCTTTGGTACTTGCTACATGTAATTAATTATATTATATATATATATATATATATATATTTAGGCTCAGGAGGTAAATAGTCATGACAGGTGAGTGTAATGCATTTAATAAAAACTTCTAAAATAAGATGATTGTTCACAAGATCCAATGAAATTATAATCGGAATCATGATAGGCTGGGTTCAATCCTGCAACTCTTGGGTTAACAGCCATTAACAGCCATGATCATTAACTTATCAACTACACCAACCAATGAACAATTATCAAAATATATTTCATTAGCAGTTCAGGAAAGCATATAACGTTAGTGTATAGTCACCCTACCATTATCTCAAGTGATCCATATGCAGTGTAAAGGGTTCTATAAAGCTTGCATTTCATATAATTTTGTCACACTTTTTTTTTTTCAGAGAGAATATTTGTGTTAGTTGATGAAGAGGAGCTTTTTAATTTGATGAAGGACCTTGACTGCCTCTACTGTAGGAATCCAGTTACGGCATCTAAACATCACTTCAAAAAGAGACATCTCAGATTCGCCATACTGTATATTATAAAGATTCTGGCTTTGGTAATTAAACAAACAAAAAACACTTCTACAACAGTTGTCTTGCACAGAGATAATATTTTACACCCATTCTCAGCTCTAACGCTGTCTCTTCTTTGTGACAGGGAAGTTTTCTATCCCCTGTTATTGTGCTGATGGAGGCCATTGCAGGAGCCACTGGCACTGACCAATGTGCACAAAAATATTGCAAAGGACAAAGGATTACAAAATCCATATTACCAACCATGGTTTGTGTTTATTTAAATACATTTCCTATTGAATTATCTTAGAGGTTTGGACTGTACTGCCCTTTCACTAATTATATTGTATAATTTAAGATAAAAAGAATATCAAAGCTTTATTATATTGTATACAAATGTTTTTTTATTGTTTGCATAAGTTTGGACCTAGTCGTTTATCATTATGTTGTCCACATTATAGAATAAAGCTAACTTTTTAAGATTTAAGTTTATCAACTAAACTGGGCATCTTTGTGTAGATTCCAACTCTGTTTCTATCATTGCATTCTGGGATGTTTTGAAACATTATTGAAGAAGTTCAAATGTATGCTGGAAAGAAATGTTTCCTTCACTATATGTATAACTATAACTCCCTTGATTGTGACTGCTTTGTTTTTGTCATTCTTTTCTTCTAAGTAATAAGCCTGCAGTTATAAATATCCTTCATTTATGATCTGTTTCATGCAATTGCAGTATGCTAGTAAGTAAAGCTGCAATCCGTAAGGTTTGCCTCTTTGTCGCAAATCTGTTTGAAACCTGCAATTGCAGTAATTTGCCGAATTATCATCTTTATGAGGGTTGTGCATCAGTGTGGATGAATCTATATGTTTGGTGTCAGTCAGTCATTGGTGTGGATACTGTACTTCAGAATCACAGATTCAACATCTTGGGAAGTATGATCAAAATGAGAATTTTCATGAGAAAATGTCATCTGAACAAGTAAGTAACAAATCTGCCACTTTTTGAGAAAAAAAGCATTACAATAAATCACGCTACCAATGGTGATTAAATCTAACGATTGCTTAGCTCGGATCAAACCGCGCAAATTATTATTATTGTTATACTGTCACGATCATAGCCTGCTCCTGTCAGTTCCCGGACTACACTTCCCACAATCCTCCCTGTCTGTCACATGTTCACGTCACACCAATCACCTGTTGCCACATTCACCCTAGCACACCACACTAATCACCACACCCAGCTGCAGCTCATAACCAGGACTATAAAGGACTGTCACACACCCCACTTCACCGCGAAGTCTTGATTATTGCCCCGGCTGTCATTTCTGAGCGTTTATACCCTGTTTGTTTTCCCGTTGCTATTCCCGTCTGTTTAACGTTTCCTGACCCTTTGCTGCCTGCCCATCGACCCTGTGCCTGCTCTCTGGACTGTGTATCTTGCTTGTTGCCCTGTTCCTCTGCCTGTCCCTGACCACGTTTCTGCCTGCTCTACATTGCTGTGTTTGCTGATGCTGACCCCTGCCTGTACTACTACGATTACTTTTAATAAAGCTTGCAAAATGGATCCCATGTCGAGTGTTGAATCGTTACAGAAGACTTCGCCACTACCACGATCCAGCAGCTTTCCCGGAGTTCAGTTGTACGGTATGGACATTGACCAGTTGTTATTGTGGAGTACGCAGGGCACGCGAGCGTTAGAGGATTATGTGCAGGAATATCTGGACATTGCTTACCTCTCTAATCTTCCGGACTGTGCACTGATTGACTTTTTCTGTGACGGCGTCAACCAACCTCTCCAAAATCAATTAAGACGAGATGGACCGCGTTCGTCACTCAGCAGCTTTATGGACTATGCATTGTTGACTGTTGGCTCTCCGTTTACTGTGGGTGTCGCGGAGGAATGCGACACCATGGTGAACCCCGTAATGGCCGCCGCGCCAGATAACACACACAAAATGGCGGCTACCATCACAACAGCAAGAATTCATGTCTCCGCTGATCGCCCAGAGCAATGTCACGTCTCCGCTGATCGCCCAGAGCAACATCACGTCTCCGCTGATCGCCCAGAGCAACGTCACGCCTCCGCTGATCACCCAGAGCAATGTCACATCTCCGCTGATCGCCCAGAGCAACATCACGTCTCCGCTGATCGCTCAGAGTCACGTCACATCTTTAGATCAGTCAGGAAGCTGAGAGGGTTGCGTTCCAGCGTGACTGACCCACCGTTGACTTCGGCACGAGCAGCTGGCATTCCGAAACCAACGCCGGCCGCTTCACACTCAAGTCAGCCGGTCGCTTCGCTCTCAAGTCAGCCGGTCGCTTCGCTCTCAAGTCAGCCGGCCGCTTCGCTCTCAAGTCAGCCGGCCGCTTCGCTCTCAAGTCAGCCGGCCGCTTCGCTCTCAAGTCAGCCGGCCGCTTCGCTCTCAAGTCAGCCGGCCGCTTCGCTCTCAAGTCAGCCGGCCGCTTCGCTCTCAAGTCAGCCGGCCGCTTCGCTCTCAAGCCCGCCGGCCGCTTCGCTCTCAAGCCCGCCGGCCGCTACGCTCTCAAGCCCGCCGGCCGCTACGCTCTCAAGCCCGCCGGCCGCTACGCTCTCAAGCCCGCCGGCCGCTTCGCTCTCAAGCCCGCCGGCCGCTTCGCTCTCAAGCCCGCCGGACGCTTCGCTCTCAAGCCCGCCGGACGCTTCGCTCTCAAGCCCGCCTGTTGCAACGCTCTCAAGCCTGCCTGTTGCAACGCTCTCAAGCCTGCCTGTTGCAACGCTCTCAAGCCTGCCTGTTGCAACGCTCTCAAGCCTGCCTGTTGCAACGCTCTCAAGCCTGCCTGTTGCAACGCTCTCAAGCCTGCCTGTTGCAACGCTCTCAAGCCTGCCTGTTGCAACGCTCTCAAGCCTGCCTGTTGCAACGCTCTCAAGCCTGCCTGTTGCAACGCTCTCAAGCTCGCCGGTTGCAACGCTCTCAAGCCCGCCGGCCGCTACGCTCTCAAGCTCGCCGGTTGCAACGCTCTCAAGCTCGCCGGTTGCAACGCTCTCAAGCTCGCCGGTTGCAACGCTCTCAAGCTCGCCGGTTGCAACGCTCTCAAGCTCGCCGGTTGCAACGCTCTCAAGCTCGCCGGTTGCAACGCTCTCAAGCTCGCCGGTTGCAACGCTCTCAAGCTCGCCGGTCGCAACGCTCTCAAGCTCGCCGGTCGCAACGCTCTCAAGCTCGCCGGTCGCAACGCTCTCAAGCTCGCCGGTCGCAACGCTCTCAAGCTCGCCGGTCGCAACGCTCTCAAGCTCGCCGGTTGCAACGCTCTCAAGTTCGCCGGTTGCGATGGATTCAAGCGTCTTGGACGCGATGGACAAGATGGCTGTGTTGCCAGTGCCCACGGGCAAGATGGCCGCTCCAGCCAGTGAGTCCGCTCCAGCCAGTGAACCCGCTCCAGAGCCCGATCCAGCCAGTGAGTCCGCTCCAGCCAGTGAGTCCGCTCCAGCCAGTGAGTCCGCTCCAGAGCCCGATCCAGCCAGTGAGTCTGCTCCAGCACAGCCTGCTCTCCTGGTCTGTCCTGTCTTGGCCCAGAGGGTCGTGCTCACTTTCTATGTCTTGGCTGTCCTGCGTGCGTTGAGGAACTCGAGCTCTATGGACTTTGTAACAGTCTGCCAGCCCAAGCCGTCTGCTGTCATCCCAGACCAGCTCGAGCAGTCCGCTGTCGTCCCAGAGCAGCCCGAGTCGCCAGCTGTCGTCCCAGAGCAGCCCCAGCCTGAGCCTGCTGCCATCACTGAGCTGTCCGCTCTCCTTGATACGGCCACGGAGGCCGTCACCGAGCTGTCCGCTCTCCCTGATATGACCACTGAACACCCTTGGTCAGCCCTGCCGCCGCCGGCCAGGCTGCCTGCACTGCCGCAGCCGCCGCCCAAGCGTTCTGCCCTGCTGGTGCCATCCAGGCCTTCGGTCCACCAACCTATTATGGACCCTGCTGAAATCCCCAAGAACTTTTTTGGGGGGGGCAGTATACCTGAGGGTGGGGAGCTTGTGGGTGGGGACCCTGCGCAACCATGGCCATTAAGGGCCACTGAACTGTTATGGCCATCTCTGAACTGCGAATTATTATGGCCTTTAATGGACTCTGACCCGCTGGGGTCACCTATAGACCCTGTTCTGCCGTGGCCGCCCGAGCCACCTGACCCACCGTGGCTGCCTGAGTCCCTGGGGCTGCATTGGAGATCCCGTCTGCCGTTAGATCTCCAATGCACCCACCCCCCCTCCCTAGCTGTTCCTTTTACGGCGCGAGGACGCGCCTTCCGGGAGGGGGGCGTTATGTCACGATCATAGCCTGCTCCTGTCAGTTCCCGGACTACACTTCCCACAATCCTCCCTGTCTGTCACATGTTCACGTCACACCAATCACCTGTTGCCACATTCACCCTAGCACACCACACTAATCACCACACCCAGCTGCAGCTCATAACCAGGACTATAAAGGACTGTCACACACACCACTTCACCGCGAAGTCTTGATTATTGCCCCGGCTGTCATTTCTGAGCGTTTATACCCTGTTTGTTTTCCCGTTGCTATTCCCGTCTGTTTAACGTTTCCTGACCCTTTGCTGCCTGCCCATCGACCCTGTGCCTGCTCTCTGGACTGTGTATCTTGCTTGTTGCCCTGATCCTCTGCCTGTCCCTGACCACGTTTCTGCCTGCTCTACATTGCTGTGTTTGCTGATGCTGACCCCTGCCTGTACTACTACGATTACTTTTAATAAAGCTTGCAAAATGGATCCCATGTCGAGTGTTGAATCGTTACATATACTTTGTTCTCAAATTGTTAATGTTAACAACATCACCATTGCGTGACTATGTGTATTTAGTGTGTATTAGCGTTACCTATAGATTTCCATTTCTGTAGCCACCCGGCAATTCGAAGTCTTTTGCTTTTGACTACGAGTGAATCTCCGGTTGTCACTGATTGTCATTACAATCCACCATCAATTTGATAAGTTTAATTATTGCAGCTACTGTGAGAAAAGGCTATAAATGATCCGCTCCCAGCAGCATCCTCACATGCCATATAGCCTACTAGCTGGGACTTGTTCTTTCTATTTACAGACGTGACATAATGAAGCAAACACGAACGGCTGCATGCTTGAATTTCCCGTGGAAACCCACCAGTAGCGATTTTATTAGAAAACATTATTACAAGCTTTGTGAATCGGGCTAAGGTAAGGAGATCGTTTTGAACACTGGTTGGTTATGTACTTGCTCAAAAATTGATTTTGGATCAGATTGGATAGTTACGGACTGCAGCTTTAAATGTGATATTATTTAAAAAAGCAATCAGGGTGTAAGGGGTTAAAACTATGGAATTTGTGCAAAATAAAAATTTATAGTAACTGACAAATTACTCATTTTTTCTGAACTAAATTTGCTGCTGCTTTTTGTGCAACAAAGATACTTTCACACTGGCAGTTTAGTATGAAAGGAAGCATGGTTTCACATTGGTAACGTGAAAACTGTCATGTGGACATGGAACGCACCACGTTACAGAACCTGAAACTGCCTGTAGAAGGTTGCGGCAGCTGCAGCATCTAGGGGTAAGGAGAGACGAGCCGAGAGAAAAGGAGACGGAAGGATGAGGTGCGAGAGAGATGAATTCTTGGCCCGGTTCCCGGACATACTGGCGCTTGGTCCTCATCCAGCTGAGAGGCTCTCACTCGTGGTGACATGTGATGTACTGGACACTCCTCGGTGGACGGCTCAATCCTCCTCCACTTCCGTGTGAACAGAGATGGCTCCTCCTGTTGATGGCAGCCAGCAGCAAGTCCCCCGTTCTCTGCTCCTCCCCATGGCGGACGGCAGCAGGCTCCGCCCTCCTCGCAAACATGAGTGACTCCTCCACTGCCTCTTGGAGGACAGCTATCCCGTCCCACCGGGTCTTCCATCGCTCCAGCACCACCAACTCGGGCAGCCACTGGTGCTCACCACACTCCTTTGTGCTGCCCGACCTCGTTGACCTTTCTAAAATAAAAGCGGCAGCCCCTCATGGACGACTGTCGCACACACATAAACAAAACATAACATAAATTGTTCAGGCCTAGTCCTCTCTCGTCCTTAACTGTCATCGCTCCTCCTTTTATCCTTCCGAGCTCCTCCGTGAGATGCGAGACTGGTGCGGCGCGCAGGTGACACTCATTAGCACTCGCTCCACCGGCCTAGCCCCGTTCTCACAGCTCGGCCTTGTCCTGCCCGCCACAATGACGCAAGAGGAATGCAAATGCATTGGGTTTTGGTACCATCAACTGTGTATAAACCAGTCCAATCCGGGGAACAAATGCACTCAGATTCGGACTGAATCAAACATGCCAGTGTGAAAGTCCCCTATGTTCCCTCCTAACTTACAAGACCTGATTCCTGTGCTACTCGAGACATTTGTCCCTTCTGAAACCATTCATGCTGTAAAACCTGCTCTATAGTCGCTCTCTCAGTTGGTTCACGTGACAGGCACCGGCTTATCAAATCCTGGCATGCTGTACAAGTTTTAAAAAGAATGCTGGTTAATCCGGTATGTTCTTTATGTACATTGTACTGATGCTTTATGTGTTTTAAATGTTGTTGTCATTATGTTGTCAGTAATTAACTGTTCTCTTACCTCTGGATATTCTGGAGTTAAATCTCAGAATGCCATAATTCATGTCGCCAACACTTTTGAAGGGCTGACATTTGCACATCACTCTGTACATCATGACGCCCAGAGACCAGACTGTCGTTGGCTCTGCCTCATATCTTAAGTCCACGTAGTACTCAGGTGGTTGACATCCTCCTGTTCATTAAAAGCAAGAGATATACAGGTTAAGCAAACATCTCATTTACAAAAGTCAACTTGTCTAAATGTCCATTTTCACATATCTATTCTTCGCTATTAAATCACCACACAAAAGACTGACACCTAATTAGGGCTTATTGCAATGCTAATAACACAAATAGCCAACTCACCTTCAAATTCACCCAGGTAACCACTTTTGATGAGGTCACTGCAGCCAAAGTCGATCAATTTGACTTGGTTTGTCATTGTGTTAATCAGAAAGTTATTTAACTTAATGTCACGGTGGAAGATGCCTCTGTCAAAACAGTGTTTGGTTCCGAGCACTGCTTGGTAGATCAGTTCACGTGCCTGTGACTCATTCATCCGCAGTCCGTTGCTAACAACGAATTTGAGCAAGTCCTTGCAGGGTTGCGGATACTCTAGGATGAGGATGTACTGATTTTCGTCTTCAAACCAGTCCAGCATGTGGACAACATAGGGGCTTATCGGAGGCTCATTAAGCAGTAGGTTTAGAGCCACTTCTGCAAACAGTGGCTTGGAACACCCAGGCTGGAGAAAAGAGTTCAACAAAAGGTTAGCTGACTTTCAATATCACATTTCACTTGTATTTAAAATATATTACTTGTATTTAAATATATGCATTTTGTTTTACCAACTTACAATTGCAATATACCGGTCTGCTGCACTCTTAGGGATAAATTTGATGGCGACCTGAAAAAAACAAACCAAAAACATTAATGATTGTATATTGGCATCATCACAAATTGTTCCATTTAAATTTATTTTAAACCTGTTTTATTCAAAGTGTTGATCTATAAGATGCATTTGGTGAATACAGCAAGAATGATTTTACCTGCTCGTGTTTGAATTTCGAAATCCCCTCGCAGACGGTGCCGAAGCCTCCTTCTCCAATCTCCTCTCCCACTTCATAAAGCTCAGAAAATGGAACTGCAAAAATATACATAAAATAGCATGTTGATATATGAGATTCATAGTCTTAAAAGACCCAGGGCTGTATTCACAAAACATCTTAAGGCTAAAAGTAGGTCCTAACTTGCCGATTTAGGAGAAACTCTTCGCATGTCAGTCCTAATTTTAAGACTAAATTTTTGCTCTAAGAGTATTTCAGTATGCATTTTATCACTAAAACCAGCTCCAAATTCTTTAAAAAGTTAGGAGTAGTCAAGAGGACTCCTAAGTCACTAAAACCAAATCGCAAACAATCCTAAAATGGCTGTCAACCATTGAGGCAATAGCTAGAGAATAACTAGGGAATCAGAAAAAATACTTCTTGGATCAGGAGTACAAGATTCATCAGCATGACACTTAAAATATAGGCCCGATTTCACAAACAGGGCTTAGACTAAACCAGGATTAGGCATTAGTTCAATTAGGGCATTTAAGTAGCTTTATAAACGTACCCTAGACAAAATCATTACTGGTGTGCATCTTGAGACAAAACAATAACTGGCATATTTTAAGATATGTCAGTGCAAGAGCCAATTACTTTTAGTTGAAACAGCTCAAACATGCATTTTAGTCTGGTACTAGCGTAAGCCTTGTCTGTGAAACTGACGGTTGGAATGCCAGATGAGGGATTAGAATATGAATACACAGACTTACTAGGGTATCTAGACACAATAAGTGGAGAAAAAAAAACAAGAAAAAGTTGGCAAATGGAAAAATACTCACGAACAGATGGACCCGGGTAAGAGGCCGTTCTGAACCATGTTTGATCTCCGACACGTCTTCGCTTGGAAGCAGCGCCTGGAAATTTTGGAGAACTTGGCTCAGAGCCAGATGGACCAGGAAGAGGATCAGCTGGATCCTGCAGACCCGTTGGCACAAGGCCACATGGTCCTATGACAGGTGTTATCATTGAAGCAGCTGGATCGTGATCAAGTTTGGAAGAACCAAGCAGCGGATCTTCTGGAGGATCAGTTGGATCCTGCAGAGCCGTGAGTTCATGGACGGATGGATCCAGCTGAAGATCATTCGGATCCTGCAGAGCTGTTGGCTCAGCGACTGGATCCGTCTGAACATCAATTGAATCCTGCAGAGGCATTATCTCATGCGCAACTGGATCCGTCTGAACATTAGTTGGATTCTGCAGAGGTGTTATCTCAAGGACAGACGGATTAAGCTGAAGATCAGCTGGATTCTGCAGAGCCGTTATCTCAAGGACAGCTGGATCCGGCTGAGGATCAGCTGAATCTGTGTCGGGCTGTGGACAAAGAGGAGCCACCTTGTTGTGCTTTTTGTGTTGTGTTATTTTACGTTTTACAGCCCGACACGTTCTTCTCACGAATGCACAGAAGCCTTTCTTCTTCATTTTTGTTTGTTTTTCTAAAACAGAAATATTGTGGAGTTAGAAATGACCTCCAGATATTAAACATCAAATACTCAGGTAAAGTACACCAAGAATAAACTTTTTCATGATTCCAAAATTAACTAACATGCTGCAAAGGAATAGATAAATACCCACACTTAAGTGTGAAAAAAACAGTACAAAATTAAAATGACAGTAGACCTACCTTCAGCTGCCTCATCTGGATTTGCATCACAGCTCGTTGGCTTGACACTGGATGGACCCGGCTGAGAATCAATTTGATCCTGTAGAGCCGTTGGCTGGAGGCCGGATGGACCAGGCTGGGGATCAGCTGAATCCGTGTCGCACACAGGCTGAAGAGGAGCCACTCGGTTGCTTCGACGTTGACATTGATTGTCACTTTTAAAAGCCAGCAATTTTCTTAAGAATGCACAAAGGCTATTCTTCTTGCTTTCTGCTTGTTTAAAAAAAAATCTGGTTAATACATTGGTTTTCTTTAAATTGAACTAATGAATTAAACATTTTACACAAGTCACGAAATGCCACAACAAAACAATAACAATTTAATGACCCTACAAGTTCGATCAAACCATCAAAATATGAGGAAAATATGTTATATATTTTTAAATATTTTAAATATAAGAGACAAAATTTATGTGACAAAACTTTTTGGCAAAAAAAAAAAAGGAAAATCATAGAAAAACAAAAAAAGCTCACAGGAAAATGCATACATTGACAACATTATAATCAGTTATTAATATTTTGTTATTTCTCTCTTGTTTCTTGTATGTGTTCATAATTTCTTTGTATGACAGCCTGGCCAAATATTATGTCTGCAAGCACAATTTGGCATTGCGTTATCACAAATAAAACTGACTCCAAGCACAACTATGCAATATTCTTACGAAATGTTTTACAATTTTATAATAATATTTGAATAAAGGGAGAAGATGTCAATTTTCCTAGGCTGGACACCACTTTTGGCCACTACTGTATGTGTGTGTACTTGGTAAACCAAATTAGGTGGGGACTAAATGTCCCCACATTATAGATAGTAATTTTTGACCGGGGACATTTTGTGGTACCCATGATGAAAATAGCTTATAAGTCAATACAAAATGATATTTTTTGAAAATGTAAAAAATAAATGCAGCACTTTTTTCTGTGTTTTAGGGGGATGTTTAGGGTAGGGGATAGAATTTACAATTTGTACAGTATAAAATCATTATGTCTGTGGAATGTCCCCATAAAACATGAAAAACTACAGTAATTTAGAGTAAATACTATAATGTTTTTGAACCATACTATATTAAAGTACTTGAATTAATTTGTTGTTGTAACAACTATAGTAATATAAACAAGTTACTTTTCCCAATTCTGTACTAAGTTTTCGACAACTATAGGGTGTATTATACTACAATGCACTACAGTTTACTGTAGTAAAAACTAAAGTATACTACAGTATTTATTACAGTTTACTATAGTTAATACTACAGTATGCTGTAGCCTACATTAGCAAAGTGTTGTAAATACTATAATATAAACAGTATAACGTTACTACAATCTACCATAGTGTGGTTCAAAAACACTATCGTTTTTACTATAAATTACTATAGTATTTTTTCATGTGTGTGTGTGTGTTAAAATTATATATGGAAAATTAAAGAATTTCACAAAATTAAGTTTGTTACGTCTGAAAATGTGGCATATTTACCTGTCGGGCTGTTCTCCATAGCTGCTACTCTTTCAGCTGTCAAAGTGTTATACACTGGACAGTTAGAGTTGAGCGCCACACAATCAAACACAAGAGAAACTGTAGTGCTTATAATGAAGCGCTTTAAAACTCGCAGTCCTTGTGTGGAGAGATTTCGAGTGTTTGCTCACAGTCTTCGCTTCTGCTCGGATTCACGCTGAACTGAACAGAGATCAGCGTGAGAGCGAAGTTTTATGCTGCATGGAACGCGGAGCTCCTGGGCTGCACTATGATGTCACTGGTTCTGTGACGTCACATGCGTTTAAATTGGGCGCGTAGTGTATGCATAATATACCGCATCATGTAGGCTTCAGGTGCTAGCAGAAATGTCCTGTTTCTTACTTGTTAATTCGCCTTTTTTTCAGATAAATCGTGGAAGACCGTAGGCTCATTCTTTCCTTTTCCGTGAGGAGATCTTTTTAAAGGGATAGTTCAGCCTAAAATGAAAGTCATGTAATTATAACCCTGGTAACCTAGGCTACAAGTGAAGAAATTAAAATAACAAAAGGTTAAGAGAAAAGTAAAAGTAAATTTAAGAAAAATTTAAGTTTTTCCAAATGTTAACTTGCAGAGATGGCTCTTTTAAGAGCCAATAGAAGCAGCGAATCAGCTTAAGTCCCGTTTACGCGCTGTTTTCTGAGTGTATGAGAGAAAGATCTTGAACTCCCTAGAAAGGAGTAAGCTGCATGGAGCGATTTCCATAAACTCTCTGCATAAATAACCAATTCAGAGAGAAAAGTGATTAAAAACAACAGAAAGATTACATTTCTGAACGGATCTCATCACATAAAGAAGCTGTCGCTGGAGTGAGAAGACGAGGCGGAGATTTATGAAATAGAGGCCGATGCAGACCCACGGAGCATCGGAGCGCCGTGAATGAACTTCCTTGTTTGAATAAATATCAATTTCTTGCCTTGGTGAGTCACATTTTAAACATTAACTTGATGTTATGCAAGATAAGTGTTACAAACGCGACAGCAAATCGATATGAATGTATTAAACTTACATAGGCCGTGCAAATACAGTGCGAGTCGTAGTAATAGCAGGAAGGCTAAAGCTCATGCATGAATATGATAACGAGTTAATGAAGTATCATAAAGTGTATTTAAGATTTATTATTTTTATGCCTTGTTTTTACAAAGCTTTATTTATTTATTTATTTATTTAGATTTATGATATCGTCTGTGACGAAGTTTTCCAGATTCGTGCAGGACTCATTCGTACGGACCTGTTTTGCTTGAACTGTTTTTGAGCCATCAAACTGGTAACGTAGGGGAATTCTTTTCCTTTTTGCTTTTGGACAAACAGTACGTGAACTCATTGAGATCTGCTTATTTTCCCCATTCATGAACTCATGTTAACCGAATCATTGAATCTTGAGCATTTAATTCACCTAACTAAAAAGACTACAAGAAAATTCAGAGCCACATTCTGTACAACACAAATTCCGAGCATTCAGGTTATTGAATTTAATATTTTGTTTTGAGAATATAGTTTACCGTTTTCGTCAATTTTGTTGGGTTATAAACAAACTGACAGAGTGTTGAATTTTTCCAAATGTTTTTATTTTATTTTATTGTACAAAGTGTATGAAAATTGATATCCAGCTGATTTAAGGGGTTCAAGTTGCTGAATCCAAGCACCAAGAAATTCCAATAAGTCGTTCAGTGTTGATTACAAATATTGCCATTTATCGTAACTTGTTAATGAACTGATTACATTTGTGATTTGCACATATCAAGCAAAGAACAGAAAAAGAAAGAGAATATTTTCTTCTAATATAAAATCAAACTTGAATCAGAAAAAGAGACTGTCTTAAGGTGATGATACACGGGGCAACTTTTTGATCAATGTTGCTTGGGCACTTTCCAATGAGCAGTGTTGTTGTGGGCAGTTTTTTTTAGATAATCAGAATGCTAGCAGCTGATCATGTGACCGGCTTGGAGATTTCAGAAAAAAATTCAAACAAGATGGCAGCCTCTCTGCGGCAGTGGAGTAAAGAAAAGGAGTGTGAACATATTTTTTTTTATCGAGTCATTGAGACTGTAAGCAACTTCTTCAGTGCCCGGTTCACGGAAAGCACCTCAAGTTTTTCCCTGAAGTATGAGAGACTTAAAGGGATAGTTCACCCAAAAATGAAATTTGATGTTTATCTGCTTACCCCCAGGGCATCCAAGATGTAGGTGACTTTTTTTTCTTCAGTACAACACAAATGATGATTTTTAACTGCAACCGCTGCCGTCTGTCAGTAAAAAAAATGGGAGTGAATGGGAACTTCTACTATAAGAGTAAATAAAACTTGCTTAGACAAATCCAAATTAAACCCTGCTGCTCGTGACGACACATTGATGTCCTAAGACACGAAACGATCGGTTTGTGCGAGAAACCGAACAATATTTATATAATTTTTTACCTCTAATTCAATGTCCACCTAAGTTTAGCATTCGCTTAGTGAGGTCTGATCGGGCTCTGACAACGTCAGTGATGTCTCGCGCATATACTTCAATGAGTGCTAGACATCACTGCCGTTGTCAGAGCGCGATCAGACCTCACTAAGCGAATATATATATATATATATATATATATATATATATATATATATATATATATATATATATATATATATATATATATATATATATATATAATATACACACACACACATATATATTTGTATTTATTTATTTTTTGCTGATCCAAAACAAATGATCTGACCCGTGGCTCGAAAACCTTAATATGATTCGAACCATGAGTTTTATGATCCATTGAACCACTAGTACACACTGAACACACATGATACTCACCAAGACGGGCATGTTGACATAATTTTTGTGTGAATTTGTCTGTTGTGTTCAAGCGCAAGACTTGAAAGATAACTCTGTATTTGCGCAATGTCTGAGATGCTTCAGATGAATACACGCATCTCACAGCGTGCTCGAGTACTCTTTCATTTCTTCTGGCTCTTAAATGTTGAAATTGGCAAGGCTTTAATGAGTTTAGTTTTAACAGATTGCTGTTCAGGTCCTGTACAGGGACTATACCTGTGCTCGCACGTTATTAACACTGAGGTGATGACGCCGTAAATGACTGCTAATATACAAGTATACGGCACTCGTAGTGGGCCAAGTTTACAAAGAGTGTCTACTTTGGCTCCAGATTAACATTTGAGAGCAGTGGCACTGGTGCCACTAAGTTCTACAGAAGGTGGCGCCAGCACCTGATTTGTTGGTGCATTTTTTTTTTTTTTTTTTTTTTTTTTTTTTAAATCATAAAGTTAATTTAATCATATTACAATTGTTTTGCATTAATAAGTGCAGTTACTAATAATATTACATGTTTATTCATTGGAAATTTGACAGTAAAGCACTGAGTTCAGTGCTTCGGTGATAACAATATGTGCCTTTTACATGCTATCTGTGTAATTCATCACAATTTGAATAAGTTTTTGTTTTTCATTAGACTTTTCCTACTTTCCATATATTAGGGAGTCAATAAGTGCTTTTCTGCTGCCATTTAGTGGTAATTTCATTTCTTTTTCTTTTAAATTTTTTTTGTTTGTTTGCCTAGAAGTGTTAGTTTTCATTCATCTTTAAACTTTTAGTTTTACAAGTCATCACATTAAAATTGGATAATATTTAGAGCTTTTAAGTGCTGGAAAATGTGTGAAGCACTTTAAAAAGTCCTTTAAAGTGCTTGAATTTTACTTTTAAAAGTTTGCATGAACCCTGGAATTAATAATGTAAAAGCATTCAAGTATTTCTGCCATAATACCATAGATTCAGTAAGCATTACTACATTAAATCCATGGTGATTTGTGTACTGGAGAACCTTAACTTGTTCGTGGCACAGTGTTTGTCCTGTTTTCCACGTCAGCACTATTTGATCTGATATCTGTGGTTTATAGCAGAGAATTCTGCACTGAATTTGAATGCTTCCCACTAGATCTCACAGCATTGTTATAAATTTTGTGGTGAATTCAAACTCTTTCTCACTGGATCTCCCAACAGAGTGTAGTAAGCAGCATCACATGATCGAGATTGGTGTGCGCTGAGCTCGCGCTGCGCTGTCTATAGTTGCTCAGTGCTCATAAACGATCCACGCTGCACAGCTCAAACGAGTAGCACCGTTTCATGCTACTTGTTGTTTCTCATATGAAACAGAAATGGCAGCTCTTATCAGTTGTCCAATGTGGTGGTTGCACCAGTGCGACCTCTAAAAAAATTTAAATGCACTGGCAGAAAAATAGGTCGCAGTATTTAGTCGTAATCTGTAGCCCTGTCATTGCTTTTGTTGTAATGTATTGAGAAGCCAGAATGCGTTTCCATTGACTGAAACATACAACATACAGTACATTAGCCAAACTCTGTCTGTTTTACGCGTTATTTTTAGCAAACCATATTATAGATGCATTGTTAGATTTAAGTTAAATCTAGATGAGGTTATATGCCTAAATTGCTCTCAGCTCCACTCAGGTTGTAACACTTCAAGCATTTGATTCTCCATTTGACTCCGCTACTGAGGGAGAATGACTGCCCACTGTGCCCCTGTTCATGTGCTTTGTTCTTATGTACACAAAACTAGCTTGTTTGGCTCGGTGGAGCAGCTATTCATCTGCTACGGGGATATTAAGAGACATTATATTTCCTGTTCAGTTCATATATATTTATATACAATATCTCACAAAAGTGAGTACACACCTCACATTTCAGCAACCATTTTATTATGTTCTCAAGGGACAATTCTATAGAAATGAAAATTGGATATACTTTAGAGTAGACAATGTGCATCTTGTATAGCAGTACAGATTTACTGTCCTCTGAAAATAACTCAACATACAGCCGTTATTGTCTAAATAACTGGCAACAAAAGTGAGTACACCCTAAATGAACATGTCAAAATTGTGTCCAAAGTGTCAGTATTTTGTGTGAGCACCATTGTTATCTAGCACTGACTTAATCCACATGAGCATGGAATTCACCAGAGCTGCCAGCATGCTGCAGAGGTTGCTGGGTTCCTCTTCCACTCCTCCATAATGACATCACAGAGCTGCTGGATGTTAGACACATGGTGCTTCCCCACCTTCCACTTGAGGATGTCCCACAGGTGCTCAATAGGGTTCAGGTCTGGAGACATACTTGGCCACTCCATCACCTTCAGCTTCCTCAGCTGGCAGTTGTCATCTTGGCGGTGTGTTTGGTGTCATTATCGTGTCATTATCATGCCGTTCGGCCCAGGTTCTGAAGGGAGGGCATCATGTTCAGCTTCAAAATGTCACAGTACATGTTGGAATCCAAGATTCCCTCAATGAAGCAGAGCTCCCCAGTACCAGCAGCAATCATGCTACCCCAGACCATGATGTTACCACCACCATGCTTGACTATAGGCAAGACACAGTTTCTTGTTACTCCTCACCAGGTCGTAGCCACACATGCAGTAATTCATGCTCTTGGACAGGTTGTCTTCAGCAAACTGTTTGCAGGCTTTCTTGTGAGCCAGCTTCAGAAGAGGCTTCCTTCTGGGACGACGGCCATGCAAACCGACTTGTTGCAGTGTGTGGCGTAACAGCAATGACGTTATTGTGGGCGGAGCCAACCTGGTGGCAGAAAATGACAGTTCTGCAATAACAGTCTGTGGAAGCCACAGAATAAAAGAATAAAAAAAAAGTTAATTTCAAGTTTACACCTCACAGTTCTGGCTTTTTTCTTGCAAATCTGAGTTTAGCTATATCTCAGTATCTCGCAATTCTGGCCTTTTTTTTCCCCTCAGAAAGAGTTACATAGTCTGAACTGGGAGATATAAAAAGTCAGAATTGTGAAATGAAAATGTTATAGTCTGTTTAAAAGTTATTTATGTAAAATGTTATAGGTTTAAATATTATTTCATGCTGTAACTGCTATGTATGTTAGAGGTCTGTACAGGTTTTAAACTGAGGCCTGAACCCTTCCTGTACCTCAGATCGTTTGACCCAACCCAAACCTGAAAGGTCCTGTTATAGTTTAGCCCGAACCCGAAATCCGTCGGTATAGAGATGTACCATTCTTGCTATCATAAGCCAAGACAGCTTTGTAAGACCTAAACTGCACGTAACCGCTGAGCTATTTATTGATTGAATGACGATCATGTCGTACAACTTTTAAATAGACAGAAACATCAGGCTAAGTAGTAGAAAAGACGCACAGAGGCCATTTGACATGCTATCACGCTTAATTATATAGTACAACGTTTTGAACATTTAAATACACATATCAAATATAATACAAAATCTGTATGATGTAGTGTTTTAGATGATAGTAGCCTGCTATTGACAAAGCTGATTTCTGAGAGACGCAAGAGAAATGCAGCTATTTGATTTACAAATGTGCTTGGCTCATTTCTACGGAGGTTTTTCATCAAGCTCTATAAGTTAATAATGCACAGAAATAATGCACTGCTCATAGAGTTGTTAGACTCAGATATAAAGAAATGCAGTCAGTGCTTAAGTCAAGAGTTCAGTAAAGTTGGCAATATATTCATATATTCGAACTTCCCGGATCAATAACCTGTGAGCTAAATGTTGTTAAAACACACATGCAGCTATTTCCATTCACAGTAAACAAGCTACAACAACTCAATTTTCCTCAAATGTTCTTTATAATCTATAAATAGGTCTGAAGGGACCGTCTGAAAAGTGCAAAACCCAAAACACTTTTGCTCATTTTATATTATGAAAAATACTCAATAACGTCACTGTAACACACTGTACTGTCATCAAATTCAGTTCATACATCTTTGCTCTCCTGCTGGTCATAGGTACTACAACACTTACTTTGGCAAGTAGCACATAAAGGCCTTCTTTACACACATTATGTTGGTACAGAGCTTACATACTTAAAACAGCTTTAGCATGATAATTGCTTATTGAATTTGAGGGCATTACTATTTATTTCATATTTATACTAAAAGCAGTGAAGTTATTGATTTTGTTTGATAATAAATAATCATAAAATGTTTTTTTCCAGTATAACCAGCAGGAGAGCAGTGACATATGAACTAAATTTGGTGACAGTACAGTGTGTTACAGTGAAGTTGAGTATTTTTCTTTTCTTTTATTTTTCTAATTTATTATAAAGCACATTTGAGGAAAATTGGGTTGTTGTAGCTCGTTGTCTAGGTTACTATGATTGGAAATACAGTGCTCAGTGTAAATGAGCATACCCCTTTGAAAAGTAGCATTTTAAACAATATCTCAATGAACACAAAAACAATTTCCAAAATGTTCACAACACTATGTTTAATATAACATCTGTTTAACTTATAACATGAAAGTAAGGTTGCAGACCTCTAATGTATGTATGTTCCCAATAAACTGCATATGTGAATACTGTTTACATCAAATTCAAGCTTTAATAGTAGACTAATCATTGCAGGTTTCATCAGTTCAGTCTGTGACTTGCAACATAAATGTCTGCGTTTAGCTCAAAGGGCATCTTCAACGACGGTATTGTATAAAAATTAAGACTATATTTATAGACTTATTCATTTTCTTATTCTGTGGATTTTGGCCATTTTCCTACCTAGTGTTGTCCCGGTACCGATACCATGAAAATTTTACGGTTCTCTGTATCAATTTCGGTACCACAGTAAAATCTATTGGAACTATTTTACTATTTTATATAGCCTATTTTAAAAACATTAAATATGATTTGGAGTGTGTGTGTTTGTGTGTGTATATATAGGCTACCTCAATGAAATACATTTTGAAATATAAAAAAAATAAATAAATAATTAAATGCTCAAACATCCATTGTGTACTGTTGAAAAAACCAGCATATGCTGGTAAGGTAGGTTTTAAAGCTGTATGCTGGTCAAATGCTGGTCCTAAACTGGTCCTGCTGGTCCATACTAGTCCTAAGCTGGTCCTGGACCAGCATAAACCAGCTCAAACCAGCATACCAGCTTCAAAACCTACATTACCAGCATATGCTCGTTTTTTCAACAGGGGTAACAGACGTGCGTGTTTATTTTAGCTATTCCGTCAAGAGAAACAACACACTACAGCCTGTAAAACTATGAAATAAATATCGGCAAATAATGGTAACCTAAATAATAAGAAAGTTAAATATTTCAAAAAGCATTCGTTTTTTATTTCCACACAAAGACGCGTCATATATAGCCAAAGTCCCGTTATTACTTTGATATAGCAGCTTTGCACTTTGAGAGGGATGTGGGACACGAGCAGGAAAGAGACCATTTCTCTTTAATAATATCTTCGTTATCTCCTGATGTTACAAACAACTGACACTTGTTGTAAAAGGTCTGAAGAGCGTGTTTTATCCTCCGCAGGGGCAAGACATTCGGCCTATGTTTGATTTAGCGCTGCCAGAGAAAACGAAAGTAAAAATCACTGGTGAATTCACTATAAAGAAGAATAATAGAAGAAAATATCAGTAAATCGATATATTGGTCAATCTCTACTTGTTACTGCTATTTTTCTGCCACCACTATATGTGTGCAGCTGCAGGTGACGTCTGCTCCAAATTGGTCTATGCCGTTCTTTCTTTTTTGGACCTTTTAAAGGAGAATTTTTAAGAAATGTCCCGCTCACGCTCGTTCTTATTTCTGGCAGTGAATGGCAGCTATTGTTAATATTCTCTTAATGTTCAACACTAATACATTAACACTGTGCTGCCACATGTCAAAATAAATGCTTTTTTTTTTTCAACAGGAGGTGAAATGAAAGTAGCGAATCAAATTTTGGAGTGGCACCCAGGGTGGCCAATCAGATTTTCAGTGCCTCCCAGACACCCCTCTGGCTCCGCCACTGAGTGAATAGCGACCAGCATTAAGCTTTTTTAAAAAAGACTCAAAAGTCTTTTTTGTCTAAATGTTGTTTAACTTTAAAACTAACTTTTCACAAACTCAATCTCTGCATGTGCAGTGAGTTTAACCTTTATTACAGGAACGCAATGTGCACTTGGTTTACTTTATTCACACATTAGCACCATTACCAAAATTTCTGCTGATAGAAGTTTACTGCACTTCACCAGTGCTCTACCAAAATAAAAGCTTGAATGTTTGAAAGTAAAGAATTAAATACATAAATATTAGTATTGTAACTTTCAGTGTAAAATAAAATAATTATTAGGCCTATAATTATGGAGTATTATTATTTTTTTAATTTTACAAAACAATTGTAATTAATAATTGTAATATACTAATCTTCCTTTTTTTTTAAGTTATAGCAATATAATTGCAATGTAATAATAATAATAAGCAGCCATATAAATATTTTTTAAATAAAAACAATCAAAATAAAAGACTTAAATTGTTTACTTCATGTCATGTGACCCTTAACCAACATCAGAGAACCATGAACGTGTTGTTAAATTATTGAAATTCAAGTTAACTAAAAATCTCAGAGTACTTCAAGTAATTATTTCATGTCTTATGACTTATGTTCACACACATTAAGTCTTGAAACGGTAAGTATTTTAATGCACTTCCTTATAGTGCCACTCTGATTTGTAGTTTTCTTTTTTTAAAAGAAATTCACTTTTTCCCCCCTTTTTTTTTTTCCATCAACGTTATGCAATAAATGCTATAGAATATTCCTTTAAAGGGTTAGTTCACCCAAAAATGAGAATTCTGTCATTAATTATTCACCCTCGTTCCACACCCTTAAGACCTTCGTTCATCTTCAGAACACAAATTAAGATATTTTTAATGAAATCCGAGAGGTATATGACTCGTCCATAGACTGTAATTTAACCGACTCTTTCAGGGTCCAGGTACTAAGGTATAGGGCTGTGACGGTGGCAAATTTTTACTGCCGTGGTGGTAAATCACCAACAACCACCGGTGTTGCGGTGGTGGGGTCCGAAGGGGAGGGGGGCGGGGTTTTTTTACATATATATGAGGTTGCATTAGACTTGCGCTTAGCCATCATTTTGATGAACAGGATCGTAAAAAAAATCCATCATAATCAATATTACCCATCATTTTAATTTTTATATTTTAATAAGACATTTTATTCACAAACTTACAGGGTAAGCAAATAGGCATAGGCTTGCATTTATTTATACTATGAAAAGAAAGTTGATCAAAGACAAGCTGCGTCATTTTTAGTTTTCATCTTGAACTCTTGTCACGGATTGTGAGTGAATGCGATCATCCTTTCCTCTACTGTACAAAACGAAATAAAAATGAATGAAAATAAAAAAAATATGTTGAAAGATAGCTTATCGTAATCTGTATCACGTCAATTCAGCCAATGTCACGTAACATTATACCTCAGAAAAGCCATTATACCTCAGAAAAACCAAAAACTTAAGCATGCATAAGTAACTTCATTATACAATTTACTTAAATTGGGTGCTCGTCTGTGTGTAATCAAGCGCATCGTTTTAATTTTGTTCTGGAGACTGAACTAGCGCTCTCACCACCTACTGGACAGGGGTGGGAATTACAACAATCTTACATACAAACTACATAATCTGTCAAAATGACGGACGGGCTGCAGATTTTTTTCCCATCACTGCTAAAAAAATTCCATTAAAGACGGAAAATTTTCAGTTATCGCGATCTCTGAAATATATAAATATATATTATATATGACGTCACACTACCGCCGGTGACAATCCACGACTGCGGTGGCAACTTCACCACCGCGGTGGCGCGGTTGTCATGCCTACCGTCACAGCTCTACTAAGGTACTAAAGACATTGTTAAAACAGTTGATGTGACAGCAGTGGTTCAACCTTAATTTTATGAAGCGACAAGAATACCTTTTGTTTGCAAAAACAGACCAAAAATAACAGAGAGGATAAAAACATAATCTTTAACATAGCCTTTATGGAGGTTTTGGAATGAAGTGATGATGTTTACTGAAATAGAACCTGTTGTAACATTGTCTAATGATATGTATACAGGTGTTTTATGCATGTATTGTTCACACAGTAAGTGCAGGCAGTGATTATCTCTCTGCAGCATGCGGCACCATCAGTCAACACGACGCTGAAGGCTTGAGTGCCTACAGCACGATTACACGTTAATTTCACTGACTCCACACCTCCCCCCTGCTCTCTGGTCTGGTCTCTCCCTCTCTTTCTTACCATCCCTTGTCGCAGCAACACAGACATCTCTCATTTTTCTTCATGTCTTGCTGCTCTCTGTTAAATTCCCCTCATCACCTCTTTGATCTTTCTGTCTTCACCCATCGTCACGTTTTCATCTGTGTGTTGTTTTAACACAGTGGCTTGATATTAATCAATTAGAGGAGATGAAAAAGAATTGGTAGCTTTGATAAAAATGTGTGCTTTTGGGTGGAGGCTGTAGATGGTGTAAAAGTGCTGATGTAAGCAGGGAAGAACAGGGACTGCAGAAAGAGGACCGAGCTAATGATGTATTGATCCGACACAGCCGCAAGGCACACTCTTCTCTGTCTGGGTATAATGTATGTATTTGCATGCAAGGTGTGTTACTTTCACATTAGAGTGTAGATAGCAGAGCATGTGCGCAGTGGAGAAGATGTGAGACTATTTCCCTATTAAGATTGATCTTGTTTATGATTGAGACTGTAAGATTTCCCTCTAGGACTAACACACACATTTCCTCTAAACTAAGAGATCCCCTTGGTATCTGCCTGAATGAATTATACAATCTGTTGTTATATGTAGCTTGCTGCTCTGCATGATTGTAATTTAAGAATTCTTTAATTTAATACAACAAACGCTAATCTACTACATATATTACTCCCATTCACATTCACTTTGGATTCAGATCACTAGCAAATCCAGTTGAACCACTGGTTCAAAGTTTGACTAGGTTTGATCCTTAAAGGGTTAATACATAAAACTGGTAAAACTTTATTTCAGTGGTCCACTTTAGACATTCTGTTGACTATAAGGAACACTACACCTACATGTAAACTATCTATTATCATTAGAGTATTAGCAGACTGCCTACTTGGTGTCTGC
Source organism: Chanodichthys erythropterus (assembly GCF_024489055.1). Classification (NCBI taxonomy): domain Eukaryota; kingdom Metazoa; phylum Chordata; class Actinopteri; order Cypriniformes; family Xenocyprididae; genus Chanodichthys; species Chanodichthys erythropterus. Next base: position 4,278,984 of record NC_090240.1, read on the forward strand.
TAACACTTTATTTGATGGTCCCCTAACAGATATTTTACTTAGAATAAATAACTTTGCAAGTACATGTCAACTTAATCTATTAAAGTGCCCCCTATTATTCATTTTTGAAAATTACCTTTCATGTAGTGTGTAACATAGCTCTAAGTGAATGAAAATATGCTGCAAAGTTTTAAATTGGAAAGTGCCGTGTATATAAAGTTATTGTCTCTCAAAAGTAAGAGTCGACTCTGAGTCAATTAAACGAGTTGTTTGTAAAACGAATCCCAAGCTGTTTCATTGTGACATCACAACAAAACATTAGCATATTGCCCGCCCACTTATTGCATGTGCAGATGCCAGGGAAAATTCATTTTTTCAACAATACCACAGCAGTACAATCTTTTGTGTTCCCATCATTTTACTGACTGCTTCTCAAATCTCTGAGAGTTTAACGCAGGATTCACAAAACGCTTGGTCTTAAAATATGGATCAGTGCCCAGTTTATTTAGACCAGCTTGCTCCTCTGAATCTCACCCTGTAAGTATGATTAATAATTGATGTTTGTATTTACTAGCGATAGTTCAAAATTCATAGTTTTTGTATGTTATGTTGTATAACATGCACCCTAGTCTGTATGTCTCCTGCAAACCGGCTAACTCACATTTCTGTAGTGCTGCTATTCAGATGTGGGTCCAATATTGTCTAAAAATGTGTCAATTAATGCAGCTTGTCTGTCTTATTAGTTGGAATAATGATCAAGGATGGAGCATGACTTTTGTTTACAAAGTGTAATGCATTATCAGATATTCATGTTTGTGCTCGGCTAACGTAGGAGTTTACAAAATAACTGTGGGTCCGGTTCGCTTAACGTTACATAACTGTAAACCAAACCGTTTTTTTTTCTCTGCGTTATTACAGTAGAGTGGAGTATTGTAGGGCTGTGCCGTTAAATTATATCATGTCGAATAGCAATAAAATGTCGATAACGATGATAAGCTCTAGGCATTTTTACTCTATATGGATTAATATAAGAGCCAATCATAGAGCAGAAATATGCGTCAACACCCAATCAGTGTGCATCTTTTGATTTTCACATCAAAGAATAAAGTCAATTTCCTACGGCACTTTGCAAAGCAAACTCGACACAAGGACGACAAAAATGACTGGAAGCAGCGACGAAAGTGAAACTAACCTCGAGTTATTATCCAAAAATGATGAAATTGTTGAAAAAAAAAAAAGGTAGCATGACTATGGAAGTAGTTTGGCGACCAGGCACAGATTAAAACAATCTGTAAAATATGTTGTTGGATGGTGAAAAACAAGACTGGCAACACAACCAACCTATTCCATCACAGGGCTTTCCACACATAGACATTACTTGGGCGGGCCGCCCGGATATATTAACGGCCGCCCAAATATATTTGGAGATACATTTATGCTTTGATTATTTTTATCCTCTCATACTTTTGTATCCGCCCAAGATAATGAAACTATCCACGATTGATTAACTAGTGGAAAATCTCCCCACGCCCTACGTGTTTCCTGCACGTTATGTGTGCGTCGAAACTGTTTACTCCCGCTGACATTCCCACGTGCTGTTGTGGATATTTCACAAAGAGCTCTGCATATTGCAAAGTCACAAGAATCACTTTGAAGCAGCCTGCACTGTTGCGCAAGCTTGTAGAATGCACAACAGCGCTTCAGACTGCTTCAAAGTGATTCTCAATCAATAAAAAGCGCAGATTTATGCCAAGAGATTGCTAATGAATTTAAATTGATGGATTATTACAATGTCTACTTTATGGCCTTTATATAAAATGTTGTAAGACGGTTGTAAGAATCTGAAGGATCAGCCCACAATTGTGTAAACCTTTCAAAATAAGATTCCCGGTGTATTTCGGGCTTGTTTATAATTAAGTCACACGCTAAGTTGTCTTAATTTTTAAGGCCAAATGTGTAATCTCTTTTTGTTAATAAACTATACTTTAATGTAATTAATGAACCCTCAAATTTTTGTGGCTTTAGTCATAGTTGGGATAATCTTTTAAAGCTGGCAGCATTAACAGTTTATATATGGAAACTAGTGTTGTCAAAAGTACCGACTTCGGTACCTAGTCGGTACTGAAATTTTAAAAACGTGATGCTTTGAGCGCTGTTGAGTGGATTCGTAAACATCTCTGATTGGCTGTCATTTTCACGGCTCATCGGATATGTCTGTGATAGGCTTCAATGATCAACGCTGTAAAAACGTTGTAAATAGTCATCAATTAATCTCTTCACTAAGCTATTGCACAGATACACGGGAGCGTTTGAAAGCAGGCGTCTATCGCGGATCGGTCCACTGTTAGACGCCTGCTTTCAATCGCTCGCGCTCCCACTTTCAAAACGCTTTCAAATTCAAACACTTCCATGTGCTTTCAAATGCTCCCACGCGTTGATCATTGTAGTCAATCACAGGCATATCCGATGACCGCGTCAACACAATGGCCAATCAGAGATGTTTATGAATCCGCTCAACAGCGCTCAAAGCGTCACGTTTTTAAAATGTCAGTACCGAAGTCGGTACTTTTGACAACACTAATGGAAACATAGTTATCAATCAATATGAGAAAAAAATTATCGAGATTACATTTTTGCCATATCGCCCAGTCCTAGAGTATTGTAATAGGATGTTAAGATGCTTGTCCATGCTAACTAGTTGAAGTATTCTCTCTGTTAACAGTAAACATCCATTGTAATGTCAAACAATTATATAGCCATTTTTTACTTTGTTTTAATTGTATATAATGTCTTGTGAATTGATAGCTGTCATTCAGTTATGGCAATGGGCACGTGGTGTTAACCAATCATTGAGACCTGAGGTGAAATTAAATGTATATTACGAGAAAATGAAAGTGTTTTTTGACCTTGCATGTATGTAAACCTGCTGTAGGAGACTCCCAAAACAATATTAGGAACATTTAAAAAGGCATAATAGGGGCACTTAAATTCTTTCAAATAAAACAAACACTTACTTTTAATCTGTTCGAGATTGCTCTCATTCACATTCACTCTGGATTCAGATAACTTGTAAATTAGATCCACTGATTCAAAAGTTGACTTTGTCTAGTGTGAACCCTAAAGTGTTTGTGCATTAACACAAGGATTATCTTTAAGCAAAAGCAAAAGTAAACGTTAAATTCAGTATATTCAACAGTAAAGAAGCTCTGCAGCTTAACTCATTTCTATTCAGATGTTATCTCATTCGATTAAATTTTATTAACAATACACAGACACAAAAGGGCCCTGACCTTAACCCATCTCACAGATGTCTGAGTAAAGGATTGGTTTCATTTGAGAGAAGCGTCATGTCCAACCAAAAATCAACACTTAAAGTGAGAAATTTAAAACAAGAAAAGTTCTCCTGTACACCATGTGCACTCTTTGCAAAAATTGTATCTAGGTACCGAACACCCAGGGGTGCTGTTTATCAGGAATGATCAAGACAGTATCCACAGCCGCTGTTCCCATATTGATTTGGATTAAACCAACACGGAGATGTGTAAACGGTTGCCCTAATCTCCATGAAACTGCTTATCAAGGGATGAAGAGGAGAGGAGGGCTGTTAAGAGGAAAATAAGAGAGATTTCTGAACCCCTCAGAGTGGTTTGTGCTGTTTATGTGGAAAATTACTTGAGGCAGATTTGTCATTAGAATATTGATTGAGTCTGGGCTCTCTAGAGATGAAAGCAAAACTAGATTACAACAGGGAAAAAACTGCAGCGTTCATGAGAAGCACTCTGCATATCTAATAAGAAGCTGTTGACCAGACCAGTGTTTCCCTTGGCACACAATTATGCACTAAAACAACAAAATTGCACAAACATGCATTGCTTCAAGTGGCATATTATATTAAAAGTAGTATATTCAATGTGAAATTCGAGCATAAGTCAGGTAGTAACACAATAAGATCATATATAGATAGCTAAATGATGTTGTGATTATGATAAAACAACAAATTTACATATTGTTGGGCGGAAACCTCGTATTTTTAAATAAACACTGTCATCAAAGTTGGTATTGTGGCTTTATATGTGTCAAACCTAGCACATTTCATAATATTAACATTTTATGAAAATCAAGCTCAGATGGAGTTGCGAATGACAGTACGGCCTTAAAGCTGCTAAAGAGGATGTTTTGTTTTATACATTTTTGCAATATTACTTGAAACTGTCTTTACTAACTGATAAAAGACTATTTATTAGGTGCACTGAAAGGAAAAATATTAATATACATCATCTGTGCACGAGGTAGGGCCTTAAAAACATCAGCCAATCATTTACGCGATCATCGCGTAAACGATTGGCCCTCTGGCTTGTCAATCACTGCCGTGACGTTCCTTGTGAGAGACGTGCGCGGATTGGCCCTCTGGCTTGTCAATCACTGCCATGACGTTCCTTGTGAGAGACGAGCGCGGCTGCACGCTCCAGTAACTTTCCACACTCCACAGGCGCCGCATGCAATGTTTTTGTCTGGAGACAGGAGTAGCAACTGCAGATTATGAGTTACCTGCGGTGAGTCCGACATAATGAATCCACTAACACGATACAGCGAAGGCCGGTGGTAAACACTAAACAGTTTTGGGAGGCGTTCCCTCGAAAGGAGGGGGGGGTTGTTCTTACGCATGCGCTCATTTCAAAAACTCAGTAACAGTCTTTGGTTTCTCAGTTGACGAAAAGATCCTCTTTATCACCTTTAACAATTACTTGCTAAACTTTGCTAAACTACGTTTTGAAGTACCTTTATTTAATTGACGGATTGCTTCTGACAGAGCTGCATGAGCTCGCAGCACAATTTGCGGGACACTTATGATCATCAGGGTTCAAAGCGCCAAATGCGAGAAAAAATGAGGGCTAAAGCGCTTATTCACCAGTTTCCTGGTAACTTTTTATGAATTCTGACATTGCATGGATGTGAGAATGTTATGTGTCTCAGTGCGATCATTAAATCGTAACAGATGTGATGTGATTCACAGAAAATGCTGCTCTGCAAATGCTGTGTGTTTGAGTCGCTTATCATTTGCATTTAGGAACGCAACGTGCACCAAACATCTGTACTGAGAGTGTAGTTTTATAAATCTGTTGTCAAAGAAAAACATCTTCCTGGATCTCCCTGTGGTTTTACGTCAAAATAAAAGCTTAATGATTTAACATTTGAAAGCAAGAAATAAAGCCATCCATGAATATTAGTATTGCCATCTTACTGTTGTTCTGTAATATAAAAATAACAGATGATTATACCATATAATAACTCTTAATAATTTAATCATTTTTAATTATAGCTATTAATATCTTAATAGTGACTGCAGCTTTTTTTTTTTTTTTTTACAGAAAATAATCCAATTTCTGTTCTTATTGTTGAGCTGCAGGTTTAGGCTCTCTTAAATGACTGCATTTATTTTATTTTATATAATTTTAATTTAATTAAGAAGAATTAAATTATTTATTTGAATTATTTAACCTAAAATACATGTTTACTACTTTTTCAAATATTCTGTGTTTCTTAGAAACTCAGAGCTGTAGTTCACTGACAAGCCACGCAATATTGCGTTCATTATCAAAGGCGATTCATCTGCGATATGAACGCGATATTGCGTGGCTTGTCAGTGATCTACAGCCCGCTCCATTTGAAAGCAGGTGATGGCGATTTAGCGGTAATCAGGGAACCGGCTTTACTGACGAAATGTGCGTGACAATCTCATGCGATATATCACACAGCCCTATTTAAGATTGTGTAATAAATAAATGTTGTTACTTTATATAACCATCTTACATTTCCTTAATTCAAAAATATGTTAAATTGTGTTGCAATAGGTGCAGGAGTCAAAAGAAACATCTAATCTGACAAAAGAAACAAAAAATGCAGTTACTTTACAAATTAAGGCAACTGTTTTCTTTGTTTCATGCATCCTCCTAAACTGGACCTTCTGTGGTTATGAATCATATTTGACATTTTAGTATTAAACCTGTATGCCAAATTACAGGTATCAAAAAGGAACCAAATTTCAACATGAAACATTATTGAAACAAGAATGTAATCGGTACCCCTCTACCTAAATATTTGTTAGAACAAATAAACAATCAGGACACTTAGAGAAAATCCAAAAATTAAAAAAGGGAAGTAACCTGACCACATTTTACTTTACATATAACAGGTTTTCAACTTTTCACATTTCAACATTTAGGCCAGCAATAAGTGTCCTACTCACTGCCTCAGCTGCCTGATCAAGCTATCATATATATGCTGCATACCTAAAGATCTCCTCAGCCATGCCGTCAATAATGTCTGATCTTAGTTTTGGTGCAGAAATTAGTAGCATTCCACAGTTGCTGAACTCTGGAATTCAGCTTCAGAAAGCTGACAGACTTCAGCTGAACATAACAGGAACTACAAAAACCTGAGGCCAAGAACTGTTTTTTACTCAGGAGACATAACTATAACAGTCTCAGTGCTGCTGCAAAACAAGTCATCTTGTCCGAGTCAATAGCACAAGGGCTAACATCTCTGTCAAGAGTATGAGAGCTACAAGAAGCAGGAAGAGTGCATCAGGTGCAGTCTCTTGAGTTGGTGTCATCAGTTCGTAGAAAAATCCCTTTCATGGTATCACTGTCTTATAAGTTTAAAAGTTTTCAATGTCCTTTCAGTAGGCAAGCAGTGAATGCCCTATTCACTGAAACATTTTAATTTTAAGTGCTTGAACCTTTGGGGAAAGCTTGCTACCATCCAAATTCATCTGTACCTTCTGGAAGAATTGAAAGTGAGTTTGACATTCTTAGAGTTGAGAGCATAGATCAGTTCAAACAGCATGACTAATCCCAAGGAAATACTCTTTAGGTGCTGTAGCAGCTTCACACGCTCTATCATTACTCCAACATCCCCTGGCTCGTCCTCAGCAACAGCACCTCACAAAAAGCCCCAGAGTGGTCTCAGAAATTCCTTTCTCAGCTTCTTCAGGGTTGCAGTCCTAAGCCCAATTTTTTTTTAATTTGTTCAGTTTCACTGAAATATTGGTAACACACAGGCTGGCAATATGTTTAGGTCCTTACAAAAAGTACATATACAAACTTTAATAAGTGTTGTAATGTCCTCATTGAGGTACACAAACAGATTTTTTATGACATTTAATGTGTATGTCTTCACACTGACAAATATGACACAATATTAAAAACACTGATTATATTTCAATATTTGTAATTGGTTAAAAAAAAAAAAAAAAAAAAAAAAAAACGGTTTACCACAATTTGTCAGCACTTGCCATAATGCGTCCAGAAGCACCTCCTTTGCTGCTGAAAACCTTAGGTAGATCATCAGTGTATCTGTCCAGCTGTGCCAAGAACTTTGACAGAAGTGGCACAGTCATCCGTATGAATTTGGCATTTATCTGAGAGAAAAAAAAAAGGAAAACAAAGATAGAATATAGGCCTATTCTGTGGAGAAATGCATTTTAATTTACAAAAACATTTGTGTAAATATCAGTAATACTTACTTAATTTACTGTGAACAGAGCAAGCCACATTGTTTTTAAGTCAGACATCATTGAAAAGTCTTCAACCAACTTTTGTTGCCTATAGGAGAAGGTCAAGTGCATTTTTTCCTTAATGACGGCCTCATTATTTTTCTTTTTCACTTCAGTTAAGAGAGCAATTCTTTCCTTCTGCATGTCCTCTGTTGTTTCTCCTATTGGGAGGCAAGGAAGGAAATTTACCTCAGTTTTTTCTTGGCTTTTTGATGTTTGATGCTGCTTTACTTTGACCTTTACACTTGTACTCCCATGTACGGAGTACAACCTGAATTCTGGAAAAGTTGGGATGTTTTTAAATTTGTATACAATGAAAACTAAAATACTTTTAAATCACATGAGCCAATATTTTATTCACAATAGAAAATGGATAACATAAAAAATGTTTAAACTGAGAAATTGTACAATTTTATGCACAAAATAAGCTCATTTCAAATTTGATGCCTGCTACAGGTCTCAAAAAAGTTGGCACGGGGGCAGCAAATGGCTGAAAAAGCAAGAAATTTTGAAAAGATTTAGCTGGGAGAACATCTAACAACTAATTAAGTTAATATCAGGCAGAGGCAGAGTCTCAGAAGTAAAGATGGGCAGAGCTGTGAAAGAGTGCATAAAAAGATTGTGGAATACTTGGAAACAATGTTCAAATTGCAAAGGCTTTGCAAATCTCATCATCTACAGTGCATAACATCATCAAAAGATTCAGAGAAACTGGAGAAATCTATGTGTGGAAGGGACAAGACCAAAGACCTCTATTGGATGCCCGTTGTCTTTGGGCCCACAGACAACACTGCATCACTTATCAGCATGATTGTGTCAATGACATTACTAAATGGGCCCAGGAATACTTCCAGAAACCACTGTTGGTAAACACAATCCGCCGTGCCATCTGCAGATGCCAACTAAAGCTCTGTCATGCAGAATGGAAGCCATATGTGAACATGGTCCAAAAGTGCCATTGTATCCTGTGGGCCAAGGCTCATTTAAAATTGACTGTTTCAAAGTGGAAAAGTGTTCTATGGTCAGACGAGTCCAAATTTCATTTTCTTGTTGGAAATCACTGACGCCGTGTCCCCCGGGCTAAAGAGGTCCAGCGTGTTATCAGCATTCATTTCAAAAGCCAGCATCTCTGATGGCATGGGGGTGCATAAGTGCATACGGTATGGGCAGCTTGCATGTTTTGGAAGGCACTATGAATGCTGAAAGGTATATAAAGGTTTTAGAGCAACATTAAATGAAAAATGTACCAAAGACAACCACAGACTCTTCAGCAGCAAACCTATGTCAGGCAAAAATGGGACTAAATTCCAACACCAAAACTCCAGAAACCCATAACCTCGATGACCAGGTGTCTTCAAACTGTTTTGAAAAGAAGAGGAGATGCTACACCATGGCACCTGTAGCAGGCATCAAATTTGAAATGAGCTCATTTGTGCATAAAATTGTAAAAATTCTCACTTTAAACATTTATGTTATCTATGTTCTATTGTGAATAAAATATAGGCTCAAACATTATTTCAAGAACAAGGTCATCCACGGTCTTTGGGATTCCTGTCTTAAGTGCAAGTTTTCTTGCATCATTATCCCCACGAAAACAATCCTCAGAATGAATGGACTTGACATTTTTTCTCTACTGAGAGAGGGAACAAAGCAGAAACATACATTTGTAATACAGTTTTTTGCATTATTACTTGTATTAAATAAACACTTAATAAACACTTACCTTATATGATGATGATCCTCTTCAGGCTTACCATTCATCTTCCTCCTACCATATAAGCATACAGTGGATAAGCATCATTTAACTGTTCAAGATCAACCAGGGCAACCTCTTTATCAGGAGAAACGGTCAACTGAAAAACTCTAAAATGTTCTTGATACCATGCACAAAGTACCTTCACAACAAAATTCAAACTGTTCTTGACAATACACATTTGAAGGATTTCAACAAACTCTGGGAGGTCACCAGCTGACCCAAATGAAATTAGCATTCTAGTTTTATAATTGATCCCATTGTTTGTCACATTTTTTACAAGATGGACCTCATTTAATTCCGGGATATTTCTGCCTCAAACTTGCAACTACTTCCTTGTTTAACTTCTTGTGTAACTTCTAGTGTGGACTTCTTAAGCCTACATGAATGGATTTGATAAGCAATCATTTGCTGGTGTTTGGCAGCCAGTGTGAGCATTATGTTTTTGAAACGATGTGTGGCGAGCAACTTTCTTAAAGAAACTGTTTCGCCTCAAATCTCATAGTCCACTATCCCACTAGAGGTCCAAAAAAATTTATAATTTGCAGGTAGTGTTCCACATAATGATGTTTTGGTAACAGTTGTGCTGGAAAAAGTTCAGCAAATCTGTGTCTATGCTATACAATTTTGCAGTTTATGTAGGCTGTTGTTTATTCGTTATGAATAGGACTGAAGGCAAGCTCAACTATTTCTTTTAAATCAAGAAGTACAAGCCAGGATGGCTCAGCCTCTGGTATTAAGTCTCCAATAATAATTAAAGGCAATCTCGGTAAATTCCAAATTTTCATGTGCATTACCTCCAATGCTTCTCTTTGACACATATGTACATGGAATAATGTGAGGTCTATTGGTTCTATCATCCCACTTATAGGGAAAGTTCAAGATCAATGAGTTCAGAGTATCAAGAGAAAGATACTTCTTGGAAACAAATTCTCTTAAACAGAGTGCAAGTTCCACTTACACAATGCCCTCAAACAGTTTGTGCACAATATCAGGAAGGTAGCCTTGAGTTACATGAAAGTGAGATAAATGTTACTCCACAAATTGTGGCAGAGTTTTTCTTTGCAGATGTAACATGTGCGTCATGAATTTTCTTTGGCGATTTTGCCCTTAGAACAGTCTGAACAGATTCAGTCTGGATTTCCAACCTCTTCCCTACACAAAACCTGCAAAAGTACTTACCAGAGAAGCTTTCTATGAAGACTGCTAAACCATGGGCCCCTAGATTATCTGCAATGACAGACTGGACTGTACCTTTCACAAACCATCCAAGTTCTGAGACATAAACACCATGATTCTCTAAAGCAGTGGTCACCAACCTTTTTAAGCCCAAGATCCCTGACCTCGACCTTTTTGAAAGACAAGATCTACTTGATAGAAAAAGACAGCCCAGATTGCATTTAGTATTTTTTTCGTGGTCAATGTAGATTCTGATTTATTTATTTATTTTTACAAGCAAATCGGCAAATTCTGATACTGATATTTATTATTAATATTATTATAATAAACAAAAATACATAGCCATTTCAAATTAGAGGGAACCACTGCTTTTTAATCACAATCCAAAAAAGATTCTACACACGTTGCATGAGAAGTTGTTTTTTATTTGAATTGGATTTAATTTCAAGATTTAAAGCAAAAAAAGAACGGTCTGACTTTATCTTTGTGAAATTATAAACACACAAATTCACTCTCTGACAGCAGGTGGCGCTTATGGAGCAGCAGTGTTTCCTTGGTTACCTCTGTAAACTAAACTAACTGTAAATTAGCTTCTTTGTTCGGAGGTAAGAGGAAAATAAAATGCCACTGTCATCGAAATCTTCCTGAAGACTGATCTCATTTTAGAGATGAATTCATAATCCCTCACCCCCAATTCAATATTTATATTTTCTTCCTATATTTCGAGCATCGTGAACAGTGAGCTGCTCTGCCTGCTAAGTTACAGAATTTTCTCCTCTTCGCGTCCATCTTCAGTGTCTCTGGCCTCTGTTAACGGCCGTTTACAGACTCAGGCATGATGTGGGCTATTTACCTTTATCTGTCTGTCCCAGTAGCTCCAGAAAATAACATAAAAATAAATACAAAAATACAGTACAAAGACTGGAGAAATGTTAGGTATTTTTGTACTCCTATTTCTTTTATTTTCGTGAGCTACTGGAACAGTGATAAAGATCGACCAGCCGATCGCGATCGAGGGGTTGGCGACCACTGCTCTAAAGTAATCAATTCTTGTAAAAGTGGCTCTAAAATTGTTTCATATCCATATGACTTTACATGTTCAGTCATGCATAAAACTGCCAAATAGATAGAAGAAAGTGTTGAATTGCATCCAGGTGGCAAGTTATTCAAAATCCATTAGACCCCACAAAGCTTGTTTCTTACATGAGGTTCCTAGAGAGTTACAGATCTCAAAATCATCAATGTACAATGACAAATATTTTCAATTCCTTTCAACAAAAAAAGTTTTCCTTGCAATAAAGACCATCTCTTATAGACCTATGCTGCTGTTCTTTCTCTTCCTCTGAAAAGTCACTGGAATTGATGCTGAGGTTAATGAATAATGTAGTTCCTGGAGTAATTCATTGTTTGCTGTGGCTGGGACATGCAAAATGTTTTCCAAATTTAATAAAACAAGAGCAATAGTCAGCACACTTGCCTTAGAAATATCTTCATTTTCATCATCACTGCATGATTTCAACAAAAATTCTGTTGAACATGAGGGAAAATCAGTGGAAGGACTATATGACTATCACAATGGCTCGTAGACACAGTTGTTCAATTGTTTCAGTTTGACCCAGAATCTGATCCTGGAGAAGCAGCGTATGAAGAAGTTGCAACATAACCATTCGGACACGTCCTGCTGTAGCCGCTATTTTAAAACATTGTGTCTGGATATGGTACTTTAGTTGGTTTATGTATGCTGTTACACTTATTATCGTGTAGCTAATGCTAATTGTTGGCTCTTCATGTTGCTCTGATTTGCTATCGTATATTTATATATATATATAATTATCAGCTATAGACCCTAACCAGTGCCACTAAATTAGTCCTCTGTCATTATTACAAATACCTTTTCGTCTAGGTGCCATTGTGGAAAATATGCTACCATGCCAACATCATTTATTTGTTTACATATTTTATATTTCATAAATCTTAAAAGTTTTTACAATCTTAATACAATTACATCAAGCATCAAATGTGGATATCGCATGCACCATAACACCAACAGCAGAACGGTTATCTAAACAACAGAGAAATGCACAACACTCGCGTTACAGTGTGTGTATTCACACACATACTTGATGCTGTTTACCTTTACATTAGTGACAGTAACTGGGCTGTATTGGTCCACGTTGAGGAAACAGTCATCGGTGAAATGTGTGGCGCAGACATACAAAACTTTGGGAAGTTGTATCGGCACATTACCAGAGAAAATAAAATTAACCCACTGTTTCTTCATAGGCTCAGACGAAGGAACTAAAAAATACTTTGGTGTTCATTTGTATATCCAGACACTGAGCAACTGCCATGCTTCGCTCGTTTACAAGGCATGATGTCTCTCGAGGAAAAAAAATTAAATATTGTGCTCGAATCTCACGGTAGTAGCTCATTTTCTCATGGGCGGGCAAAGCAGAGAAAGGGGAGGTAACCTTTCCCCGTATGACGACATATAGGGAAGATTCCAGATTGGGCAGAGCTTTCATTTTCTCAATTTACCCAGGGCTCGGTTTATACCCATTGCCTTTTCTAGCCACTGGGGGACCATATGTAGGCTAGGGGAACTAATATTAATGTTAAAAAACCTCATAAAGTTAAATTTTCATGCCATGGGACCTTTAAGCTCAGAATGATTCAGTAACTTGTACCTGATACTTCTGTGCCACACACTTTACATTGCCACATTCCCAAAAACTCGCATCTCTGAAAGTCAAAAAGAGAGAGACAACAATAGACATCAACAGTTTGCAAAGAAATAAAATGAGAAAAGTTTAGATTTATTACAAAGAAATAAAAATATATTTTTAAAAATATATTTTTATGGAGAAAAACAGCAGCTTTAACTTTATTTTTACTGAACTCAACATCTTTTGAGAAATTCAAATCTTAAAAATGAATTACTCCATATTTCAATATAAAGTCACATTCATCCTCCTTGAATCCCTATATATGAACAAGGGTTTCGATACACAGGAGAATCGTTGCCAAAATCATATTTGTCCTGGTTTAACACTTGCCGTAATTGAGTGATTGTACTAAACCGGAGACCGAAATGTTGGAAGTCTGTGTCACATCAATGAGGTCTCTGAAATAGCAAAGACAGCATATAGTTTAATTTTTTGTAATAAAACATGAAAAGAATGCATGTTCTACTTCATGGACACGAATTGTTTAAACGGAAAATACAATAAACATTTGCATGTAGATAACTTTCTTATACAGTCGTTTAAATGTGTTTGAGCAATGATTTGGCATATGCAAAGGATATTTCTAGCAAAGTAAAATGTACGTCGAGGTGATGAAGCTGTTATTAAAAATGATGTACATATCGTCAGTCGACCGTAGGCCTACATCTGTCCGTCGAGATGACGGAGTTATTTAAAATATCATACACACATAATCTTCCTACAGACAAAAATGATGGCCATATAGTCAGTCGAAAATAAACAAAGTTTAAGCACTCTCTTTATATAACTAGAAAGGCTGAAAATATCAAGTTCATTCATCTGAAGTGCAGTCACAGATAAATTAAGATATTTATTAAATCAAGATCGATTATATCATAAAAAATAGTTGATGTTGAAGTCTAAATCATTTATAAATAAAGAAAATATGTTAAACCATAGAGGTCAAAAATCAAATAACACAGACAGACAGACAATGAAATGTCTGGCCATTTGTCAGCCTCAATTTTTTTTAAGACTTCTCCGATCTTCACTGCATTTTCCTCCTTATCCACTGATTGTTTGTATTGTATTGTGTGCAGAAAACATTGATTCCCGCACTGAGAATGTGTCTAAGGGTGCTTTCACACTTGGTTCGATTGCCTGGACCGAACCCGAGTTCGATTGCTCCCCCCTCCCCCTGCCCCCACTGGACTGTGTTCACATTATATTATTTGGGTTCGTTTGCGTCATCAATCCAACAGCTGTTTACTCCGTTGCTTAGTAACGGAGTGCGCACCAAAAGTGCTAATGTGAAAGCACCCTTAATCATCAATTTTTCTTACATCCTAACAAACTCTCATCATAACACACTTGAAATCTCCTCTTATCACCCTGCTGCTGATCAAGCATGGGCTGGATCTTCTCCAGTATGCCTCCAGCCTTTGCCACTTTAGTGCTTCCAGTCTGGTCACTTTCTTCCTCAACTCTGATGTGGCTTGGGGTAGGATCAGGTCATTCCTTGGCAGGGTGAGGCTAAGTGATGATAACTTTTTTTTTAAATTAGTGGTATTAAATTTACTGAGTAAAAATGACTTTTTTTTTTGCCCACCCTTGAACTTCCGCTGTTGTTGATGCTACAGCCAGGTGCTCCATATGCTACAGAACAGCTGAGTACTGGCCTTGGTCAGTGGCAAGGTCCTCTTGTCCATGTCACAAAAACACTTTGAGGGCTCTGTGGACATGGGAGATCAAGCAAGTTCCCTTGATGCTAGATGGTGTGCAAATATCCACACCAAGCTCTTGTCTGAGACCATAGAGCTCTCGTTTGGATTTTCTGCTGAAGTGATACGTCTTCCATATTAGATGTACAAGATCATATACAACAGACACCATTGGCTCTTTCTTTTGAATGGTCAGTATTGCCAACTCTAGCCTGTGAAAATAAGAACAGAATCTTTCAAACAATTCACTCTCTCTCTCTTGTGCCTCTCTGTCACTGTCTCTCTCTTGTGCCAACAGAAAACAATAATTTTGTGGTAAAAATTTTCCATTCCAGCACTTCTAACACATATAAACAGAGAGTATTGTTTAACATTCTCTGCTAGCAAATACAAATAAATCATAGAGAAACATTTTTCATTATTTACAAACCTATGTGGCATACAGTGGATTGGGATAATATGCCTCCCTGCCTCCACTCCCCCATGGTGGCCCATGTTGATGGAGGCGCCATCTGGCCCAAAGGAGATGCACTTCTTCATCCATGACCCTCCATTCTTCTCTGGGCAAACAGCACAAAATGCAGCCTTGGTGGCATCCAAAACACCTATAATGAGAACAAACAAACAAACAAACAATTAAGTTATACAAAAGTCTTTCTGACAAACTAAACTCTATCTCCATTACGAATTATGATTCAACTTTATTGCTGCAACTAATGATTATTTTAGTAGGCAGCTAATTAATGTTGATTAAGTTAGATATGTGGAAGATAAAATTGCTATGAATGAAAACATAGAATTTGTGTTTGGTTGGTCAGTATACTTACATCATGCAGTGTTTTACATGGCAAAAGCCCACACAGATACAAAGTTGTCAGCCTTGCTGCTAACCTAGCTAGTGGAGTGATTGTTCGCAGCGTAATGGCAAGGGATTCATTTACTTTATATCCCGAAAACAAAGTTTTATAATTATTGCAGCCCTATTTAATTTATATAAAGCCTATAAAGAGAAACAACTTACCAATGGCATGGGAGTGCTCAAGGGTCTGTTGTCCAACCAGGAGATTGACTGGCTTCCCATCCTCCAACAAGCGCACATAAACAATCTTGCATTCGGTGTTGGATATATCAGTGTCTTCGTCTATTAGAATGGCTAGATACTTCACGGCTTTCAGCTTCGCTGACAGGCTCTCTCTCACTATGTCAGCAATTTGACCGATCATCTCCGCACATCTTACATCATTGCCGTATGTGGGATTAATGTCAACTCCGTTTTTGTGGTCGAGTCTGATAAGCAGCCCAAATTTGACAAAAGGTTCTTCTTCTTTCGCAATGAAGTATGCAATGTTTATCTTTATTTTTAGCTGCCTCCTCTTCTCCTCCTCAGATAGCAGCACTTGCTTCTTCAAGGCACTTCTGACACCGTGCCCGATGGTTTCTCCTGTCTGAACAGGTACAGATGTCTACACTGGATATGCGACCGCAAGATGTTCTGTTTTGTTAAGCTATCTCTATCTCTTCAGATGTGGATTTCCTGACACGAACAATGAGTTGCCAGCCTGTTTCTGCCCTCTACAATATTTGCAAAACACAAGGTTGTTCTCGAAATCCAGCCATGGGAAAATTTTCAGCCAATTGACAATTAAATGTACATGTTCTCCCTCTGCCGACTCCAGTGGACATTGAAGTGACAGCGGGAGTCACTGTAGGTTCGCTAAAGTTGTTCTCAGTTTCAGGTAAATCTTGTGAAGAAACCTTGTTAATTGAACCTTCCAAATCCCCCTCACCGGATTCCTCTTTCTCTTCATCTCTTTTTTTGCTATAAAAATTAATGTGCTTCATTTTCAGTGATGTCTGCACTATTGTACCGATACTTTTTTCCATTGTTTTACCTTTTTATCATTTGACACCTGACTCTCTCACTTAAAATCCAGCAGTTCCTGCACATTCCCAAACTAATTTAGTGATTGGCTCAGTGGTTGCGAATTTTTGCTTTCAAAGTTAAGCACATCATCATGCTCTGTTCACATCACGCAGTCGCGACCCCGACAACTTCATGTCCTCTTGCTTCCTTTCCATGTGAATGGTCAATGGTATGCTTCGCTTCATCACGCTGTTGTTATGTGTATTGAGAACAGTCCAACACTTGCACACTGTGCTCTTCAATTATTGTTCCAGTTATCTATTACACATATCTATTTTTAGGTGAGTGAAATTCTCGCACTGCAGAGTCCTGGTGTTATTGCACATCATGTGAAGAAAATGTTGTATAGGCCTGTTTAAATTATATACTACTATATAGACACATTACTATTTTTAATATTTTTAAAAGAAGTCTCATGCTCATCAAGGCTGCATTTATTTGATCAAAAATACAGAAAAAAAATGGCAATATTGTGAAATATTAGGCTATAACAATTTAAAATAATGGTTTTCTATTTCAATATACTTTAAGATATAATTTATTTCTGTGATGCAAGCTGAATTTTCATCATTCATTGCGAACAAATGCTTCATTGATGTGGCACCTCACATAGTGGCTATTTTACAGTAAACCTTTCATAATCTGTCCAAAACAGGCCAAGAAATATTGTCTAAACAATCTATAAATGTCTATAAATGTTAATTAGCAGTTTAATACATTGCTAACACATTTTATTTCAGCATTTATTATGTATTTCAGTCGATTTCACTCATCTCAATATAGCAGTATTTTTCTGAAAAGCCAATAAGCCATGTTTCCTAATGTAGCCTAAGTTATGTGTAGTAGCCTAAACGAAACCACATGTCTGCGCTATTCATTTCACACAGAGACGGACAGAACATGCTGGATTCATATTCAAACTGTCTTTTTGCGGTTTAATATTCACAGACTCTAGTCGTTTGCGATTAGAATAAAGAACTTAAGAATAAAAACTTACCATTCACAGTTACCGACTTGATCAAGTTGATCTTCGAAATTAAATTGAAACCAGTCATGCTCTTCCTCTGAGGTAAATCCTTTTAGAATTATTCCTCACTGCATCTCAAAACGATGAAAAGCACATGAATCTGACTAAGCTTGATGCATTTTTGAGTTGATGTGAGCGTTGTTGACTCTGTTTGCATGGATTGCCTCAATTTGTGTTTGAATAGTGCATGCTGTCTGTTGGTGTGGCTGCATTAGCGGATAATGAGGTGACACAAGAACGACTGACATCTCTCTCTTTTCAAACAGATTACATAAACTGAGAATATTTGTTTTTGATTAGACTTATGTCTAAAGAAACACTGAAATATCAGGTTTTAAATATGTCTCATGCTTGTGTGATAAGTATTCTCTAAGTTAGTCATTTTCTGAGGACTATCAGAATGGACTTCATTCAGAGAGAGACTGCAGCTCTCGCATCGTTTTCTTTATTTTGCAAAAAGCACATTTTGTTTTTACTGTGTGTACACAAATGAATGAGATATATATATATATATATATATATATATATATATATATATATATATATATATATATATATATATATATATATATATATATATATATATATATATATATATATATATATATATATATATATAATCTTATTTGTATGTCGAAAAATTATGGAGTATAGGCGTTATTGCCAGTGTGAACACCGACCCCTGAGAGTTAATGATGAGTCAAAGGTGAAATTAAACCATAGCATTCAAAACATTCCAAAGAAAAGAATTAAATTAAACACACAGTCCAAAAATGTAATGTTTCTCTGTCAATTGCTGGGATTAATTTCTTCCTTTTCCATTCACATTCATTGTCTTTCTAATTATTTTTGTCATTGCAGTTTTAAGGTGTCATTTACAAAATAATTTTGAATAAACTAAGAGTTTATCTCCATCCCCCAAAAAACTCACTTGCCTATAACTTTCTACTAATCCTAAAGACCTTGATTAGCTGGTTCAGGTGTGTTTGATTAGGTTTGGAGCTAAACTCTGCTGGACACTGGCCCTCCAGGACCGGAGTTGTCCATCCCTGCCTTAAACAAACACACATTTTTTTAATATATATATGTATATATGCAAATAACAAAATAAATCAATAAAATAAAAAAAGTTGCCATTAAAATAAATTAAAATTAGACAACAAGGCATTAAAGAACTTTCTTTTGTCAGTGGCACCTTAAACACAAACAAAGACATTTATTTTCCTCTTTAATTTCAAACTACTTTTTTGGCAAGTATAAATCCAAAAAAAAAAAAAAAAAAAAAGTTTCCTGTCGTATAAAAATAACACATTATAAAAAAATAAAACAACAACATTGAACATTTAAAATGCAGGGTGTGCTGTTCACATAAGAGTTTTGCTGTTCATCCCCAGAAACACTTGTCTTTATATCAGTACCTGAGTGTGTCATGCACCTTTCTAAGAAACACCATGCTTCCTCTAGGCTAGCTGTCACTATCTATGAAGGAAACATAACAAGAAATGTCACAGTTTTCTGCTCAAGGCAACACACATTCACAAACCTAAATAGGTACTCAAACCATTTCTCTCACATTAAGCAGCTTTCTCCTATTTCATGTGTTGGACTGTCGCTTTAAAAAGTAGCCTATTTAGCATATTTTAAAGAGTACTAATTACAGAAATAATATACTTTAAAAGAATATGCATAACTGTGAACTGAATGTAATGTTTTTGACACGTCATTGTTATTTACAATTAAATGAAAGTTTATTAGTTTAAATTTATATTAAATGCAGTTAACTGAACATAAGTGTTTTTGACCGACTTAAATAGGACTTAAGTACATCTTTATTTGTAAATTCATAATTACTTCTACTGCCTAATGTTCTGACAAAATTTATAATAAACTAAAATTTCATGTAATTTCTGTTAACTTGTATGTCATGTATTTAAATGTTTCTAATTACATATGTGTAATGAAGTTGAAATTTAGTTCATTTAAAATATATTAGCTTTAAATGAAATATTCAATAACACACTAAAATTACAAGAATTACTTGCCATAGATGTTTTGTTTTACTAAACACAATAACTATACTTCTTTAAAGCACAACAAAAGAGTATTGAAACAAAAATGTATTTAAAAGTACTTTAAAGGCTTTTAATATTACACTATTGAAAAGTTTAACTGCACTTAAAAGTGGCCAAATATATTTTTAAGGTTTGAATTACACTACAAAGCACAATTTTTCACAAACAAGGGGCCTATTTAGGACAGTCAGTGTGTTAGTACAGCAGGAAAAATAAGCGTGCCCTTTTCACTGAGGACATGTACTCATGACAATGACACCACTGGAAACACTCCACAAAGATCTCAAATAAAACCCAGTACTGAAAGCCAAATAGCTTATAAAACATCTAAATCATCACAAAGAGATTTATAAAGACATTTAGCTTGACATTGTATAAAACATTTATTTATTTTTTTAAACTACATGGGGAATAATTATAGATCCAAAGATCACTTTGATACAGAGATCTTCATTTTGGTCTAATATCCATCCATGGTATCTGTGTTTCAAGGTGATCAAGCTGTTTGTTGGAACATAGCTGATTAACCAGTTAACGACCAGCTGGAAACCAGTAAATGGATTTTCAGGCAGGGCTGTTTCTTTTCCCATTGTTTGGCCAATTATTTGTAACCACCTCACATCTCTGTCCTCCCTTTTGTCTATTGGTTGTCAATATTGTTTTTCCCAGCCCCCACTGCATGTGACTAGACTCCACCTTCAGCAACATTCCCACCATTAGCTATCAAAGCCTCATCTCACAGCCAATTAACCTCTGCTGACATTGGGCCCATCTCTCTCTTACTCATTTTCATCTAACATCATGCCATCCATTTGTTCTCGTGGAAGAGGAACCGGTACCTTCTAGGCTTTGAGATTTAATACAACAGTAAAATAAAGTAACATGGAATGTTTTTAACAAAATTTTCGATGACAATTATGGTACATGTTCATATTTACACAGTGCTATGTAGCAAAAGCTAAGCTAAAGCAATACTTGGGGCTTGGCATGTTTTGTCTTGCTTAGTATGCACAATAAACATATATATCAACACAGTTATTTGTAAAAATTACTTTTATTAAGCAACATATTACAATAATTGAGTGAATGGACCCATTGTTTGAAAAACAATGTTATACAGCACTGTGAAAGCATATCACAAGCCTTATGCTTGCTTATGCGCTACTTAAATGTGAGGTGTGAAATGGCTAAACAAAACCTTCAAAATGAAATCCTGACTGTAACCTAACTAAACAAACAAACAAACATACAAAAAAGCATTTTATGAAATATTGTCTCCAGTGAAATTGCTGTAGTGCAGTTGTCTTTTTATTCACATCAGGGCTCTACAGTGCACCCATTTCACTCGTATTTGCTCCTGAAAATACAATGATGATTTTTTTTAAATTTAAGTTTTAAATTTTCCTAGTCTAAAATGAACTCAAAATGGAGCCTTGGCATGCTTGTGACCTAACATGTGCTCGTGTCCTCATGTCTCCTTCATGTCCTTGTTGACAAAAATGTCAAGCACATGACACATAGATTTTTATCTATATATCCTAATTATTGTTAATATGTAATTCATTTTTCCAGGAGCTCATTGCTTCTACCTTCAGTTAAACTGCTAACAGTGATTGTAAATGTAATGACTGAGACAAATCAGACACAGTTATTTGTTAGGTAACCAACAGTTTTAAGCTCACTCTGGGGTCTGGCTTCCATCCCCCGAGAAGTTCTCAGTTACAAGTTTTATTGCACCAAAGAATGCCGCATGGAGAGCAGAGAAGAGACACACAAAAATGTGCATCTTTCCTGCATTATCCACACATAACACAGACTCTCTTGCATTAATGTATAGACAGACTGTTCTATAAATGAACATGCACATTCCCAGGAAATGGTATCCACTATTACTGTTACTCTATTACAATCATTGTATTCACATATGTATGTGTATGTGTTATGATACATTTAAGGTAACTTCAGTCATGCCATGTTCAGTGTCTAAGACTAGGTGGCTAAGCTAACCCCACCTAGCAGCCCTTCACCTCAGGCTAAGCTAATAGCTTCTACAGTTAGCTAACTAATAGCTTCTACAGTTAATGGTTAGCATCATTTACGTGAAGCCTTTAACTATAGCTTGTGTGTATGCAGTGTGAACTGATCTAAACCAATTTCCCTTAACCACATTCCTTGTTTTCTGATTTTTCTCTTTAATTACCTTTAATTCTTCTCAGCTAATTTCACCTGCACTTAGGTGCATTTCTCCATGAACACTGTTTAGCTAAATCTGCAGTTACCAGGGTAATTAAATCTAAATTTAATTACATGTTGTAACAGACACGTCAGGTTCCACCTCACTCCCTTACCCACGCACTCAATCACCAGCTTACTGATCACCGCCACCTGAAGCTCATCAGCACCACAATCAGCACCAGTATAAAGACTCCTCACTCACACACACTCACTGTCCGGTCTTGTTTGCTATACCTCATATGTATGCTTACCTTAAGGACTCCCAACGCCATATCTACCTGCTCCAGACGTCTCCTCCAGCTCCCTTGTCTCCTGCTCCTTGTGTGTGTGTGTGTGTGTGTGTGTGTGTGTGTGTGTGTGTGTGTGTGTGTGCGTGTGTGCGTGTGTGCGTGTGTGCGTGTGTGCGTGTGTGCGTGTGTGCGTGTGTGCGTGTGTGCGTGTGTGCGTCTGCGTCTGCGTCTGCGTCTGCGTCTGCGTCTGCGTCTGTCTGCGTCTGTCTGCCAGCTCCTTCCATCATTTGCATCTACAAGACATCATCAGGACAGTATTATATTCTCTACATCTCTCATCTTCCCATTATCTGCTCACCATCACCCAGTGCTCTGCTTGTTGTTAAATAAACTTACCTGGATTGCTATTATCTCTGTCTCCGTGTCTCTGTACCATAACACATGTAAACTGTTTAGCTGAAGAAGTATTCTAGGATTTATTGAGATTTATCAATAGCACATTGACTAAACTTCAGGGAGGGACACACACATGGTGTGGTCCTGAACATGCTGCAGCTGTGACCAACTATAGAGTGATTTCCAAAGCAAATCTAATTGTTAATCACTAGTGCTATTTACTATTCCCAATACCAGTTCATTCTTCCGTTTTAATCACTTCTTTAAATATTATATTGATTTTAATCACAATAGCAATCAGCTATTAGTTTTTACTAGTATAATTTCTTTCATCTATGTGATTTATTTACATTTTCCTTTTTGGTCCTGTGTGGTTTAATTTCCCGAAAGAACCACAAGTATCTAGACATACTTTCCTTCTTGATTTTGTTAATTTACAACAGTTGCTTCAATTTTATGAGCCAGTTACAAAAGTAATCTGAACGATTGCAATGGCATAATTTTGACCACCACTAATAAGCACAATCTAATAGGAAAGCTCTCCTCTTCCTCTCTCTTCCATTTTTACTGAAAAATGCTGATGTTAAGATGATGCTGTAAGAAGCTAGAAGCTTCTACAGAACCCCAAGTTTGTGCCAGGCTTCGGCCTAGAAACTTCCATTTACCAAAGATCCTCTGAATCCAACTGGTTCTCTTTCGTCAAGTCAATATCAGCAAAGATTCAACAGAAGCCTCCACAAATTGCATCAGGACAGTTTTAATTCAACTTGGAGAGACATGCAAGTATCAAACTTAGTCTCATTATTTTATACATTGAGTATCCTTAACCCTTTTAAAGAAGGACCTGTTAAAACTAAACTGATGGTTTGCTGAAGGCTGTTGATCTGCTGAATGTCAAACAATGCTGTAACTTCTTGCTTTACTGTACTCTGCTTTAGCTCTCTCTCTCTCTCTCTCTCTTGGTTAACTGTATGCATGTATGTGTGTGAATGTTAGAGTAGTTTAAGTGTCTAGTTAATAAAGTCTTGTTCATGTCACACATAAAGTTGCCTGTGTTTTGCGCTCATATGCTGGAGTCCCTATTCATGCAAATCCTGGCTACAGGCTTTTAGTAGTACTGTACAATACTATTGTTATTTCCCATGACCTGGAAATGAACATTTCTTAGAATTAATAAACAATTAACACTGTGTGTTCATTGGACAACGGGTTAATTGATTGTAATATTAATTTTATGACATTAAGTTAATTTTATTAACTGATCCAAATATTTATAATTATAACTAGTTATGATTAATTATTCATATTTATTTTGAGCTAATTTGCTACATAAATTAACTGCCTAAATTATTACATAATTTGCTAACTGCATTCTTGAAAATTGCAATGTTGACATGCATTCTCTGTAAAGCTGCTTTGAAACGATATGCATCGTGAAATAATACAAATGTGAATTGAATTGAATTGAGTTTAATTTTAATTGTCTGAAGGGGATGTCATATAATAATACTAAAATGTATTTTTTTGTTTGTTTGTTTGAATATTATTGTGTTTTAAATTAGATTTTCTCTGCATCATTTATAAATGACGATAGACCACTGAGTGTTATGTTAGAACTTTATTAAAATTTAATTAGTATCAACAAGTAATCTTTTGGTAAGGAGACCTCAGAACTCTGAAACCAGAATGAAAAAGTACAGTTTTTGAATTTATAATTTCTGCACAGGAGAGACTTGGTGTTGTTTCAAACAAAGGAAAAAAAAATCCGTATCAGCATCAGCAGTCTGTCAAAATGAGTTATCTTCCCAAACCCATGTTGTGAAGTGCTTGTGCAACTTACTCCTCTGACTGTATCAGAGGTATATGAATCATATGTACTGCTGCATTGTCCATGTGCATTGACAACCCATTATGTCTCCACCTTCTGGGAATCTGGCCGTATTACTGTGCTTAGAACGTGCATTTTGAGCAAGCATATTACACTCTATACTCAGTCGAAAGATTCTGAGAAAATGGAGTTCCCTGCTGCCTTATATACATCTCAGGGGCTGACCAGAGATGTTTTCCACATTGCTTCCATATATTTTCCATAATTACTACATTGTGTTGGTATTCACATTATTATAATCTTTCTGACATGACTTCAGAAAGGATTTGATTGGACAAATATATGTGCAGTGCAGGATGTCATCAGTATTTTTTTTTTTTTTTTCTGTTTTTACAGTAGTAATTTAAATATATTTGCTAAAAGTTCATTTTAAACTTACAGCTAACTCACTTGGACTAAAAGCAACAAAACTCATGGGGTCTTTAAAATATCGGTAAGGTGATCAGGCTTTGTGATCTCAGATTTGATTTCAAGCTTGAGGGATACAGTGCTGCATCTAAAACCTTACTTCCAAGTGATGCAGCAGAGTTCATTTAGCAATTTGTTTTCAGCAAGCTGGACTTTTGCACTAAAAAAAAATCACACTTTTCATTTTTAGTGTTTGCATAGTCGCTCAAAACATTGTTGCTGTCTTCACTAATGAGGCTCATTAAGGAGGTATTCCCTTGAGGAAAGAGAGTGAAATGGAGATGAGGGATGGACACATGGCTTGACTGGACACATGGCTTGACAAAACCCAAAAGAAGTCATTTACAGATCTGCAGATTGGCAGTCAGTATGAGGTGTAGTGATTTTGGATTAGCCTCATATGAGGGCACCACAAATGTAGTTATTTATGGTCTTAAATATTAATTAATTAATTAAGAAAATTGAATCAATAATCAAACCAAAACTACAAACTACTACAAAAATAGATGTTAACAAAATGAATGTCAAATAGATGAGCAACCAATTGGACGAAGCAATGAATGGGTAATTAACAATCTATGGGGAGTCAGTTGTGGTCTTTTGAGATGCTGATATGAAATTGTAAACAAGCATTTACTATTTCACAGATAACATGTCTGGTGTATCTATCTGTATACGTTGAACCTAGATAAACAGTCTTTACACAAGTAGCAATCTTATATAGCAACAACCTAATGCCAAGGCCTTTGAGAAAAGGTTTGGTTAGCTTATATTTACGTTTCACTTGGTCGGGTGATCAGTCCGAAGATGGGAAACGTCTTCCAGTGGTATCCTTCAATTTGCAGTGGGGGAGACCGGATTGCTTTCCAAAAGTTGCAGAGCTGCACTGAGTGCCGGGGTCTATGTGTAATCCAGAGTCCACCCATCATCCCTAACCTTTAAATCCTGTGGAACTTGTTGCATTGTCCCAAAATACACAGTTAAATAAGATAGTGTCTTTAAGACCTTGAAAATGCTTTATTTCTTTTCCAGAACTTTGTCAAAGTTCTGAACTCATACAGTCCAAACTTAATGTGAATTGGTTGAGGTATCACATTTCTCTCTCAGTGGGTGGGATTGCATTGGCTTTTATTCCAGGTCCACAAAACTGTTCACTTTGTGTGCACAGTTTTGTGGATGAGTAAAAAGACACATAGGACAAGTTCCTTAAAGTATTCCTGTCCATTTTTGGTGATTTCAAGGCCAATATGTTTAGAAATTGTCTTTCTCTTGAGGCCTTTCTTTGTTCTTGCTGTGCTCTAGCCAGAACAGGTTTGGTGGCCTGGAGAGTCCATGATCGTTCACACATTGGTCTCAGGCATGGAGGGCTGAGGTGAACAAAGGCAACTCGTGATGAGATTAGCCTGTGAACAATGGCCCGTTGATGTCATCTTTCCTGCCCTCCAACTTTGGCAGTCCTGATTACAGTAGTCATTTAGCTGTCATTGAGGATCCCATCACACACTTTTGTATTAATCAAAGTGGGACAAAAGGATGTCTGTTGTGAAGCTCTGGTGCCATCACATCTGCGGTTCACCACAGAGGATAGCCTAGAAACAGATACTCAATAGATACTTTGTCTCTTTTAATATAAGATCATCAAAATATTTAGTATCCTGAAGTTAGTAATATATAGTTCATAGAATTAATTTATTGAATTTGGTCAATTTCGGAATAATGAAACATTTTTAAATGTTTTTGAAAAAAGTCTCTTCTGCTCACCAAGACTACATATATTTGATCAAATACAGTAAAAACAGTCATATTGTGGAAAATAAAATAACTTACATTTTGAAATATTTACAATAGATATCTGATTATCAAAGCTGAATTTTCAAAATCATTACAAATCATTACTCCAGTCTTCAGTGTCACATGATCCTTCATAAATCATTCTACTATGATGATTTGCTGCTCAAGAAACATTTCTTATTATTGTCAATGTTGAAAACAGTTGTGCATCCTATTGTTTTTATGGAAAACATGATACACTACCATTCAGAAGTTTGGGGTAAGAATGATTTAAGAAAGAAAGAAAGAAAGAGAGAGAGAGAGAGAGAGAGAGAGAGAGAGAGAGAAAGAGAGAGAATTTGAATTTTAAAAAGACTTATATTACACAAAAAAAAAAATCCACAATGCACTCCTACAACAGTTTAAATATACATAAAAAAAAATCACAAAGTATGCATAAACATCAATTCACCCACAAAAACGGATCACAGAGCCTCATTACAACACCAAATCAACCATAACTCTTGATTTCACATAGCTTGAAAAACGGGCTACTATGTTCTGATTTATATTTTGTTCTATTTTCCTTTTCCTGCTTGTATAAATGGTCAGTTTTGCTTGGCCTAGAACAAAATTCAGAAGTTGACAAACAAATCTTTTTTTTTTCCCTCACATATTTGTACCCCAAAATAAACGTCTCCAGAGAAAAGGTTTCATTACAACTTCTAAAAACATTACTTACAACTAGAAATAAAGGTTGCAATCTAGAACAATTCATAAAGGCATGAAAAATAGTTTCTCTATCAGAGGACACATAGAAGCAACCTCAGGGTTTAAAACTTAACCGCGACAGCACCATGGAGAATTCTCCATTGCAAACATTAACAAGTCTATTTCACTTGTTTTAAGCGCAGCAGTGCCCATTTCATAAGAAACTGGGTAACCAGATGAATAGATTCCCAAATTTTGAGCTAATGCTGCTTCGTTCTTAAAATCCAGCCCCACAATGCTCAGTAGTTGACTCAGAGTAATAATATTGTGTTCAATCAGCAACCTATTAAGTCCAGGAAAAAAGGAATTGTCCGTCAAGTCCAAACGGGAGCCATAGATTAAAGGCTTCTCCAGCGACCAATGAAGAGAGTGTGAGTCTGGTCATTGAACAACAAAGAGACTCCAAACTTTAAAAATGTTCTTATAAAAAAAATGGTAACGTGGAGGAGTCCAGTTTTAGGAGATCCATCAAAAAAAGAGATTTGTTGAGCCCCAAACCTGGGTAAAACTGTGTAAAATCAGGCATGAAACAGCATGCCAGCTAAAATATGATGCTCCATCCAATAGTTTTTGTGCAAACTGCAGATGAAAGGTTGCAATTCTGCTTTGAAGATGTATTAGTCCTTGACCACCTTCCTCCTTAGGCAAAAACAATACATTTTCTAGGCATCCTTTGACTTTTTCAATTAAACCTTCCCAGTTTTTCTGTACTATTGTCTCACTGCCTAAAAAGACCCCCAAATATTTAAAACCTTCTTTTCCCCAATGTAAACCAGAAGGAAGGTTTGGTTTTCTGCCTTTTCAGCTTCCTAATAGTAGTGCTTCACTTTTATTCCAATTTATATTAGCAGAAGATAAAACTTTAAAGGTGCCCTACAACCAGTTTTTACAAGATGTAAAATAATTCTAAGGTGTCCCCTGAATGTGTCTGTGAAGTTTCAGTCAAAATACCCCATAGATTTTTTTAAATTAATTTTTTTTTTTTACATTTTGACCAAAATGACTTGTATAAGTCGACTGGCAGGCCATCAATCCCTGGTGCTTTTCCCAGCTCCATACCTTGAAGGGCCTTATGCAGTCCCCATGGTCAAGGCACCTGAAATCATTGCATTGACTTTCTCTGACACTTGAGGAAGATTATCAAAAAAATCACTATCATTCCTATAATCTGGACCTGGTTCATTTTTTATATAAAGACTCATAAAAAGTGACTGCTCTCTTACAAATGTCTTTTGGGTAAGTCAACAATGCTCTAGATTCAGTATGTAAAGCATGAATGACCCTGTTCTTATTTTTTATGAGAGACTCTACATCACTTTGATTTCCAGGCAAGTGAGCCAATTCTTGCAGTTTTAAAATATCAGTCTCTAAGGTGTTCAAAGTCAGGGTTATCCCTTTAGTGACATTCTAGGAGTATTGTTTTTTCAAATATTGTTGAAAAAACTTTCCTCAAATCCCATCATTGCTGCAGTGTTCTAAAATAATTCTTAAAAAAATATATTTTTTTTAAACTGTCTTTAAAACACTTATCATTCAATAAAGTATTTAGATGCCAATAAGCACTCTTTGGCTTAATAGAGTTTAAAAAGATACAACACTGCACCATACTATGATCTGAAAGACATGATGGGGTAATAAAACAACTCTTAACAATACTGCCATGATGCTTAAAGCATAAAACCTATCCAGTCTTGCCAATGAAAGCACATTGTTTTCTCAACAAACTGTTTTATGTCAGGAAAATATTCGTTAACTCGCACTCTCCTCTTATTTTTAGTAGCTCTGAGGCACAGTTGAATGTCATCTACCTCATAATGACGTCCAGAAAAATCACTCTGAGAAAGACTAACACTTGAATCAGAAGATTTACTGTCACTTTCTGTTTCATCTTGATCACTTAACTCAGTTATATCTGCTTTCTTTGCATGTCTGACAATCAGAGCTTTACCAGACTTCTTTCTTTTTAACGGAACTGTAAAATCTGCCTGCTCTGTTTCCATTCGATTGTCATCACATACATTTCTCACAGCAGACTGCAAGTCATTACTGAAAGCATCTTTAAATGCATATCTGTCTCAATAACGGCTAACCCCGCCTAAACATTAGACACTTCAACACTAGAAGCTGTGTTTTGAGGCGTTAACTCTTTAGCATCAGTTGCCATGATCACAGGTAAAGTTTCATAATTTTTGTCATTCACTACTCCTAACCGGAGTGTCGTCTGACGATCCTTCTTCATCGGGTTCAGCGTTAACTACATCACTTCTGACAGTGGCAACGCCATCATCAGCTGGCAGGTTGTTTGCATTTTTTGCGGGACAAGCACAGATAAGATGACCAGATTGCCCACAATTGAATAATTTAATTTGATCAGTTGTTGCGTAAATAATGCAGTCGTACTCGTCAGCCCGAAAGTGCAAGGATACATCTAACTCAGCATCGTCGTTCGTAATCATGTAAATGAAACGCCTAAACTAAACAACTTGTTTTAGTAAAGGCGATTCGCTACTGATAGAGATCTTTTTAATGGGAGAGACCAGTTTACTGTAACGAGACAAAGCTTTAACTAATATCTCATCACTTAAGAATGATGATACATTGGACAATGTGACTTTCTTTGATGGTGCAGAAAGTGGAATCACAGGAGTAAAAAGATCATCAACAACAATCCCTGTTTCAACTAGTTCATTAGCCTTTTCAACAGTGCTGAGAAATGTAACAGTAGCATTATTCATCCTGGAGGCAGATGAATATGCTTTCAGGCCCAACAACATCACCCACTGCCAGGCAGCATTTCTCTACACTAACCACAGACGCCACTTTCACTCCATGACGCCGGGTCAATGAACTTAAACATTGCAAGCAGGTGGCCCAAAACAACTACAATGTAAACCAAAAACACAGAAAAACAACTAACAAAGAGAAAAGCCAGGAAAAAAGAGAAAAAAGATTCACTCACAGAAATCTAACCGCACTGGCACCACTCAGTCCACACGCTTACCCCCAACAATCACACAGGAAGTGAGAGAGAGAGATAAAGAAAGAAAAGTGAGAGAAATTAATAAATAAATTTCTATTCATCAAAGAATCCTGAAAAAAAATTATCAAAGTTTCCATAAAAATAGTTTTTCTCAATTGCTAACACACAATTCATGAATCAATTCACCATTTTCTCACAACTATAAACACGACCTCATAACTACACACCAACTTGTACAAACATCAAACTTCCACGTCAAAATCAAATATTTCAGTCAAAAACATATTCACTTATAAACTTTGGCCTCAGATGACACATAAAACCTGCAAATACCCAGATTACTTTCCTGCCCAGTGAACACTAGTGAGATCAATTCATAACACTGTAACAAAAATACCTCTTATTGGTATTCAAGAATAATTTGGCAGCTCAGTGTCTATTACAGTATACAACATAAATCGTTAGCCTCATAGCATAATTGCCCAGATCATATTTCAAAGGCAGATACCACAATTTGGCCAAAAATGACTTAGGCTATTATCCTATGAGGCTAACAAAATGAGAGAGTGCAGATAGAGTAAAATACAACGATGAACTTTAGGGAAAATTATTTTCATTTCACTACTGTAAAGTGATCTAACAGGAGATGAAAGTAGATTAAATCTTACAAGAAGAAAAGTTTAAAAACCAAAGAACTTGTCATGATCACAGTCTGCTCCTGTCACTCCCCGGACTACACTTCCCACAATTCTCTCTGTCAGTCACATGTTCACTCCACACCAATCACCTGTCGCCACATACAGCCATGCACACACTCCTCACTAATCACCACACCCAGCTGCAGCTTGTTACCTGGACTATAAAAGGACTCTCACTCACACCATCCAATCGCGAAGTCTTGTTTACCCTGTGTGACATTTCTGAGCGTTTCCCTGTGTTTATTGTCTGCCTGTTTATCGTTACCGATCCTGCCTGTTTCCTGTTTATCGACCCGTTGCTGCCTGTCCTGACCCTTGCTTTGTATACCGACCTGTGAGTGATATCTGCCTGTCCTGATCATTGCCTGTTCCTTGACCACGATTCTGCCTGTTCCTTGCTGTTCCTGTTTGCTCCTGTTTGACCCTGCCTGTACGACCACTCTCACTTTAATAAAAGCTGCACATGGATCTCTGCCTCAGTCCCGCTTCGTTACAGAAGACTTCGCCACCACCACGATCCAGCAGCTTTCCCGGAGGACATTTGTACGGTATGGACATTGATCAGTTGTTGTTATGGAGTACGCAGGGCACACGTTCACTGGAGGATTACATCACAGAATACCTAAACCTAGCTTATTATTCGGATCTGCCTGACTGCGCACTTATTGACTTTTTTTGTGATGGAGTGAACCAGCCACTCAAAGAACAATTAGTTCACAATGGACCCCGTTCCACCCTTAGTCATTTTTTGGATTATGCCTTGTTGACTGTTGGCTCTCAGTTTACTGTGGGTGAAGCGGGGGAACATGATTCCTCGCTTAATCATGTAATGGTTGCCGCGCCAAAGGACACTCACAAGATGGCGGCTCCCATAACAGCAACACCAGTCAACGTCTCCGCTGATCGCCCAGAGCAACGTCACGTCGCCGCTGATCGCCCAGAGCAACGTCACGTCGCCGCTGATCGCCCAGAGCAACGTCACGTCGCCGCTGATCGCCCAGAGTCACGTCACGTCTGTAGATCAGTCCGGGAGCGGAGAGGGTTGCGTTCCAGTGTGGCTGATCCTCCACTGACTACGGTCCGAGCAGCTGGCATCCCCAAGTCCTCGCCGGCCGCTTCGCTCTCAAGCCAGCCGGCCGCTTCGCACTCAAGCCAGCCGGCCGCTTCGCACTCAAGTTCGTCGGACGCTACGCTCTCAAGTTCGTCGGACGCTACGCTCTCAAGTTCGTCGGACGCTACGCTCTCAAGTTCGTCGGACGCTACGCTCTCAAGTTCGTCGGACGCCACGCCTCTCGTTCGTCGGACGCTACGCTCTCGTTCGGGACGCCACGCTCCTCGTTCGTCGGACGCTACGCTCTCAAGTTCGTCGGACGCCACGCTCTCAAGTTCGTCGGACGCCACGCTCTCAAGCCCGTCGGACGCTTACGCTCTCAAGTTCGTCGGACGCTACGCTCTCAAGTTCGTCGGACGCTACGCTCTCAAGTTCGTCGGACGCTACGCTCTCAAGTTCGTCGGACGCTACGCTCTCAAGTTCGTCGGACGCTACGCTCTCAAGTTCGTCGGACGCTACGCTCTCAAGTTCGTCGGTTGCAACGCTCTCAAGTTCGTCCGGTTGCCACGCTCTCAAGCGCCCTGGATGCGATGGACAAGATGGCTGCTTTGCCAGTGCCCACGGGCAAGATGGCCGCCCCTGCAATGCTGAAAGATGTAGGGGGTGTTCCAGCCATTGAGTCCGCTCCAGAACCTGCTTCAGCCAGTGAGTCTGCTCCAGAACCCACTCCAACCGGTGAAACATCGCCTCACCCTCGGAAGAGGAGGAGAAGGAGGAAGAAGGCTTCTTTCATTCCTCAAGGCTCAGAAGCATTTCAAGAGGCCGCTGGGGGTCCGGAGACTACTCCAGAGGTCTCTCCCACTCCGCCCAGGTGTCTCGCTCTGCCGGCGCCACCTGAGCTCCTTGCCCTGCCGGCGCCACCTGAGCTCCTCGCCCTGCCGGCACCACCTGTGCTCCTCGCCCTGCCGGCGCCACCTGTGCTCCTCGCCCTGCCGGCGCCACCTGTGCTCCTCGCCCTGCCGGCGCCACCTGTGCTCCTCGCCCTGCCAGCGCCACCCGAGCTTCCAGCCCGGCCAGCGCCACCCAAGCTTCCAGCCCGGCCAGCGCCATCCACGCTTCCAGTCCTGCCGGTACCACCCAAGCTTCCAGTCCTGCCGGTACCACCCAAGCTTCCAGTCCTGCCGGTACCACCCAAGCTTCCAGTCCTGCCGGTACCACCCAAGCTTCCAGTCCTGCCGGTACCACCCAAGCTTCCAGTCCTGCCGGTACCACCCAAGCTTCCAGTCCTGCCGGTACCACCCAAGCTTCCAGTCCTGCCGGTACCACCCAAGCTTCCAGCCCTGCCGGCGCCGCTCAAACTCCTTGCGCTGCCAGCGCCATTCAGGCGTCTTGCCCTGCCGGCTTCACCCACACGCCTGGCCCTGCCGGCACCACCCGAACTCCTTGCCCATGAACCTGCGACGGGCCCCGCTGAAATCCCCAAGAACTTTTTTGGGGGGGGCAGTATACCTAGGGGTGGGGAGCTGGTGGGTGGGAACCCTGCCCAGCCACTGCTGTCAGGGCCATTTATGGACTGTAGCCCACTAGGGCCATTCATGGACTGTAGCCCACTTGGGCCATGTATGGACTCATTGCCGTGGTTACCCAAGCCGCCTGACCTGCCGTGGTTACCCAGGCCGCCTGACCTGCCGTGGTTACCCAGGCCGCCTGACCTACCGTGGTTACCCAAACCACCTGACCTACCGTGGTTACCCAGACCACCTGACTCGCCGTGGCTACCCGAGGCTCCTGACCCTCCGTGGTTGCCCAAGTTCCTAGAACATGCATTGGAGATCCGTTCCCGGCTACCAGTAGATCTCCAATGCACCCACCCCCCCTCCCTAACTGTTCCGTTTACGCCGCGAGGACGTGCCTTCCGGGAGGGGGGCATTATGTCATGATCACAGTCTGCTCCTGTCACTCCCCGGACTACACTTCCCACAATTCTCCCTGTCAGTCACATGTTCACTCCACACCAATCACCTGTCGCCACATACAGCCATGCACACACTCCTCACTAATCACCACACCCAGCTGCAGCTTGTTACCTGGACTATAAAAGGACTCTCACTCACACCATCCAATCGCGAAGTCTTGTTTACCCTGTGTGACATTTCTGAGCGTTTCCCTGTGTTTATTGTCTGCCTGTTTATCGTTACCGATCCTGCCTGTTTCCTGTTTATCGACCCGTTGCTGCCTGTCCTGACCCTTGCTTTGTATACCGACCTGTGAGTGATATCTGCCTGTCCTGATCATTGCCTGTTCCTTGACCACGATTCTGCCTGTTCCTTGCTGTTCCTGTTTGCTCCTGTTTGACCCTGCCTGTACGACCACTCTCACTTTAATAAAAGCTGCACATGGATCTCTGCCTCAGTCCCGCTTCGTTACAGAACTAAATATGAAATGTGTATGCAACACAGTACAGAATACTGTCAATTACAGTAATACATAAATAAAGAAATAAATTTGCCATCCTCTGCACCTTCAGCCAAATTTCATTACAGTATACAATACTATAGCAGTTTCTTGGTCTTCTAACAAAAGAATTCCCTGTTGCTTTCTGTCCGTCGTCGGATGCCATCAATGTAAATTGTTGCGCCCTTGTCTTTGGTGGCATTCCAGTCACCCATTAACTTCCACACTAGCGGCGAAACTGCTGTGTACCTCATTTAATGCAGCACAACACGTCGTTCCGGTACGCTGCTCTTTCCGCCTTCACTTCTGACACCATATGTCGTGGATGAACCTTGCGGTTAAAGGTGACGAAGACAACAGAATTTCCATTTGACGCCCAAAAAATTTATTTCACAAAAAAAATAAATCCCAAGAAGCAAAAAGAAAATAAGCAGGGTTACCCAAAAATAAATAATAAATTATACAAACAAGGGACACCAAACAGTATTAAAAGTGGCGGTACTCCAACCACGCTCACGCCAATTTACCACACCCCCCACTGAACCTTTCCGGTGGCCATCTTAACATCCTGGCCCCACCTATGGAAGATACCATAATACAGACAACATACATCCACCACAAATAACTATATATTTACACAACTCCAGATATTTTGCCCCCAACATATCTCTTCCCAAAATCCCCGGTCAGTGTAAATGTAGAAAGTGTGCATGTACATGTGAAATGAGGGAACGTGCCCCATAGTCCGCACATGGTCACGGAGTATCTTTGTGACATCTACCTTCCTTAGGCAGTTGTTGCTCAGTTCTGCAAAAACACAGCACAAGCAAAAAAATGGCTACAAATAAATTTGACAATCACCTGTGCTGCTGTATATATTATCCCGATATCCTGAGATTCTGATTGGTGTGTTGTCATTTTTGCTACTGAATGTTTACTGATGGATAATTATTGGGGAGTTTTGGGCCAATGATATTTCACTGGCAGGGTTATTCAGACTCAAACAGAAGCCAAGAGATCAACAAAAAGCTCATCTGACAGATTAGTCAGTAATTGGATTATTTATTCACAATAATGTCATTCTAAACCCTTTTTGCTTGTTGCTGCATGACATTCTAATGTATCAGCATGAATATTCAGAATATGATATGAATATGGATTGTTGTGTAAACATACTCAGAGAAAACCAAAAAGACAGACAGATGTACACATGCACACATCTCTGCAGCAGTGTCAGGTGGGTTATTTAATGATTGCCTTATCCCCTCAAACAATAAATAAATGATGAGAACATTGTTAAAATTCTGCTCATATTCCTTCTAGCTTTCTCTCTTTCTGTCTTTTCTGTTGCACAGACAGGTGCTGCAACTTCAATCTCACCACAGAATTTTAACCTTACAAAAGACAGTGGGCACTGCCTCATCTTTTCAATGAATCATGCAGTATTTTGCATGAAAAATATTTTTTTTTACAATTTTGTCGCTATATTCATTCTCATCTTGTTCCTCTTTATTTCTATTATTCCTCTATTCCTAATCTCCCTTTTCCCTCATGCAAAGCCTGTTACTTGTTTACATCTCTTCTTTTAAGGTTTTTTGTCATGCATAATTGATTTTGCATTAACAGGAAGTCTCTTGTAACATTCTCATTTGCAGTAATTGTCAGATGCCACAGTAATGTTTTTCAATGCCTGCTCTGCTCTGCTCAGCACAACAATTAATAAAATAAGACTGTAGGATTTGAAGCCTCTTATGGCCTGATTCACAGTGATAAACTCTACATGAACATCATATAAACATACAATGTATATGTAACGAGGTCAGTAGATGTGGGAAGAAGGAGGCGGGAACCGGCAAACATTCAACAAAAACTTTAATCCAAAATAAACAAAGAACAAAATGAAAGTAATGCCGGCAGACCCTCGCGGACGTCTGCCAGCCACACAAACATAATAAACCATAAAATAAAGTCCAGGCCTGGTCCTCTCTCGTCCTTCACTGTAGTCGCTCCTCCTTTTATGCCTCCAGAGCTCCTCTGTGAGAGACTCTGACGCTCATTATCACTCGCGTCACCGGCCTCGCGCCGTTCCCTCACGGCTCTCGCCCGCCCTGCTCGTCACAGTATACACATGTACAGCCGTGGTTTTGTTTCGCAAAGTTTGGTGCTTCAGTTGTTGTGGTGTTGATTCACATTGTTTCTAGATTATTGTGCAGAAATATCAGATGGAGTTTAAATAATTTCAAAAAGCAAAAGAGAGAGAGAGAGAGAGAGAGCGAAAACACTATCACAAAAACCCAAATTGCCCTGGTACAAAATGACATTTCACTAAACATATCATCAGCACATGGAAAAATGTGAAATAATACTAGTCAGGTAAATCATTCTGACTGGATTATAAGAGAAGACTGATTGCTATAAAAGGAGAGAAGTCCTTCCAATCAGTGTGTTCTTGTTCAATGTGTTAGCAATGTTAACTCCAAAGAAAGAAGTTGTAGGGAACAGCACATTCTGGGGCTCAGTTTATGGCCGGGCCCTCTCTGACCGTAACAGTGGACAAAAGGTTTGCTCCATTTTGATTAGATCTTGGTGGATTAACACAAACAAAATAATAATAATAATACATTTTATATATAATGCGCTTTTCTAGAATCCAAAGCGCTACAAACAAATAAAATACAAAACTACAGTAAATGTAATACAAAGTAGAAACTTTAAATCCTAAAATAATCATTACAGTACAACACAATAAAATATTACTGACAGTCCATAAAAGCAATTTTAAAAAGATGAGTTTTTAACAGCTTCTTAAAACTGGCTAGTGTGTGAGAATCTCTACCAGCAACGGGAAGCGCTTTCCATAACCTGGGTGCAGCAACAGAGAAAGCTCTCTCCCCCATAGATTTTAATCTATAGGGAGGCTGTTGAAGAGTAAGAGAATCAGCAGACCGAAGGGAACGAGAGGTGGTCATCTGATGTACTTTTAACTACACCTTAAGAGACTTGTGATCCAAAAATCACAACATCAGTGGTGATTCCTATTTTACTTAGCGTCCTTGGATGGACGAAAGTAAAATCACTACAATGTGCATGTTGAAAGCATACTATTTTAGTTTATATTCATGGTGTCTCAAAATAGTGCCCCAGAGATGACGCGTTTTTGTAGGCCAACCGGGAAGTTAGCGGCGCACGGGTTCCCTCGGTTGAAAGCCTATGCATTTTTCCCATAGACTTTTGGAAAATCGCAGAAAATAAGCTCTGTGTTTAACAAAGGGTTATGACACTTACACATTTTGTCTTTCAAGATAATCTTTACAAGTTCACACAACATTTATAGATTTTGAAGCCTAAATAAAGTCGTCAGATATAAAAGGCTAACAGTAGGCTATAAACGGATTACAGCCCACCATAGTCGCGGATCAACGTCGTCACCACCAAGCTTCCTCAAACTTTATTTAGAAAACAACTTTATTTAAAAACATGCTCGCTGATTATGATCTGCGCTGTTAATACTTATCCACTTTTTCATGAGAAATGCTGTCCAAATGTCCCCTGTAACGCAGTTCGTAAATGGGAAGAAGAAGGCGGGAACCGGGGAACATTCAACGTAACTTTAATTCAAAAATAAACAAAGAACAAAACGAAAGTAATGCCGGCAGACCCTCGCGGACGTCTAGCGCCATTCCCTCACGGCTCTCGCCCGCCCTGGTCGCCACATACCCCCATCGCCCCTCGCAGGCCGGGGGGTACTCCCGAGACTGCGCTCTACTCCGGCAGCGAGTCCCCCGTCCCCTGCTCCTCCCCTTCATGGCGGACGGCGGCGACTCCTCCACTCCCTCCTGGACGGCAGCCACCCCACCTCGTCCCAGGAGCACGGCATCCGGGTCTCCGTCCCACCTTTCACTAGGCTCCAGCACCACCGCCTCGGGCAGCCTCTCGCGGTCTTCACTCCCGCGCTGCCCGAACTCCACAGCACCGCGATCCCCCTCAGCAGCGAGGGCTCTCCGACAGCATGTCCCTCCTTCCTCCCGGGTTTCGGCACCAATGTAACGCAGTTCGTAAATGGGAAGGAGGCGGGAACCGGGGAACATTCAACGTAACTTTAATTCAAAAATAAACAAAGAACAAAACGAAAGTAATGCCGGCAGACCCTCGCGGACGTCTCGCGCCATTCCCTCACGGCTCTCGCCCGCCCTGGTCGCCACATACCCCCCATCGCCCCTCGCAGGCCGGGGGGTACTCCCGGAGCTCCTCCGTGAGGGACTCAAGGCCGGTGCGCCTCCCAGGTGAAGCTCATTAACACTCGCGCCGTTCCCTCACGGTTCTCGCCCGCCCTGGTCGCCACATCCCCTTTTTAATAATGACGTCTGAAGTCCCCGCCAAAGGAAGTAGTCCCTTTTAGCAATTTGTTAGCAACCGCCGATTTCAAGACACAGTTAAAGTTTAAAAAATCACAAGTGGGTTATAACTGGTGTATTTTATGCCATAGATCAAAACGTGAAAGTATTTAGAGGCTTTGTTAATCACAGACCTTATTTCAGGCGATTTAGCAAAAACCCATTCAAAAAACCCATAGACTTGACGGCGTTGGAACCGGAAGTCCTAAAATGCTAACTCGCTTCTGGATTTTGCCTACAAAAATGCGTCATCCCTGAGGCACTCTCTAGCACTGTTGAGTACATTTAGATGTTCTCAAGAAGTATTAAAGAAGAAATTTTAGTATATTAAGTACAAAATTTTAAACACATTATGGAAATGTACTTTTTTTCACCAAGGTGGGGTTGCTTTTCATCCAGGGAGTGGGCGTTCTCACATTTCTGCCCAAAAACACTGCCATGAATAAAGAAGAGCAATTTCTCCCAACAATCCAGGAGCAATTTGATGATGATCCATGATTTTCCAGCATGATGGAGCACCATGTCACAAGGCAAAAGTTATAATGAAGTGCCTTGGGAGATCATTTCATTAAAATTTTGGATCTGTGCCCAGGCAACTCTCTGATTCTTAATCCCTTAGAGAATCATTTTCTAACACTTGGACTATAAAAGATTGAGTTTGAATTCTCAGATGATGACGCCAACTTTGACCCCCATCCTCCCCACCACCACCAGGACACTTTTGGTCCCTGTCCATACCTTCTGGGGTGTATTCCAGAAAGCAGGATATGTGACTTACCCAGGTAAGTTTAGGAGTAAGTAAGCGGATAACCTCCAAAAACGGGGGTAACTTTTGAGTTATGTAAGTAACCATAGCAACTGACTCTCTGAGGATAACCTGCTCCGGAGCAGGTTATGTTGCAGGGTTAGTTTGTTTCAGAGAGGTGTCCGAGCATGGCGTGCCCTTTTGATAAGGATCCTGTCAACGTAGAGGCACAGGTTATACAGGGTTTTTTTCACCGTGAGAGGGTGATAAGACCACGTATCGATGTCTTTTCTTATCCTAATGAATATTTGCAGGAGCGCTATCGTTTTTCTAGGGAGTCGTTAATTTATTTAACAAACCTACTAAAACCACACATCTCAAATGTGACAAACCGCGGGTTAGCGCTTAGCACCGAACAAATTCTTTTTATTGCTCTGCACTTTTTTGCTATGGGGAGTTTTCTCTACAATGTGGCTGATGCAAAGTATGTGGGAAGCGCAACAGTGTGTAGAGCCGTTCGTACAGTATGCATGGCACTGAAACAGTTTCTTCACACTTTTGTACAGTTCCCTGGCCATAAACTTGTGTGTTTTATTAAAGAAGAATTCCACAGGATGGCAGGTTTGCTCTCAGAAATTCTGTCATCTACTTCAATTAAATGACATTTCTTAATAGGTTTATTTTGACTGCACACACACACACACACACACACACACACACACACACACACACACACACACACACACACACACACACACACACACACACACACACACACACACACACACACACACACACGTAAAGGCTACACAGACTTCTTAAACTTGTAATTAATCTTAATTTCAGGGTACCCAAACATGATTTGGTGCATTGATGGCACCCACATTCCTATTAATGCTCCATCTATCAATGAGGAAGACTGATGTTATGCACAGACTTCCTATTAACATAAAGTGCAGGTAATAGCTATATTTTTGCTCCTTAATATTGGTGTTACAAATAATAATAAACTGATTGTTCTCCACAGGTAATATGTGATGCAACCCACCTAATCACTGATGTTGAGGCAAAATGGCCTGGGTCTGTACATGATGCCAGAATATTTAGAGAGTCATCTCTGTGCAAAAAATTTCAACAGGGTACGTTTTGTTAGACAAATGCTTGTAGTCTTTATTACATTTACAAAACACCTCAAACATTACAGGACACTTCTATGGTTACTTGCTGGGGGACAGAGGATACCCTTGCCTCCCCTATATGATGACACCCTACCCTGATCCTGAGCCCGTACCACAGACACGCTTCAACCTGTCTCACAGCAGAACACGGGCCAAGGTGGAGATGACAATGGCATTCTGAAGGCGAGGTTTCAGTGTCTGCGTGGGCTTTGATGTCACATGCCCTATTTGGAGTGACCCTCAGTTGCTTGTGTGGTACTTCACAACATTGCCACAATAAGAGGAGAGAGGCATCCCCCCTGTCCTGATGAAGATGACCTAAAACAACACCCATTGAATCTAGCAGACCACAGAGATGGCAGAATGCTTAGAGACATGATTTGTCAAAATCACTTTATTTAATGTGTTCTATTTCTTCATATCCTGAAATAAAAGAGACATGACAGATTTGTATTTATTGCTTTATACACACACACACACACACACACACACACACAAAAAAAAAAAAAAAACAGATTCATGTTCACATATGATTCTCACCTTAAGGCGATGCTCCAGTAGTTCTATTTCAAGTTTGGCCTTTTTAATGGCCAGCATTTTCTCCTCTAGCTGAAGCTGTATAAGGTCCATGTCAGTTTTTTTTTAATTTGCCTTAATAGATGGACCTTATACAGCTCCTTTGCAGACAACTAGGAAGGCAAAGTAAATAAGATGGTTAAAGAAGAAAATCTGCCACATAGTAACATTATGTAAATAAGGACAACCAGGGACAAGTTCTTACACTGCTAAGATGTGTAGAGGTACATCTGCCTGTACATCCCCAGCTAGATTCTGTCACAGGACAAATGACACATTTTTCACTCCATCTAAAAAGCTATGCATTGTCCAGTATATGCATCATACCTCTGTTGGTCTCCCAGCACTTTCTAATTAGGTCATAGCAGATGTGGTCTCTTCATCATCATCCTAGAGTGGAAATATGCAAGGTTACTTTGTCTGGCAGACAAAGTGAAAGATCTAAAAGCAACTGGTTCTTAAAATACATCACTAACAATTGTGACAGACTGTGTGGTTTCAAGAGGATCCAATAATACAATGCGTCCATCAGAAACTGCAAGAAAAAAAGATACTCAATGTGTAAATTACTAAAGTATGACAGACACTGAATAAAGACATTAGGAACATGCAAGAATAAAAAAAAAAAACAAGTGAAACAATGACTGCATTTGGGAAGCATTTAGCCTTCTTTCTAATGACAAGAGTTAATGATCGTTTTATCCAAACGTATGACTAAATAATCATAAGTATGGTATACCTACATTTTACCAAGTCACTTGAGTTGTTGTGGGAGGTAGTAAAGTCTGACGAAGTGCCCTCTGGAAAACCATCGACCACAGGGCGACCTTTATTAAGTGAAAGAGCCAGCTCCTCAGATGGGGTGAGAGGAGGTGGAGGTGGACCCCCGCCAGTTAGACGGGCCTCAGCCTTCTTTCTATTAGCTATATAGGAAGAATACTGTAAAATTAACTTAAGACATTGATCTTACAACAGTTAAA
The DNA here is from genome assembly GCF_024489055.1 of Chanodichthys erythropterus. Taxonomy (NCBI): domain Eukaryota; kingdom Metazoa; phylum Chordata; class Actinopteri; order Cypriniformes; family Xenocyprididae; genus Chanodichthys; species Chanodichthys erythropterus. The sequence continues at coordinate 4,321,653 of NC_090240.1, forward strand.
ATATTACCTTTTTGGAGAATGTTTTTGTGTTTCATTTTGACTTGGGAAAGAGTTCTTTTGGCTCCAGAAGGATTACACCTTATAAAACAAGAGGCCTAAATATTTCTTGTCAATATACATTGCACTGTATTCTTAAGAAACTGATGTAGAGAAAAGTAAATGCTTGTCAAGTCATGCCACATGCTCAAAAAGACAATTATTCAACTTTGCAAATTAACGAAAGAAAGGCAAGCATATTTAAAATGTAATAAAAAAAAAAAAACGTACGCAGTTATTTTTTGCCAAGACAATGGTTTTTCCCTCGATATGCAGCTGTATTGTTTTGTTTTTTTTTCATTATAATGGGCTTGAACACCTCATAAGCCAACATTAAAACTTCTAACTCCGCTTCGGAGAAGTACGCGGCACGTAACTTTTCACCTTTAGTTTCCATGGTGACTCCTGAATTCGGCGTTCCATTGAAAATGCCTTTATATGTTCGCTGTGCGCGCGCATTAACTCGATGTTATTAGCAGTAGGTTGCTTAAACTAACTTGACACAGGTGTTTTGGAACCGACATACAGCAGGTTTTGGGTTAATCAACCCAGAGTTCAGGGTTAATCTGATGGTAAGTTAACCCAGCTTTCTGGAATACACCCCTGGGGGGTCGGCTACACCCCTTTCTTCATCTTCAGGCAGGAAATGCAGAGTCTGCAACCCTCAGGATGTGAGCTACGCCAAAGAACTTTATCTTACAATATTTTGATTTCATTTGCTGTTTTTTTTTTTTTAAATAAATGTCATTATGTTATCTTGCCTCCCGAGTCTTTCTGGTAGAAGTGGATATGCAGCATGAAGGAATATCACTGTAAATATTGACTCTTTGCATATATGAAATGTTTTTGCCAATAAAAGCCTATAAAACTTATGAAATGTTTATCATTGTTTTCCAGAAACGTGAAAAGATAATCTACAAATACTGAAGAGTTTTTTACTTAAAAAAAATGTTGTCACTGCCAATACTTTTGGCCACAGCTGTATATAAATGTATGTGACGAGCAGGGCGGGCGAGAGCCGTGAGGGAACGAGTCTCTCACGGAGGAGCTCCGGAGGCATAAAAGGAGGAGTGACATCAGTGAAGGACGAGAGAGGACCAAGCCTGGACTTTATGTTATGTTTTAATATGTTTGTGTGGCCGGCAGACGTCCGCGAGGGTCTGCCGGCATTACTTTCGTTTTGTTTGTTTATTTTGAAATTAAACTTTTGTTGAACGTTCGCCGGTTCCCGCCTCCTTCTTCCCCCATCTACTAACCTCGTTACAATGTACATGCAGTGAATTATCCTACCTAGAAAGCATTTCTGGATATAAAATAACCAAATTTATATATTAAAGGGATACTCAACCCAAAAATTGACTCACCCTGTCCAGTGTTGTTTTGCTTACATTTTATGACAACAACAGTTATTTTATGGACAAACGTTTTGGATTATTTATGAATCTGTCACATGTAATGCAGGCTTTGCAAAGAGTTTGCAAGGTTCTGAAAGAGGATGCAAATAGTCAAATAAAATATGATAGTTTTGGTGCTTAAAAAAGCTTACTAACAATAAAAATGTGGGGGAAATTAATAAAAGTATGATGTGCGTAAAAACAAATCTCTTCAAGATTATTTCCCAAATTTTATTGGAATTTACAGCCAAAAACATTCATCATCAAACTACAAACGACATCTCTGTCTGGCTGTGAGAAGTATGTGCACTTGATATTTCAGTTCACATTTCCCAATGTGTCTCTGTGTTGATAAATATCACAGTGATGAATCATCCAGCTCTGTAGCTGTGGGAAAGGATTATTCTGCTGACTGCCGATTGGCTGCAGAAAGGAGTGGGTGTGGCTTACTTATTTTAAGACACACTATCAAGCTCTGGATTGCCATTACTACTCATTAGCAGATGACTGACAGCTTGCAAATACTAAATGGACACAACCTCTTGTCTCTCATGAATTATGGAGCAAACTACATGTACAGTATAGGGTCAATTCAATCCCAGGCAGAGAATTTCATCTGATAAACAGTATGTAGTTTATCCTTCCTAGAAATGTTTCATTTCAACTGAATTATAAACTCCACCTTATCAATGAAGAGATTTTAAGTGGAATAAACTTTAGCTGGAGGAAGGGCCATCATGGAAATTCAGATTTTGCAACTGATTAGGGCACAACAATATACACTACCAGTCACAGTTTGGACACAGTTAGGTCAAAACTGCATATTTAAGTATTCATATATTTTATATACCAATTGCAATTGTGTCTAAAATAGAAATAAAATATTGTTAACGTTTTAGCAAGAAGTCTCATGCTCACCAAAGCATTTATTTGATCATAAATGCAGTAAAATAACATTAAAAGTAATACTGTGAAATATTATTATAATTTAAAAGAACTGTTTCATGGAAATTCCCAATACTAATCTGACTTCACCACTGACAATTCAAACAACCTTCAGTTGTCAATATAATATAATGCAATACTACAGTACCAATTCAGTACTACAGTACCTTCGGGGTAATTCCCATCCCGAATATAATACAATACAATACTACAATACCAATACAGTACTACAGTACCTTTGGGGTAATTCCTATCCCGAATATAATACTACAGTATCTCGAGGTAATTCCCTTCTCGAATACTTCTAATACATTTCCAATACTTTGAGGTAATTCCCCTTCTGAAGTAAGGTGACGGCGTCCTGTCAAGAAGCTACTATCGCTACCGTCTCGGTTACATAGGTAACCCTCGTTCCCTGAAGGAGGGAACGGAGACGTACGTCGGACAGACCGACGAATAGGAATCTCGCTAGAGAGGCCAATCTACTTCGAGTGTAACTAAACGAGCCAATGCACATTGGCATGCAATCATATGCATCAGATGCTTACCTCGCAGCGCGGGTATATAATGAGCAGCAGGTGCGTTGCATCTTCAGGTTTTCGCTGAGGAGCCGAACCGAGCAGGCGGCAGCATCAGCAGGACAACGCCTGTGGCGACGGGACGTACGTCTCCGTTCCCTCCTTCAGGGAACGAGGGTTACCTATGTAACCGAGACGTTCCCATTCAGTCGGTCACGTTCGGCGTACGTCGGACAGACCGACGAATAGGAATCCCTACCAAAGCGCCACAGGAGCTGCCCCCTTCCAGCGCTCTGATGTGAGCCACCTGAACCCCCTTGTCTAAGGACGGTGGGACCAGGCTCACACAGAGAGGGTCGATCACTGTTGTTCCCAAAACCCACTCAGTGCGACAATTGGATAACGCTGGGAAAGCGTAGCCTTACATGCAATAAGGAACGCTGCGGAAGCCATATCCTTCCCCGAAGGAGTTATATGGATAAGTACATATGGACTAACCTTGTAGGTTGTACAACATATGGAAGAACTGGGGTGACTCCACTCGATGAGAGATGGGTTCTCCCAGAGGGAAAGACACGGGCTTCGTTTAGGAGCAGCCGTGGAAAAAGCCATATGGGATCCCCGTAGGATCACACATATGGAACCCAGCCTAAATCCGGTTCTCAAGGATACAACGGAGTATAGGCCTGGCGGCAGACGCTCCGAACGTCGGCTGCCGAAGGGTAACCGGAGGACTCAACAGGGTCTGCCCGTAGGGACTCTCTGGAGAATAGAATGCGCATGTAGCGCAGCAAGCCGACACTAAGCCGGGGCCTCTCCGTGCCTCTGACCTGAGGCGAGAACACGGGAGGAGACCGGCTCGACACGAAGGCTAGTATCTAGCGAACGTGTTAGGTGTCGCCCAGCCCGCAGCTCTACAAATGTCTGTTAGCGAGGCGCCACGAGCCAGCGCCCAGGAGGATGCCACACCTCTCGTGGAGTGGGCATGCAACCTGAGCGGGCAGGGCACGCCCTGAGCTTGGTAAGCCAGGGCGATGGCATCCACTATCCAGTGAGCCATCCTCTGCTTGGAGACAGCCTTTCCCTTCTGCTGGCCTCCGTAACAGACAAAGAGCAGGTCTGAGGTCCTGAAGCTTCGAGTTCTATCTAAGTACAGTCACAAGGCGCGAACTGGACAGAGCAAAGCCAGGGCTGGGTCTGCCTCCTCCGAGGGCAGCGCTTGCAGGCTCACTACCTGGTCCCTGAAGGGAGTGGTAGGAACCTTGGGCACGTAGCCAGGCCGGGGTCTCAGTACCACGTGGCTGTCACCCGGCCCGAACTCTAGGCACGATTCGTCGACCGAAAATGACTGCAGGTCCCCTACCCTCTTGATGGAGGCCAATGCCACCAGCAGCAAAGTCTTCATAGAGAGAATCTTTAAGTCTGCTGACAGCAAAGGCTCAAAGGGAGCAATCTGGAGTGCTCTGAGCACCAGAGTAAGGTCCCAAGAGGGTATGGAGGGGGGACGAGGAGGATTTAACCGTCTCGCCCCCCTAAGGAACCTGATGACCAGGTCGTGCTGACCAACAGATTTGCCATCTATGTGGTCGTGGTAAGCGGATATGGCAGCAGTATGGACTTTGAGGGTGGAGGGGGACAGCCTACGCTCCAACCCTTGCTGCAAGAAGGAAAGCACGACTCCGATCGAGCATCTTCGGGGGTCTTCTCGACGAGAAGAACACCACTCGACGAACAGGTTCCACTTCGAGGCGTAAGCACGTCTCATAGACAGTGCACTTGCCGAAGTGATGGTGTTAAGTACCTCAGGGGGTAAGTCACCTAGAACCTCCGCGTCCCGTCCAGGGACCAGACATGGAGTTTCCAGAGGTCTGGACGCGGGTGCCAAAGAGTGCCCTGTCTCTGAGAGAGGAGGTCCTTCCTCAGAGGGATGGGCCAGGGAGGGGCTGTCGCGAGGAGTGAGAGTTCTGGGAACCAGGTCCGGTTGGGCCAGTAAGGCGCAACTAACAAGACCTGCTCCTCGTCCTCCCTGACTTTGCACAGGGTCTGTGCAAGTAGGCTCACTGGGGGAAACGCATATTTGCGCAGGCCCCGGGGCCAGCTGTGAGCCAGTGCATCTGTCCCGAGTGTTCCCTCGGTCAGAGAGTAAAACAACTGGCAGTGGGAGGTTTCTGGTGAGGCAAACAGGTCTACCTGAGCCTCTCCGAACTCTCTCCACATCAGCTAAACCACCTGGGGGTGGAGTCGCCACTCTCCGGGCAGCGCAGCTCGTGATAGCTCGTCGGCCACACGGTTGAGCACACCGGGGACATGAATGGCGCAAAGCGACCTCAGACGCTTCCGACTCCACAGGTGGAGATGGCGGGCGAGTTGCGACATGCGACGGGAGCGTAGACCACCTTGGCGGTTGATGTACGCAACGGTCGCAGTGTTGTCCGTACGGACCAGTACATGCTTGTCGCGAAGCAGGCCTTTGAGGCGGCTCAGCGCAAGGCGTACTGCCAGCAACTCGAGGCAATTGATGTGCCAATGCAGATGGGGTCCCGTCCAAACCCCTGATACTGCATGCCCATTGTACGTGGCACCCCAGCCGGTGGTAGAAGCATCTGTGAAGACCACAGCATGCCGGGACACCTGTTCTAGAGGGACTCCTGCCCGAAGAAACAAGGGGTCCGACCACGGGCTGAAGGTACGGTGGCACTCCTGAGTGATTGGCACCCGGAACGTGCCGCGTTGCCACGCCCATCTCGGGACTCGGCCGTGAAGCCAGTGCTGAAGCGGTCTCATATGAAGCAGACCGAGCGGTGTTACAGCCGCTGCAGCCGCCATATGCCCCAGGAGCCTCTGAAAAAACTTCAGTGGGACCGCTGTCCTGCCATTGAACGTATTCAGGCAGTTCAACACCGACCGAGCACGTTCCTCTGTGAGGCGTGCTACCCGTTCGACCGAATCCAACTCCATACCGAGAAAAGAGATCCTCTGCACTGGGGCGAGTTTGCTCTTCTCCCAGTTGACCTGAAGCCCCAACTGGCTGAGGTGCCTGAGCACTAAGTCCCTGTGTTCGCACAACTGATCCCGAGACTGTGCTAGAATGAGCCAGTCGTCCAGGTAGTTGAGAATGCGAACACCCTGTTCTCTCATGGGAACAAGGGCTCCCTCCACGACTTTCGTGAAGACGCGGGGAGACAGGGCCAGCCCGAAGGGTAAGACTCTGTACTGATATGCTCGACCTTCGAACGCGAATCTCAGGAATGGCCCGTGTCGCGGAAGAATCGAAACATGAAAGTACGCGTCCTTCAGGTCGATCGCTGCAAACCAATCTCGGGGACGGATGCACTCGAAAATGCATTTCTGCGTAAGCATTTTGAACGGTAGCTTGTGAAGGCTCCGATTCAAAACTCGCAGGTCCAAGATCGGTCGTAACCCGCCGCTTTTCTTGGGTACAATGAAGTAGGGGCTGTAGAACCCTGACCTAAAATCGGCTGGAGGGACCGGCTCTATCGCGTCCTTCGCCAGTAGGACTGCGATTTCCGCACGCAGAACAGGGGCATCGACATCTTTCACTGAAGTGAAGAGGACGCCCCTGAACTTGGGGGGACGCCGGGCGAACTGAATCGCATAGCCGAGCCTGATGGTCCGGAGGAGCCAGCGAGACGGACTGGGGAGCGCTAGCCAGGCTCCCAGAGACCGCACCAGCGGCACCAAGGGGACCACCGGCGTACCCGCCGCGGGGCAGCGAGGTGGAACGCAGGGACGCGGCCCGGGAGGCTCTCTGTGTGAGGCGGCGGCCCGAAGCGGGGGTCACAGTGTGCTGTGCAACACTTACCTGCTTCCACGGGTGGACAGAGGGAGCAGTCGTGGATTTGCTTACCTGCTGCTCGCTGCTGTCCGCTGGCGACAGAAGAGGTGGATGAGAGTGGTGAGGTTCTAGCCCTCCCACTGCTCTCCGAGCCCTCTTCGGACCCGGAGATAAAGGAAACTGCTCTTTTATTGAAAATTTGGGTACCGCTGGTCGTTGAGCCAGCGGCGGAACAAAAGGAAACAACAAAAGATTCTCCACCCGGCCCTCCTCCGGGGGAAGGAGCGGTGCAGTCACCACCTCCTGAAGAGCAGTCCCCTCCATCTCCGGGTCGCCCGTCCTAGGGCCGCTTGGACTTGGCCTTGCCACCCTTCTTCTTGGGGGGTGGCTGGACGGGCTGGGCACCCTGCCCGCGACCGGCTCCACGGCGCCGCTTGGATGGAGGCGCGGGAGCGGGGGCGGCTGCAGGGGGGCGCCCTCGGCGACGGGTAGTCTGAGGTGCCGCCGGCGGTGGAGGTGCAGCAGCTGACCGCCTCGGCAGGATGTGACTGATGGCCTCAGACTGCCTTTGTACAGCCGAGAACTGTTGGGCAAAGTTCTCGACCGCGTCGCCGAAAAGGCCGGTCTGGGACACGGGGGAATTAAGAAACCTGACCTTGTCGGTATCCCTCATGTCCGCAAGACACAGCCAGAGATGGCGTTCCTGGACCACCATAGTGGACATCGCACGACCCACTGACCGCGCCGTAACCTTCGCCGCTCGAAGCGCGAGGTCCGTCGCGGCACGAAGTTCCTGGAGAACTTGTGGATCATGACCACCCTCGTGCAGGTCCCTCAGTGCCTTGGCCTGATGGACCTGCAACAACGCCATAGCGTGTAAGGCAGAGGCAGCTTCCCCACAGGCCTGATAAGCCTTGCCGGTAAGATCCGACGAGTACTCACAGGCCCGGGAAGCGAGAGACGGCTCCCCCCGCCAGGTGGAGTTAGGGCACAGTTGCATAGCAACGGCCCGTTCCACAGGGGGTATGCGCGTGTAACCCTTCGCCGCCCCGCCATCAAGGGTGGTGAGGGAGGAGGACCCACCGACACGGTTTCGGGCAGTAAAAGGTGCCGTCCACGTGCCTGTGAGCTCTTCATGCACCTCCGGGAAGAAGGGCACTGGGGTGGGGGGCTGAGAACCAGCCCTGGCCACCCCGAGATACCAGTCATCCAACCTCGAGGGTTCGGGACACGGTGGAGGATTCCACACGAGCCCGACCCTGTTGGCGGCCCGGGAAAGCATAGCCATCATTTCCGGGTCCGTGTCGGGCACAGTTGTCACCCCCGAAGGAGGCAACTGCGCCGACTCATCCTCCCCAGAAGTATCAGGCTCACCCTCCGATGCAGCGATCGACATCCGGTCGTCTGGGGGAGCTCCGAAGGAAACGGATGGTACACACCTCTGGGGTGGTCCACCACGTTCCGCGGGCAGCTCTACTGGCTGCGGAGCGCACGAGGGGGGGAGGGTTCCTAGGGGGTTGGTTCCCCGAAGGAAGCACGCTCACCGTTATCCTCAAGTCACCAGCCCCGCCGCACGCACAAACCCACTGAAGAGGATTGCACAGATGCGTCCGGACCGGGACTCCACCCCTTTGCAGAAAGTGGAGTCTCGACCGCAACTCCGCGATGGTCATCTTCCCACAATGGGTACATGACTCATCCACAAACGCTGCCTCAGCGTGCCTTAAGCCCAAGCACGCGATACAGCGCTGGTGACCATCCCGAGGCGCCAGGTAACGACCGCATCCAGAAACACACAAGTAGAACGACATCTTTAAAAAGACGCGAACTACTCGTGTTAGCTCTTTCAAGGACTGACTCTTTTAGGTGCTGAAGCACGCAGGGGAATAGCCGCTGCAGCACAGACAGGGAATGTGCAGCCTGTCGTGTGCACTCTCCTTGAAGGCGCTCCTCTTACCAGCTGTAACAACAGCTTTTTAGCGCTCTAGGCCCACCGTTTCACCAGCCGTGAGAACGGCCTTCACGCTGATTACAGCTTTGCTCAATCAAACAAAAGGCAAAAACAAAAACAAAAGGAGAATCGGCCCCGCTGCTGCGCTGTCCGCCTGCACCTCGCAACAAAGAGACGTCTTGAAGAGAGACTCGTTCACCACACTCGCTTTCAGTAGCTGTCTTCATGGAAGGTTTGGCTCCGAAGCAAAAAGCTGAAGATGCAACACACCTGCTGCTCATTATATACCCGCGCTGCGAGGTAAGCAGCTGATGCATATGATTGCATGCCAATGTGCATTGGCTCGTTTAGTTACACTCGAAGTAGATTGGCCTCTCTAGCGAGATTCCTATTCGTCGGTCTGTCCGACGTACGTCGAACGTGACTGACTGAATGGGAACTCAATCATACATGAGCATACAGGTCTTTAGCATCTATACACCTTCACCATCCTTCTCAGGTATACGCTGGTCATTAATTCTAACTCTGAGTATTACAGCCTCACCTCGAGGGCGACTCTATAGTCCTCCAACACTATCACTGTCTCTGCTGTTTACTATCACTATCACTGGCTCTGTCTATGCTTTTGAGCATAGAATCTTTAGTACTTCTATTCCTTAGCTACGCAGCATATACCTGACACAACTTCCAAGTTGCTCTTTGCAAAAATTACATTTTATTTACGGCCCGGAGATAGCTGGTCACAACAACCGAGTGACTCTCTGAACAGAAAGATACATGCACATTTTAAGTCTTACAGTTGAGTAAAAATCAATGTCTTCTTCACTGTAATTTGTTCTGGTGATTGGTTTGTAATGATCTAAGCAAATTGTTCTACTGTGTTAAGCACTTTTTGGGTAAGTCTACATGTTCTTTGACCTGTCCTTAGTTTTCATTTTCTGCACATTTCATGTTGACAAAATATTTCTATCACAATTTTTTCCATTTGAATATATTTTTAAATGTCATTTTTCCTGTGATGGCACAGCTGTTGTATATTTAGCTGAAAATCTTTTTTCTATGATTTTCATACTTCCATATATAGTTAGTTTCACTACCATTCAAAAATGTTGCAAATAGTAAAAATAATTATGTGTGTCTGAAGTGTTGACTGGTAGTGTATGGTGATTCAGTCATACAGTAAGCACATTTTGTGCTGTCTTTGTAGTGTAAACATCTTTAATACCCTAATTGGAGGTGTCTGTTATGAAAATAATTGTGTATATGATGAGAGATATCTCCCAAATACAGGATAAATCATGTATAGGCCTATACATGATGTGTGATCACGTACATGTAACATATTTCTCTGAATTTTCTCCAGATGGGCTGGTGAATGTTTTCTCTATATGTGACCAGTGCTAGCAAAATGAGTTGCAATGAGAAAATTTTCAAAAATGAGTTATTGTTATTCTCACATTCTCACACAAACCTTCAAAATGATGTATGGTTTCCGACAAAAAATGACTGAGCTACACCTGTTTGAAGTCCATAGAGTCGGTAAAGTCAATTTTGAGAAAAATCGAGTTAAAGTTTTCTGAAGGTTCCAAAATAAAATCACCTAGAAACCATATTTCAAAGCAAGTCAAAACCCATATCTAAAGGAAAAAATATATATTAAACTTTTTTTTTTTCCATGATTCCACATTTGTTTGATTAATGCCTATTTATTAAGACCTACTGTATGGATCTAATAAAATGTTACACATCAGATGTTTTTCCCCAACAGTTAACCAAATGTTCCTTTAAGACATAACAGATAATGTTTGCATGAAATCTCGCCAAGACAGATCTTTTTAAATTATGTAATTATGTGTATATGTGTATATCGGGATCGTGGCGTCTTTGTGTGCGTGCTTCGGATCTGTCAGTCAGCGCAAGTAAGATTGTTTTGTTTACATCAGCATGAGTTTGAAAATCACATTTCATTGGTTCAGACTCATACCGTTGAGATCTTGCTAAGAATAATCAAAAAAGTTGGAATGCTGTGCTTTAAAATGATACCAAACGTGCAGTTTTTGTTTGTTTGTTTTTTTCAATCGCTGGGATCACATTCTCAATACTCAGGTCACTTTTCCAAATATCTTCACCTCTCTTAACCATCTTTCTTCTTGGCACATCAGTTAATTTCACATTCAAAAACACTAAAACTACCAAAATTCTTAATTTTTTTCTTTAACACTAGCAAACTTTGTCACCCAACAAACACACTAACAATAAAACGACCTAAGAACACTAACAGGTAGCATTATACAATGTTCCCTTTTGAGGTAACAGACGCTCTTGAGTAACGTTTGAGGCGCGTGTAACATCACGCCATTCATTGGTCGACACAGTGCAATGACGTTGCACCTGAGAACACATCATCAGTGCTTTGTCTTTAGGAAGCTACTTGTTTGTGTGCTGTGTGAAGATAGCAGTGTGAGCAAAAGAAAGGAGAGAAGGGCGGAGCAGTGGAAATTCCCAACCTTAAACAAATAATTTAAATGTTTAGGACGGTTGCATTTTAAAAATGTACACAGAGACTGCAATATAAAAACACTGACTTGTTATAATGTTTTTCTCAATAAAATCAGATGATTTCCTATTAATTTAATAATTAATAATAAATAATACAAGTGGAATTGTTGCTATTTATTAATTTGAAAACCAATAACATGTAAATTTGGGGGATGTTTTGACCATAAACGAGCAGTTAAGGTTTCCCTGTCTTGCCAAAAACCTTCTCTGATGACACACACACACACACACACACACACACACACACACACACACACACACTAATTACATTACAGTTCTTGGCTCAGCTTTCATCATGGTCTTACACCTGTTACCTAGTTTCTCTTTGGTGTCTCATCCTCGTCCATTCAGTCTCTTATTTTCCTTCTGCTGTCTTTCAGCTGCTATTTGTTTTCTTCAGCACAAAATAAATATTCCATTTGAAATGACATGATGACACCAGCACATCTGAACACAGCCGCTGACATTAGGTATGGATCTGCAGGTCTCATCTCTGTCACCATGAAGCTTTGATCCATACAGAAGATAAATGATTCATATTTTCAAAAGACTCAAACCTGAATCACACACAATAGAAATGAATCCATGACCTTATGAATATCACATCTATCCATTAGTACACAGGAGTTTTAAAAATGCATTATGCAGCAGGAAGAATGAGGGAGAGAGAGGCAGAGTGAGAGAGGTGGGGCGTTTAAGGAAGAGTGTGAAGGAGAGTGATTTTTTATTTTTTTTTCTATTTAAAATATTTTAATTACAATGATATTCTGTTATTTATGTCTTTATTTATTTGTATTATCATTAGCAAGCTTTTTTTTTCTTTTGTTTTATTGTGCATATTGATGCTTTGCAACCTGATTTCATGAGAGAACCTAACTATTTTACGTTTTGGCAAATTCATATGAATTTGTACAATTTGAGTCATACAAAAACCAACATGGCTATTAATGGCAATTCATAACTGTTTTGTATTTTGGTGAATTAGTGGCTAATTCATATGAACTCATACGGTCTCATTAATACATTTTCATACAATCTTCTTACACCCCAGTGACTGTTATGTTTAAGGGTGGACCTTTGTTTTTTTTCCTGAAAATCGTGCAATTGTATATGATTCAAATTGTACAAATTCATAGAAAATCATAAAAAAGTAACATTTTTCCAGTAAGATTAGGTTGACAAAAAATTGTATCTATGATTTTTAGATAAAAACTAGGCATGACTGTCCATCCCTAAACATAACCGTCACAGGTGTGTAAGAAGATCGTATGAAAACATTTGCATGAGATTGTACAAATTGACCACCTGTTTTAGTTTCATTAGCTGCGTTTCCACTGCTGGGCCAAAGGCGGGCGTGCTAGTGCATGCCAGAGCCGGTCGCGTTTCCACTGTCACTTCCGGGGCTTGATCGTGCCTCTTCGGTGCTTCCTCGGTGCCAAAGGCACAGGTTTTTCAGCCCGCCGAAAACCTTGGTCCAAAGCGGACCAGCTGGGGCTTGAGGCGGAGGTAATCGTAGTCAGGTGATGGTCTACATGCTGAAATGGGTTGGGTTGTGTGACGTTTGATCAAGGGAGGTGTGTTTAAGGGCGTTTTTTTAGATTTTTTAGAAACGCAACTTGATTTTGGCCTTGGTGCCTAAGGTCTGTGGCCATAGGCCCAGCCCAGCATGCTGTTAGCCCTGGCTCGCACCGGCCTGACAGTGGAAAAGTGGCTATGGTGTTTTGGTTCTGTTCTATTCCTGTTCCCTGTTATTAAAGGATTAGTTCACTTTCAAATAAAATTTTCCTGATAATTTACTCACCCCCATGTCATCCAAGATGTCGTCCATGTCCTTCTTTCTTCAGTTGAAATTAAGGTTTTTGGGGAAACCTTCCAGGATTATTCTCCTTATAGTGGACTTCAATGGACTCCACTGTTGAAGGTCAAAATTACAGTTTCACTGCAGCTTCAAAGGGCTTTAAACAATACCAGACGAGGAATAAGGGTCTTATCTAGCGAAACGATCTGTTATTTAAAAAAAGAAATATATATAAACATATATGCTTTATATAAGCAAATGTTTGCCTTCCAAGTGGTTCCGCCAAACCGCACTTTCGTATTCAACGGAATGAACGCAGCGGCAGTTCCATTTTTTTTGTAAGTAGAATAGGGAAGGCATAGGACATACAACGTAAGCTTTTTAAAGAATACAAAAGTGCATTTTTTTACGGAACTGCTTGGAAGGCGATCAGATGTTTATATAAAGCATATACATTTACATTTTTTTCGAAAATGACTGATCGTTTCGATAGATAAGACCCTTATTCCTCGTCTGGTATCATTTAAAGCCCTTTGAAGCTGCACTGAAACTGTAATTTTGACCTTCAACAGTGGAGTCCATTGAAGTCCACTATAAGGAGAATAATCCTGGAAGGTTTCCCCAAAAACCTTAATTTCAACTGAAGAAAGAAGGACATGAAGAGTTCAGATGCAAAAGCCCCTAAACGCCATCTCTGTCAAAAATGAGATAATGACATTGAACGAATACTTACGTCACATACATACGTACACGTTCAACAAATCACGTGCTTCAAATCCTCTAAATCGCAGCGTCAGCCCATTCAGAAATATCGGTTTGTTGGCAAAAGCTAGACGCCACTTCCCTTTGGCAGCAAAAGCCGCTATATTCCGAGAACCAATCAGAAGGCGCGAATCGAATCATATGATTTCGAGCGGTTTCAATATAGTGCGCGCTGAGATTTTTTTAGAGACAGATTCAGATTGAGATTTTTAAAATAAAAGATGGAGTACGATTAAATGGATCAGCCTGAATGGCAGAAGAAAATGTTATTTACCTCAAAACTCTGCCTGTCATAAGGCAAAATAGCCTAGAGTGGAAATGGCTTGGTCGCAATTGTATCATGCACTCATAACAGTTCTTCGTGCAGTGCCGTTACTTTGAAGGAATCGGATTTATTATACATCAAACAACAGCTCTATTTCGCCAAAGACAAAGTCAAACAAGATGCTATTCTTCTGTCTCATATGGAAGCTGTGCCATGTAAACGGAGGAGGCAAAAAGTGGAGGCTGAATAGAAGAGACATGTTAGATCCCTGTGTAAAGAGGTTTGTCTACTGTTTAGTTTTGAAATGATTGTGCTATCATCTTTTTCAGGGTTTCTAGTTGCATCTTTAGTGATTTTTCAACTATTTACTATGTCTTGCCACAAATAGGTGGATAGGTTTTTGCAAAATAAGCACAAGTGGATTTAGCTGGTTTTGACGCAAAAGAAAATCGAACTTGTTAAAAACCAATAAATTGTCAAGAGTGACATTTTTGAAAAAAAGTTATTTTATTCACTAGCTAATAACCTTATCATTACCTTTAAAATGAAACTCCTGAACTTGATTGTAAAAGCCTGGTAAAAAATGCTCATTTAAAAGAAAAGATGTCTGATGGATTTAGAGGGTTTTGCATCTGAACTCTTCACATGGACATCTTGGATGACATGGGGGTGAGTAAATTATCAGGAAAATTTTATTTGAAAGTGAACTAATCCTTTAAGTTGACCTTGTTTCCTAGTGTGTGCCAGTTTGTTTCCATTGTTACTGATTAGTTTCACCCGTGTTTCATTTGTTTGGCATTTGTATAGGGTACATTTACACAACAACAGTGTACTAAAACAGATACGTTTTTCAGTAGCGTTTTTTTTTTGCATACAGACGACAATGTTGTCAAAACGATGCCTGTTTACATGGATCCATGACTAAAAACTCTGTATTATTCATGCCAGGCCAGTAGTTGGCAATGTCACTTTGTAAAGAAACATTACACTCCTATAGACTGAACACGTAATACACATTTGCATGACACCCTGTTTTCACAAATTCACATTGTTGTAGATTACACAGAGATGATAACCATATCGTTTTCAAAAACATGCACTTTGAAACCCGTTTTCAAAAGTTAGCATTTTCATTCCCCCAAAACGCCTTTGTCATTTAAAGGTGCCTTAGAATTAAAAATTGAATTTATCTTGGCATAGTTAAATAACAAGAGTTCAGTACATGAAAATGACATACAGTGAGTCTCAAACTCCATTGTTTCCTCCTTCTTTTATAAATCTCATTTGTTTAAAAGACCTCCAACGAACGGGCGAATCTCATTGGTGTACGCCCCCCAATATTTGCATATGCCAGCCCATGTTCAAGCATTAGACAAGGGCAGCCAGTAACATCTGGATGTGCACAGCTGAATCATCAGACTAGGTAAGCAAGCAAGGACAACAGTGAAAAATTGCAGATGGAGCAATAATAACTGACATGATCCATGATAACATAATATTTTTAGTGATATTTGTAAATTGTCTTTCTAAATGTTTCGTTAGCATGTTGTTAATTTACTGTTATTTTAATTATTAAAGACTTGCAGTCTATAATTCATAAACACAACTTCATTCTTTATAAATCTCTCCAACAGTGTAGCATTAGCCATTAGCCACGGAGCATAGCCTCAAACTCATTCAGAATCAAATGTAAACATCCAAATAAATACAATACTCACATAATCCGATGTATGCATGCAGTATGCATGACGAACACTTTGAGGGTTATATTAGCTGTGTGAACTTTGTTTATGGTGTTAAAGGCAAGCACGAGCTCCGTGGGCGGGGAGCGTGAGCATTTAAAGGGGCCACAGCCTAAATCGGCTCATATTTGATGAGGCCCCAAAATAGGCAGTTAAAAAAAAAATAATTAAAAAAAATATATGGGGTATTTTGAGCTGAAACTTTACAGACACATTCAGGGGACACTTTAGACTTATATTACATCTTTT
The DNA here is from genome assembly GCF_024489055.1 of Chanodichthys erythropterus. Taxonomy (NCBI): domain Eukaryota; kingdom Metazoa; phylum Chordata; class Actinopteri; order Cypriniformes; family Xenocyprididae; genus Chanodichthys; species Chanodichthys erythropterus. Next base: position 4,337,668 of record NC_090240.1, read on the forward strand.
AAAAAGACATTCTACGGCACCTTTAAATGAAATGCCAAAATGCATAAAAAGTTCATAAAAAGTTTTCTGTTTTCTGCGGTCTCATGCCTACGGCCAAATCACAGCCATGCAGATATACAGCTGTATCGCACGGCAACTTATGTGATATTGCTCATATATATTCATTCAGTTAATTATTTCATTGTATCTTACCAGTATTAGTATTGAAATTGGACATTAATAACTTGTCTTTAAAAAAAACTGACAGAGATGAATAGAGAGCGGCAGACAGTAAAGCAGAGAAACACTGAAAGCAGAGGAGAGAGAATAAGAGCAGGAGAGAGAGAGAGAGAGTGTGTGTGTGTGTGTGTGAGAGAGAGAGAGAGAGAGAGGGAGAGAGAGAGAGAGAGAGAGAGAGAGAGAGAGAGAGGTTTAAAGCACTTTATTTTTCCATTACACCTTACATCACATTACTGAAAAAAGAAAAAAATTCCTAAAAATTCACAACAAGCTGATCATCCTGAACTGTACATAGCACCTCATTAAAACACCAAACATCGCAAAACCACACCAAATTATTAGTAAGTTTGTAATATGCAAATTCAAGTTTCAGCCTTCCTTGCACCAGATGCCGAAACATCATCTCAGGATCTATTGTAGAGAGTTGCAAACCTTTGTTTTTTCTGGTTTTCCAGATTGCCAGTTTGGCAGTTCCTATCAAATAATTTAGTAAAACCATTTTCCTTCTCATTAAAAAACTGTATTTCAGACCCCCAATAAAAACTACTTCAGAAAAATCCTCATTGAATCTTCTAAAACAAATCTCAAGCAAATTAAAAAGACCTTGTAATCTGTTACACTTTAAAAACAAATGCTCCAGGTTTTCCTCAATCCCACAGAACCGACATTCCCCCCCCACTGCTGGATTGAGGTGCGCCACATGCCGGTCCGTAGCGATGGCCCCGTGGATGATCCTCCACTGGAGGTCTGCCGTTCTCTTCTCCACCGGGGGTTTGTACAGCGTCCTCCACCTGTCCCGCACCAGGAAGTCTGGCTGTAGCAGTTCAGGCCATTTAGATGCTTTTATTCCTTTTAGTGATTCCTGGTGTGTCATTTTCACTGAAGTGCAATATAAGGCTTTCTTAGACGCATCTTTAAAAAGATCAAGCTGGGGGGTCGTGAAAGATAAAATCGAGTCCGCAATTTCACCATCTTCCTCATTTATGATAGGTGAGATCTTAATGTCTGGGAAGTCTTGGTTATTTCTCATGTCCAGTGTTTGTCTCCGTGCAATCCAAGACCTGCAGTCACTTGGTAGCGCATTGGAGATCTCTTCTTTCAGTTTAAAAACAAGACGCAAGGACCTTAAACCCGTCAACTCTTGGAGTTCTTCAGTAGATTTCCAGCCCCTCTCATCAAGAAGATGTCCAAGTTTGTAGATGCCATTCCTTATTAAGCCTCTCCGCACAGTCACGGAGGAGAGCAATCGGGTCTGGATCAACGGATTAAAAAACAACGGTTCCTCTGGAGTCCAGTGTTCTTGCTCATCTATGTCTCGTTTCACTTTAAAAACAGTTCTCCATGTCTGCAGCATAAACTTATAAAACGGTGGAAGCTCTGACAGGCTTATTTCCTCTAATTTCATTAAAAACAAATGTTTGTCTAGACCAAGTCCTCCTGCCTGCTTCAGCAAAGCACTTGCTGTTTTGGCCCATGTCACATCTTTATAAAGAAGTCTCTGCACAGACTGTAATCTGAAGGCTCGGATCCGACTCCTCAAATCCACCAAGCCTTGCCCACCCTCCTGGACTGGAATATACAGGGCAGCTGCACGGATCCAGTGCTGTCCACTCCAGAAGAAGTTGACCAGTGTCCTTTGAATGTTTAAAATGAGTTCTTCAGGTGGCTCCATGACTGCAGTCCTGTGCCACAGCATCGATGCAGCGAGGTTGTTGATCACCAGGACTCTCCCCCTGTAAGACAGTTGTGGCAACAGCCACTTCCACTTTGTCAGTTTGGCAGACACCTTTTCCAGCAGACCCTCCCAATTTTTCTTCTGAAACTGTTCATTACCTAAAAAAACACCTAAAACTTTAAACCCATCTTGTCTCCAGCGTAACACACCCGGGAGTTGAGGAAAACCTGTGCCTTCCCACCCACCAACAATAAAACCTTCACTTTTGGACCAATTGACTCTTGCAGAGGAAGCTCTTTCATACAAACCAAGAGTTTGATTTAAAATTGTGATGTCATCCTGATTTGAAATAAAAACAGTAATGTCATCTGCATATGCTGATAAAAATAACTTAAAATTGTCCTGTGAATTAGGAATTGCTATTCCATTAAGATTCTTCCTCAACCTGCACAACAAAGGTTCTATGACCAGGTTGTATAGTTGTCCAGACAGTGGACATCCCTGCCGGATGCCTCTGGACACCAGGATCGGCCTCACTCAAACCACCTCCTGCTTTCACCAGCACAGACACATTAAAATACAGCAAATTAATGTAAGATATAAAACTGTCACCAAATCCAAAACACTTTAAAACCTTAAAAAGATATTCATGATCAACTCGATCAAAAGCTTTTCTTGATCTAACGATAAAAACCCAAGATTTCCATGATAAAACTGATTAATGTCGATCATGTCTCTTAATAAAAACAGGTTGTCCGTAATTGATCTTTCAGGAATGCAGTATGACTGGTCCTTGTGAATCAACTGGTCTAAAACATTTTTCAGCCTGTTTGATAAGCATTTGGAGAATATTTTGTAGTCCGAACACAGTAAGGATACAGGTCTCCAGTTCTTTAAAAATCCCAAGTCCCCCTTCTTTGGAAGGAGAGACAGGACGGCTCGTCGACAGCTTGTGGGAAGTGTTTTGTTCTTGATGCAGTCCAACAATACTTCATAAAAATCTGGTCCTATTATATCCCAGAATTGCTGATAAAAATCCACAGATAAGCCATCAATCCCTGGAGAACGGCCAGTGTGTAGCTGATGCACTGCTTCCGTGAGTTCTTTAAAAGAGATTAAAGTGTCCAGTGCCTCTTTCTGCTGGTGCTCGAGCTGAGGCAGTTCCTCCAGCAGATCCTCAACGCTTGCAGCATCACAGCTCTCAGCGCTGAACAGCTGCTTATAGAAGTCTCTCGCTAGCTTCCTCATTTCAGCTGGATTTGAAGTCACCGATCCATCTTGCCGACGGAGATGACACATTTGCTTCTGATGGACACTTTTTCTCTCTAAATTAAAAAAGAAAGCACTTGGAGCGTCCATGTCCTTGACAGAGCAGAATCTGGCTCTTATCAACGCTCCCTTTGCCTGCTCCTGCAAATAAGAGTTCAGTTCTTGTTTTTCTTTTTAAAACATTGCAATGCACAGCTTCACTACTGGATACAAGATTTCTTTCCATCGACTCAATGTCCTTCTGTAAAGTCCTTACTGTGTTTTTCACTATAGTTGATGTTTGGGAAGCATAATTCTGACAGAAAAGTCTTATGTTCACCTTTCCCACATCCCACCACTGACACAGACTTTCAAATGAAGACTTTTTCAACTTCCAGTTGCTCCAAAACACTTTAAAACTTTCACAAAATAAAACATCATTTAAAAACTTAACATTTAAAAGCCAGTAATAATTACACTTTTGTGTCTTCTTTATGTTTAAAACCAAAGTAATCATGTGGTGATCTGAAAAACCATTGGGAGAAATAGAAGCATCAATAACTCTATTACTCCACATTTCGTTCAAATAAAACCGGTCTAATCTTGCTCCAGAGACTCTATCATCACACACTTTCAGCCATGTGTATTGTCTCACACCCGTGTTTCTTGTTCTCCACACATCTATTAGCTGAAATTCATGAATAAAACTTAACAGGGTAGCAGCAGATTGACTGTGAGGCTCTTCACCATTTCGGTCTACAATAAAATCAGTTGTGCAATTCCAATCACCACCAATTACCAGACACACACTCTCATCATACTTCTGGACAGCATCTCTTAATTTCCTAAACAGATCCTTGCGTTCTGGACCGTTATTGGGAGCATATATATTTACCAGCACAAACACAGTTTCTTCATATTCAATTTCTATTAGTAACAATCTGCCTTCAACAATCTTGTCTATATTTAAAATGTTGATATTCATGTTGGAAGAGAATAAAATGGCAACTCCTGCACTGTTGTTTGTGCCATGGCTTAAAACAAACTTGCCTTCCCACCACATTCCCCACTCAATTTCATTGTCCTTGTTAGTGTGGGTTTCTTGTAAAAAAGAAACGTTAACCTTTTTAATTTTAATAAACTCAGAAACCATTCCTAGTTTTCCCCGGTCTCGTCCACCGTTTATATTTAGAGATCCCACCCTTAAATCATCCATGTAGGAATATAAAAATAAAGAGGACAGAGACAGAAAGAGACAGTAAAAAGTAAAGTTCACCACGTGATGTTTAAACATTTTGGTGTCTTTGGGAAACAACTTTATCTTTTCTCAATTTTGTTACCATTTTCTTCAGTCTAAACCTCTTTTTTCTTGTCTAAAGCCTCATAACTAACCGTTCTCTGAAATAACAGTACCGACGCTATGAACTTCTCAGGGTCTGGGAAAAAATCAGTGACATCGAAAGCCTTGCCAAAAGTCATGTCTAGAAAATCATTTATTTCTTTTAGAGTGTACACGTCCCTTTCTATCTGCGAGCCCACATCAGAAACCTCAGAAAAAGTATCATCATCTTTCATTTCTGTCTCACAGTTTTCTTGACTCTTTGATAGATCAACACTTTCCATTTTAGTATCTCCACGTTCACTCACATCGTTTTTCGTTACACTGTTTTCACCTGCTTCTGGTTCAGCACCAGCTTCCTCAGTATGACTGTCATTAATTACGCTTTCTGCCTGTTTTCCACTGTGATCCTCCCGCTCCTCCACAGCTGAAGGCAGCGCGCTCTCTATCGCGTTCTCCCCGCCGCCCGCGGCACTCGGCCCGGCGTTCTCTGACGCGTTCTCCCCAACGCCCGCGGCACTCGGCCCGGCGTTCTCTGACGCGTTCTCCCCAACGCCCGCGGCACTCGGCCCGGCGTTCTCTGACGCGTTCTCCCCAACGCCCGCGGCACTCGGCCCGGCGTTCTCTGACGCGTTCTCCCCAACGCCCGCGGCACTCGGCCCGGCGTTCTCTGACGCGTTCTCCCCAACGCCCGCGGCACTCGGCCCGGCGTTCTCGGACGCGTTCTCCCCGCTAACACCAACCTTATGTGGGCACATTAATCGCTTATGGCTAACATCCCCACATACAAAACACTTCATACTCCCTGTGTTGGCATAAATCATGTAAGCCTTCCCCTCATGCATCACCCTAAACGACACGTCAATACTCGGCTCGTTTAGGAACATGAACACTTGTCTTCTGAAAGACATTACATGTTTTAACGACTCATTCTTACAGCCGAGTGGAAGCGCTTTCATTGCACTAGCGAATTTCCCGTAGCGCGAAAGTCCACGCTCAATCTCCTCGTTGGGAATGAATGGAGGCACGTTTGACACGGTTACTTTTGTGGTTGGAGCAACAAGCTGTGAAACAATAATAAATTCTCCACTTACCACAATCCCGTTTGTAATCAACCGGCCTACGTGCACCTCCTCCTTCACAAACACCACCACCGCTTTATTCATACGAGACGCAGATGTAATATTCTCATATCCAATCTCCTCTCCTACCGCGACCAACACATCCTCCACCGCCACACCTGACGCAGGAACACACCTGACGCCATGACGGAGGGACACAGGTGGCGTCACCCTCATGGAGAGGGACGCCATCCCGATCCCAAACAAAACACAAATACACTCAAAAATAAACTATAATCTCCTTTACAAAATAATAATTTAGTTTTAGTAGAAAAACGAAAGAATAGTAATAGAAAAAACCAAAAAGTCGCCCTCTCCACGTGGGAACCCTCGGACACCCAACCCTCTCAGACTCAGAAAGAGAGAGAGAGAGAGAGAGAGAGAGAGAGAGAGAGAGAGAGAGAGAGAGAAAGAGGGGCTGGAGGATGATTTCTGTTGCATCCTTAAACTATTCCGCCAGTGAGCACGAGCTAGAGTGTGTGTGTGTGTGGCTTCACAGGGCGTTAATGTCTTTGTGTGCCCCTCTCTTTCTCTCTCTTTCTCTCTCTTTCTCTCTCTCTCTCTCTCCCCGCTGCAGTGGGGGAGTTTATTCAGCGGCTCACAAGAGGGGACGAGACAGCAGCAACCTCACCTCACCTGCCTGCTCGCCCCTCTCCCGTTCTCCGTCCTCCTCCATCACAGGCATTCTGCTCTGAACTGGACCAGAATATCATCCCTCAGCTGGAGGAACTGATCCAGTTTGCTGCCTCTTTTTCCATAAACACTGCTTAAGGATTTTAGGCAAAAGAAACATGCCATTATGGATTACTCAAATCCTCCCCAAACAAAAGGATGCAGCACTCTTGGGAGGAAGAAGAGAGAGAAGGAGGGATGACACGCCTCTCCCTCATACCTGACTTTGTTTCTTTGAGAGTCTCGTGCTCTTTTTTCTCGTCCCACTTGAAGGGTTTGTTGATGTTGGATGGTGTCTAGTTGAGTCTGAGGAATACTTTTGAGACTGTTGCGTTATTTTCTTCTTCTTCCATCTCTCCTGAAATCTTTTTCTCTAACTCTTTGCTAGCTGTGCTGATAAACTATCTGAGGTTTTTTCAGGTGAAATACCCCAGTCTTCTGTGTTCGCATGAGTGTGTGTGGTAACATTTGACCCGTCTGTGTATGTGGGCGTATGAGGGCGACGCCTGTTAGCATCTCGGGGTGCGCTGAGTGTGTCTGGCACATTACTGCAGCATGAATGGCTAGCCTGCAATCTTTAACAGCAGGGTGTGTGAAACAACACGAGTCCTTTGACAGTTTAATGAGGTTAAAGCTTTCCACCGTCGTGAAGTGTGCTCATATCAGAAACCAGTTTGTTTGAGAGCCGACATTTGGATAAAGTGTGGATAAATAGTTCTGACAACACGAATAGTAATTGAATAATGTGAAACAATTGAGTAGAAACAGCAATTTTATGTTCCTCAGAAACTAAGCATGAAGTGATGAGAAAATAGACAGACAGAAAGAGGAAAGGAAAAGCTAAACAAAACTAGCAAATTAGCAAACTGGCTACAAACAAGTTGCATATCTGTTTCTCTTGAACGGTAGCAGATCTGCTGCCTCAGATGTGAGTCTGCGATTGGACAGAGATTTATACGCACCTTCGGACAGCTTGGTTTTCTAATGTCCCACCTCTGCAGCAAAGTGTGCTAGCAGAACGACAAAGCATTTGTTAAACTGAATGTCTGATAATTACATTTCGCAAACCACTGAGCACCAAAGGCACCCAACTGGTATCTTATTAAGAAAGATATTGATTTTCTACGTGACAGAGTGCCAATTATCACTATTAAGGGCTTGTGTTATTTAATTGAATTTTCTTTCATTGATCTAAATAATGCTAGATTTTCACTCTTGAGGAATTGGTTTAAGATTGACTGTTATGTATAAAGTTTTATTTCATAATCAGATATAAATGCTTATAAAAGTATAATCAGATATACAAGTTCTTTTTTGGAAACAACCTCAATTTTTAAACTCGCTCCTTCAAATGCTGTTGATCTACATTTTTGAGCTTATCCAGACTTGTACAACTGTATCTGGTCGTGTGTTGTGAGTGTGTGTTAAGTGTCTATGGCGGTTACGTGTACAGATGGGCAGCCGGTCGAGTGAACGATGTTTGCTGTTGTTCGCACCTAAGCAGAACTGTTAAAGCATGTTTATGTAGGAGTGCGGGGGACTGAATTTTCCTCAAGCACAACTCTCTCACCTCGCACGTTTATGTGCAACCGATTTTTACCAATTCATCCAGCATGCACCATGCATTTTTATTCATCTGAATGCAACTCTCACTACACAGTTCAGAGCCTTTGGGAGATGAGAGACTGACAAGAAACACCTAAGTGAGTGCAGAAGTTCAAAGAAGGAGATACAAGAAAAAGCTGCTGTGAAAGTGGAACAGGTGGAGGGACAGAAGAAAAGCACAAAGTCAAAGTGAGGCACTTGAAATCATCCTGTATGGATACATGAAGGCGTTAAGCATTAAAACCCTTGTTTGATATCCACAGCAGTCGAACGAAACTGAGAAAGAATCCATCGATTTCAGGTGTAACTGTGAGAAGTAGTGAGTGAGGAGATGAATTGTGGCTAAAAATCTGAAGAACTTCTATAGTTCAATTCAAAATGAAAAGACCTGATATTCATGAGGGCTTCTGCAGTAAAAATGTACAATAAAATAAACTGCTTCGACCGTTGTACTGCAGTTGTTGTTGTTGTTCGGTTTTCATTGAAAACGTTGGCAAAAAAATGCTTTGTAATTAAAATGACACTTTTTGGAAGCAAAAACTTGAAATGAAGCCACAGATTTTGCCAAATACTCTGAGGCAAAAGTAATTTTCCTTCTTGGAACACTCATCCTTGAAGGTCTCTCTTGACCAAACATTCAATCTATCCAATCATCCCTCCATCACTTTGGAATAAAGCATTGGACGGCACCCACCTACATGCAGCATTTACTGATTTAGGAGTAATTTGGATGTAGTCCCAGAAAAAGCGCTGGTGGAAGTGGCCTTGATAAAAGCGTTAGAGTAAGCACTGAAGCGTAATTTCATGCTGAATTCCCTGAATTAAGCACATCGATGGGGACAGGAACAGAAAGAGTGCCATACTACAACCTTTTAATTCAAGCACAAATGGACTTTTACAAATGGACAACTACATGCTGGAATTCATTTGATTTCACACTTCACAAGAGACTTTAGATATGACATTTTGGACTGGAGTTTTTTGAGGAAGCTAGGATGAGATGGACTGTTAAAAATCTTGATAACTAACTTCTTTAAAGACATTTGTGCTGTATGTGTCTCTGAAACGGAAATGCTTTAAACTCTACAGCTCTCCCACTGTGACCCCAGTACATTCATAGAACTTATTGTTGGACTGCAAGAGATAAGCGAACTGTCTGTGGGCATCTGGGACATGCTGCTGTGTCTGAACAAGCGCAGCAGTTCCTCTGAGTAGGTGATCTGAGCAGGTTCGTGGCCTGACGGTGTCGGGGGTCAGACGTCAGGATGGGGTGTAACATGTGCGTGGTGCAGAAGCCCGAGGAGCAATACAGGGTCATGTTCCAGGTAAGAATACAAGAAGAAGCTGATTCCTATCTGTCCATAAACCTGTTTATAGAAAGGTAGAAACTTGCTCTGAATAGCTTGATAAAATAGGGATCTGAATAGCAATGCCCTGGCAACCAACCCCTTTTGAAAGAAAAGAAGAAAAACTATACTTGCAGATAAAATAATATTAATGAAATAAAAGTCTGTGCTTTAAAAAAAAGTACACTTATTTTGATGTGTTGACAAACCTACTAAAGAACATGTAAAGTGCTTGATTATAATTTTAACTAGTGTTATTTGATATTACATTTAAAGTTAATATAACTTAAGTGTACTAAACTGTAAGATCATTACAAATGTAATTACAAACATTTAAATACATGACATATAGGTTTTAATAGAAATTACATTAAATTATATTTTAGTTTATCATAAAAGCTTGTCAGTACATTCAGCAGTACACTTTAACCATTTTTCAAAGACAGTAGAATTATGAAAATGCGTACACTCCTAGCCAAGTCCCGGACTAAAATGCATGTTTGAGCTGTTTTAACTGAAAGCAACTTGCACTGATATATCCGGAAATATTTCAGTGCCATTGTTTTGTCTCAAAATGCATACCAGTAATTTTCCTAAGGCATGTTTATAAAATCTACTTAAATGTCCTAATTGAACTAAGGCCTAATCCTGGCTTAATCTAAGCCCTGTCTGTGAAACCGAGCCATAGTACTTAAGAGCACTTAAGTGTACTATAGATGTACGTAAGTCTAATCAAGTTGGTCACAAAGTACTCTTAAAAGTGCAATACTGTAGGTGATTTTCTACAGAAACGTTTTTTTTTTTTTTATATATATACTGGTTGAAAGTCTCCTCATATCCTGATAGCAGTCACTATGTTTAACAGTCTAAATGTATTTTTATAAATAGGCCTATATATCATCTGTGGAAGGTGTAGGACCATAAAATATTCACCCAATTATTATTTTTGGTACAAATGAAATAATATGATGACCTACCTGAGTGTCAGCCTGTCAGAATGTATGTTTTTAAATTCCCTCGTGCTCCCTGTTCGCGCAGACATCATGCTTCATCAGCGTGTTTCATGCTATGCAGAGTTTATGTACACAGACATCAATCAAGGAGCACCGCAAACAAACAACTGCCACGTTTTACAATTCCTAATCAAATCAAATCCAAAAAAAAAAAAAACTTATGCTGCATTCACGACATGACTACCGTAATTAACAGATGGCAACCCTTGGCGTTCTAACCGGAGTGGTCTCAGAATTATGCGTTTCCATGTCAACAATATCAGCACTGAAATGAATCTGCAGCAGTCAAGTTCTCTAAGTTATTAATGTTCATTATTGTAATGTTATGTGCTTTGAGACTTGAGGTAGTTTAATGTCTTGTCACGCTTTGCCAAGAGTAGCTGTACGTGTTTTGGGGGAGGTGTGGTTTTGGACGGCGATTTGCAAGGGAGGGTGGGATCTTATGGCTTTCAATGCTAGCAGGCTAACGTGAGCATTTCCCATATCACCGATCACATACTGCACCTTTAAGTTCAACTAATTGCATTTATGCAAAAAAATAAAAATACAGCAGACAGGCTAAATGAAAATACAAACGTTCTTACCAAAAAAAACGTCTTTGGTCTGATATTCACAGACCCTCATCTCTCTCTCATAATCACATCCCCAGAGTTTTCTTCTTCTCTGTATGTGGTTTCAGTAAACTGCTTGCTTTTCTACAGTTATTTCGTTGTGTTTTAATGCGATTTAATGAGCTTTATTAGCCCTGCTTCCTACAAGGAAGAAAACATCCAAGCCATTCAAATTATTTCATTTTCAGTCAACTTTTTGAAAGTAGCAATAATTCCACTGTGGCTTTTATTTACAACTGTTCTAAGCTAATAAATATTTTACTTGGCTAATAAAAAATGCACAACAAAGACTAGTAATGAACTTCTGAATCATAGCTGGTGTCTGAAACCATAGGGTTTTTTTGAGGAAAGCCACTGATACCTGACATGCTTTTCTGATTGTGATTCATGAGCATTGTTATAAATTATCATGTTGGGGAGTAACATTAAGTGAATCTTTGTATATATGTTTACAGGCTTGCAAATTGCAACTAGACTGTGCATGTATCATCGATAAACTCTTGTTGATAAGTGGCCAGCAATACTAATAAAGCCAATTAGCAGAACAATCCGGCCTTTGACAAGTTGCTACAGAGAGAGAGGGGTGTGACCGTGTAATTACCAACAGCATAATTATTTATGTTGAGATTATTAATTGTGAGCCAGAGCAGAATATTTAGTGTGATATTTACTGAGAGCTAAGCTTTGTTTTCATATAACATGGTGATATACAGTGTATATATGAAGAGTTTGGTTCCAAAACGCGATAAACGGCATTTTCAAAAAAATTGAGTTTCCGGCAAAATCAGTATAGTATCTGGTCGGTATTGAAAAGTCATTTATCAATTTTGCGCAAAATGTGATATCCGTCATGTTATTCTGTCATGTTTTCTCCCTTTCTTTCCAAAACGCGACAAACGCCAGTCTCCTTTTTCTGCAGAACGTGATATATCCGCTCAACCAATCACAGCGCACCATTCCACCCACTGTAAACATTGAAGGCTTTTTTAAAAAGCCGTTTTAATACCAATGTACTCGACAAATGTGTTTATTTAACCGTGCGGTGGCGCCAGATACTCGTTAATCGGTGATGACAAATAATTTATAACATTAACAAGATGATCCGTTGAATTCATTTTGGGAGCAACGGCTGAATGTATTTTTAGTAAAATGCCTGTATATAAAATAAATATTGGCAAAGTTTAGACTCTGTCATATATGTGAATTAACTTGCTTTGTTGTGTATTTTCAATTTGAAAAATAACTTTTATATTGATGGATTAATTGCATTTTGGGGAAAAAAATGTCATGGATTTATTGCATTTTGGGAAAAAAATAATACGTTTTTATAATAAACTTTTTAAAATAAAAATGTAGATTTGAATGTTTAATGTTTTTATAACCAAAAGATGCTATGTGATAGTTTGAAACAGAAAATAGTGGTTTTCATCTTGCCACTTTCTTGGTAAAGAAAACTCCTTTTTACTCAAATTAATCAAAATGGAGTTATTGCGTTTTGGAACCAAACTCTTCATATATATATATATATATATATATATATATATATATATATATATATATATATATATATATATATATATATATATATATATATCCATAGGTAATCACAGCGTGCTGATATACAGCCATATCGCATGGCTACGAGTGTGATATTGTGTTTATACAACAGTTCGACGGCATGAGTGTGTAAATAAATAGGAAATAACAATGGAGTGTCTTTAAAACCCTCTTTTAAAAAAAAAAAACTTCCTTCCTCCATGGATTCAAATCTCAAGTTGACAGTTGGACCAAGCCTCCATTACTAACTCTAAATCGTCACTTTAGAACTAGTAACGAAGGAACGTTGAGTCCCTTCATTGAAACTCATTGAATTTTGTACAGCATTAGAGAGAGAGAGAGAGATCGCCTGAGAGAGTAGGCTATTACCTTTGTCTGATATATTTATATTGCATTACATTCATTCTTCAAGTCGATGTCCATAATATTATATCCATTATAAAAGTCTGTTTAAATGTCCACTGAGGAAAGCGATCTTGTATTTGTCCTTTAATTTTCCATAACATCCATAACATACAGTGCTAAAACAACTTCCTTTGCAAAAGTTCCTTTCAAGTCTCTTGTGACTCACTGACTGACTGACTCATTCACCTGTAAAGTGTTGCCGCCATCTAATGGCGTATTAATGTAACTTTCACACAATCCACACTAATGGACATATTTATATAACATAACATTTATTGAACAACAACAACAAACAACACAATTGTACAGTTCAGTCAAACGTAAAGCACTAGTGTGCCCATGACGGTTTTCAAGTGTGCCGTGGAAAATTACCAAATGCCAAAAAAAATAAATAAATAAATGCTACTCCTTGTATCTCTATATTTCCCTTTCTTTTTTCTTATTTAAAAAACAAAACAATGATATAGGTCACCCTTTACGCCTGTATGTGGGTTTTTACAAACATTTAACGAATGAAAAGGATTTTAAAGAGCTTGTGACAAAACCTTGTAACTCCAGCTTTGATCCTCAAACTGTCAGTCAAACCTCATAAATCCGCCCCACCTTGTGAATTAAGTGCTGCAGTTTGGCTATCTCGTCTATGCAACGTATGAATGATGTTTGAAGAAAAAAAAAAATTGTAAAGCGTTTTCTTTACTCAAAGAACACTAGGTGTATAAAGTTTAATGTTTTACGTATTATTGTATTACGTATTATTGTATTAATGTATTACGTATATGTCCTGTCTAACTTAGTTGTAGCCAATATATATTATGCTATATAAAGGATGTAAGTTAATTATTCAATTTAACATGGCACAATTCGACTTGGTCTGGAACAAGTAATAGATTAATAAGACCAAAGATTGCCTGTTTAATGTACTCAAATTTAATTATGTCTCATGTTTAACCACTATAAGAGCCAGCGGCAAATCCCCGAAGCTCTGGCCGAGATGAAGCTGTTCTTGGTGCGTACACAAGCACTGAACGCCCGCTGACGCCCTGGAGCTCGCATCTCCGAAAATGTAGAATGGTCCGGCCTGTCGCAACCCACTGGTTGAGAAACATTGACTTAGAGCATCAGTTGTGTCGCTTCACTGTCATTCACAATTTCTCTCCTGTGGCCTCATGGGATAGTAAAATGTCCATTAGATGCTCACTCCAGAATCTCAGTGGATGTAGTAGGTCATCCGGGTACTTCTGCTCACATTTTTTTTGAATACTATACTGATTTTGGCATACTTTATATTATGGAAGTATGCATTTTTGGTCAATTGTAAGAAAGAGGTGGGTTACAGTAATTTTGCCAAGTAAGATCAGTTCCTGGATCAGTATATTTTGTTGATCCTGGAACAACAGTCCTGTCTGAATTTTTTTTCTTAACCCTATCCCTTCGTCTAAACCTAACCTCCTCCGAAACACATTCGAGACGGATATAAATCCGATCGCGCAAACCACTTCAGGAGATGATCCGGGACGCATTCCAGTCAAAACTGAACAAGTCTAAATGCATCTGGTTGTTGAAACCACATATATAAATTTAACTCCTCCCAAAAATACAAAAAAATAAACGTGTAAGAGCGTGTTATAGGCTAAATAACATGTTATAGCCAGATATGACAGCACTACTGCAGCACGCATCACTACAGATGAGCAGCTGAGTACCTTATTCAGCAAGACAACGCAAATCAAAACTGAAAGTAAGTTGCAGGCACTCAAAACACAATCATCTTCATTAAAAGTAATGAGACTAAATGATCTTACCAGTGCTGTTGCCATGATCTCTCCTGTTGCGGTCTTTGATTTTGATATTAGCTGATGATCAAGTAAAAATGCAGCTCATATTTGTTGTTTTCGGTGATGTGAACTCCATTAAATCTGCATATAGCTCGGGAATTAAAGATCGGATTTATGTGGCCAAGTGTAAATGGAATTGTTTTTATGAATCAGATAGCTATCCGATCAGAAAAAATGCATGAAGTGACCAGGTGTAAAAAGGCCCAAAGATGTCGAACATGGTGAAAACACATTCACTGAAAGAGGCAGGGTTTAAGCATACTAAATAATTGGAGAAGATCTGCATATCTCAACCAGAGAGAAGTATGTTGATTCACCAGAAGACTGAGTTTGATTTAAAAACTATGGGTTCAAAAAATAAATAAATAAATATGTATGAATCATTCACATAAAAAAATCAATAGCATGCATTTAGAAAACAGACTGGGTGAATTTCCATTTCATTCCATCTTTAAAATACCCTAAAAAGTGCAGCAAACAACACATTTTCCAGGTCACTTATTACTCAGTCTTCTTAAACCACTGACCCCTAAAAAAGAATGTGAGAGCAGGAGGGCGACGACAGAATAGGAAGAACAAAAGACGTTAAAGAGGAATACATTACGATAGAGAGCTGCTCTGGCAGAATCAGATGGAGAGAAGCATGATAGAAAGGTGAGCTGGAGGATAGAGAGATGAAGAATGGATAGATAGCTTTTTTCTTCAGCTGTTTGCTATCATATATGGACAGTAATTGATTTCTACGCATCACAGAGCAGGAATGAATTGGTGGACCTTAGTGGCTCCTCAGGACCCTGCAGAGCTGTGCAGGGCAGTGCCTGACTTTAACTCTCACAGTCTCTGTCCAGTTCAATCTCAGTTTCATCTCACTACAATCCATCCACAGATCCATCATTTGTTGGACGTATGACTTACCAAAGAAAAGACATGATTAAAAGCCACAGTGACAACTCTCAACACTAGGCCAAACACACTGATAGAACAGATTTAACCGCATGACACGATTTTCAACAGTACTTGTAATGCAGCAAAATAATAGTTACTCAATCCAGTACTGTTTTAAAGGCAGCTATATGTTAGATGCAAGAAAGAAAGAAAAAATAATCGATATAGAAATGAATGCAAAAAAAGAAGAGCATTATTCAGTGTGCAGTGTTACAATGGCGTCATTGCTGTTAGATTATGAATGGTGCTAATGTTTAATGTTATGTGGTTTGAGTTTAATTAATTGCATTTGGAGAATAGAAAGAAAAAAAGAGGAACTTCAATATAGTGCTTCCTTTTAAGCACTATAAAATAATTTAAAATTTAGTCACGCACACACACACAGAGAGAGAGAGAGAGAGAGAGAGAGAAATGATTCATGTTCTCTGAAATAAAACCATCCAAGCAGTTCGGAACAAAACATGCCGTCCGTGTCTCTTGCTGTGTCCACTGGCTTTGACAGCCTCTCCTGGGATCCATGTTGCTAAAAGACCCCGCTAATTAAGCTTAATTAGGAGATTTTATTGTCTTTAATCCATCCGATTAGAGAAATTGCAAGTTGTGCTGTACATGCGGAGTGGAACAGTAACGGTAATTATTTGATCCATCATCCCTTGTGCTCTTTAACCTCAACCTAGCTAATGATAATTAAATCAAATATCTTTCTCTATGTTCCCGATCAACATTCTGACTGACCTGAAACTTCATTCTTACCAACCTGTCAGATTTTAAGTAGGGTCAGGGCTTAAACATTATTTTTAGCAACCTATCATAAGAAATTAATATGTTTATAGTTTCAAAATGCATTTATCAAAAGTGACAGTAAATCATTCATAATGTTACAGAAGATTTCAGTTTCAAATCAATTGTAGTGATATTCCACAATATTACTGTTTTTACTGTAGTTTTGATCAAATAAATGCAGCCTTGGTGAGTATAAGAGACTTATTTAAAAAAAAAAAAAAAAAAAACATTAAAAATATCCTACAATCCCAAAGTTTTAAAAAGTAGTGTAATTATTTTAGGTGTAATTAATTAGGGTTAGAGAGGATAAGAAAGCATTATTAATAATGTTACACATTTTGTTAACAACATTATTTTGGTGGTGAATGTCGGTTTGTGAAGCTCTTTAATATGCATGTGGCTCAGTCTGCACACTATTTTTACCCTGCGGTTAACTGAAGCTTATTGTACAGACCGTCCCACAACACACACACTGAATCACTGTGTGTAATTTCACAGCACTGATCATTTCATTTCTGAGGAATTTGACAGCTCTCTGAGAATGTGATGGCTAGAGAGCAAACGATTGAAGCTCTCAGCCGCGTTTTTCCCATTTGTTTATTCTTGATTCAGTATGATTTATTCTGTTCTCAAAGACAACAATTTACTTTTTTGTATATTCTGTAGGAGTTAGATAAATGAAGATTCTGTCCTCATTTGGTGATCTAAACCCATGTGCCTGTCTTCAGTGAAAGAACAGGAGAAGTTTCTGAAGCATGTTCATGCTGTTCTTTTCAATTCAACAAAGACATTTAGCGTCAATACCACAAAATAACAAAAAGGGTAGGGGTGGGGTAGGGATAGTTATGTCACTCACAGAAGAACTTAAAGGGTTAGTTCACCCAAAAATGAAAATTCTGTCATTAATTACTCACCCTCATGTCGTTCCACACCCGTAAGACCTTCGTTCATCTTCTGAACACAAATTAAGATATTTTTGATAAAATCCGATGGCTCAGTGAGGCCTCCATTGCCAGCAAGTTAATTTCCTTTTTCAGTACCCAGAAAGGTACTAAAAACATATTTAAAACAGTTCATGAGAGTTCAGTGGTTCATCCTTAATATTATAAAGTTACAAGAATACTTTTTGTTAGCCAAAAAATCAAAATAACGACTTATTCAACAATATCTAGTGATAGTCGATTTCAAAACACTGCTTCATGAAGCTTCAAAGCTTTACGGATCTTTTGTTTTGATTCGGAGCGCGTATCCTGTGATCCATTGAAATTTTGAAACACTTATGACATAATGAAGCCTCATTTACTGAAATCATGTGACTTTGGTGCTCCGAACCACTGATTTGAAACAAACGATTCGTAAAGCTTCGAAGCTTCATGAAGTATTCTCGTCGCTTTATAATATTAAGGTTGAACCACTGTACTCACATGAACTATTTAAAATATGTTTTTAATACCTTTCTGGGCATTGAAAAAGGAAATTAACTTGCTAGCAATGGAGGCCTCACTGAGCCATCGGATTTTATCAAAAATATCATAATTTGTGTTCCGAAGATAAAAAAAGGTCTTACGGGTGTGGAATTGGGGTGAGTAATTAATGATATTATAATTTTTGGGTGAACTAAACCTTTAACTTATTTTTAAAAATAATTTGTACATTTTTGTACAGTTCACATGGTATGAATTCATATGAAAAAGTAAGCATGAAGGTCCACCCCTAAACATAACCATCACGGGGGCATAACCGGATCATATGAAAACGTACAAACGAGTTTGTAGGTATTCATACAAATTAGCCAGAATGTACAGTAAAATTATGAATTGCCATGAGATTGTGTTGGTTTTACATTAAGCACAACAAGATTTGAGAACAGCACTTTTGGTATTTTCCTCAATCAAATCTATGCATTCAGAATAAAGCACACAGGTCACTTTCAATACGCTTTTATGGTTTTTGTTTATTTTATTTTTGGATTTTAACAATCACTGACCTCTGTATGCTTTTATTGTATGGAAAAGAGCATGAACATTCCTCAGAACTTCTCATTTTATATTCCACCTAAAATGAGTAAATGATGACCGAATGTTCAATTCACGATCATCTATATCTTTAAGCGTGCAAAGGATTATGGGACTGTTTTTCATATAATGTATTTACTATTTTTTTAAAACCTAAATACAAATCAAATCTTGATCTCATCTGACAAAATCCATTTCGACTCTCCAAACGTGACATTGCTTTTTCAATATGTGCTGCAAAGTCATTTCCACATTGTAGATATGATAAGGTGAAAACGAGCATCAGAAACACCACACACAAATACTTTTCAGTAGCGGGAAAGTGTGTTTATCTGATGTGGGCGTTCAATACACTGAGGCACATGTGTAGTTTTCCTTCCACTGGCAAAACCAACCGCAGAATAAACACCATCAATCTGCCCAGCACACTAGCGATATCCAGCACCCCATCAATCATCCTGAGCGCCCCTTCCCCTCTCTCTCTCTGAGCTGCACTGCAATTGGATGCTGTAACTATGGCAACCAGACTCATTAAGCAAGCAAAATGAGTCGTCTTACACCGATTTTTGCCTAGTTACATTGGTATAAATGAACATATGGCACAAAAAAGTGCTTAAAGTGATCAAAGAATCACTGCCTCCCACACACAGCTCCGTGCCTCTGCTCGACCACACCCTTTCTGTCTGTCTGTCTCGTCATGCCAGACGTATCATCACATCTCGCTCTCTCTCTCTCTTACTAAGCCTTATCAAAGGGTTTTTCTTAAAGTTACATTAATTTTTTATCAGCATGATGTTCTCTTCTAGTTAGTGGTGCTCAGTGAGGTGTAGAATAGCAGGAGAAAGCTAGCATTCCTGTTAGCATTCCCATTCATTTCAGGCACTTTCTCAACCGTTGCAGAAAAACATATTATTTTAAATCTGCTATTTATCTTTGTTTCATCATCAGCATAATACACGCATACTGTATGTTCGCAGTCACATTTTTCTTACCATGTGTGCAATTCTTTTTTTTATTTATTTAATGGAATACTGCAGTATTTATTGTAAATGATTTATGCGTACACATCTTTTTTTTTTTTTTTTTTTTTCAAATGAAAGGCGTCCTATTATTCCGTTTTACAGTCTTGATTTTGTTTTTGGGGTGTGCTAGAATATACTTTCATGCTTGATTGTAAAAAAACATTATTTTTCACATATTTTACATTATTACAGCACCTCTCTCCCCAGTCTGACTCGAACGCACTGAATAGTTCCAGTTTCGATGAAGCCCCTCCTTCTGAAACACAAAATGTGCTGTGATTGGTTAGCTTGCCCAGTGTGTTGTGATTGGGACCACTTAGCATGTGTTTGGGAAATGTCACGCCCCTTACCATAACTGTAAGCTCTACTCAGATGTGAGTATTAAAGCTGCAGTCTGTAATTTTTTTGGTTAAAAATGATCCAAAATCAATTTTTGAGCAAGTACATAACCAGCCAGTGTTCAAAACTATATCCTTACCTTAGCCTAATTCACAACGGTAAGCTTGTAATAATGTTTTCTAATTAAATCAGTACTGGTGGGTTTCTGCAGGAAATCGTGCCACTGCACAACCCATGTAAAGATAATTCCACAAATAACTGCAATTGCAGGTTTCAAACAGAGATAGCGGCAGAAAGGCAAAACCTACGCACTGCAGCTTTAATGATGCCGTCAATTCCAAACCAATTCAAGCCTGATTCAGACTTAAAGCTGCAGTAGGTAACTTTAGTAAAAATTTATTTTTTACATATTTGTTAAACCTGTCATTATGTCCTGACAGTAGAATATGAGACAGATAATCTGTGAAAAAATCAAGCTCCTCTGGCTCCTCCCAGTGGTCCTATTGCCATTTGCAGAAATACACCGCTCCCGGTAAGAAACAACCAATCAGAGCCAGGAGGAGTGTCTTAGCAGTGTCAATCAAGCTTGTGTGCACGTTGATCACACTCCTCTCATGCACAGTGCGTACAGGCGTTTAAATTCAAGATTACCGGTGTGCCGCAGCTTTGCTTATGGCGGACAAACAGATGACGATGATAAAAAAGCCAAAAAGAAAGAATTAGATAGAGCCCGAAATAAAACGAGGGTAAATATCGGAGCGGCTTTTCCAAGGTGGAGGGAGCTACGTGTCCTGAAAGGATTAAAAACCGATGCAGAGTTAGCCACATTTCTGCTTGACGAGTAAGTAAGACCTCTGCCCCGTCTCCCATGTCCCCTGCCTGATGCTCCGTGCACACCACGGCTTGCTCTTCTCTCCGCCCGTTGACTCCCCGAAGTCGCTGGGTGTGAATTCCTCGTCGGAGCCCATTGACTCAGTGTCAAAACTCTAGCCGCATAACATACAGATAAAATGTCACGCACTGTGCAAAGCAACTATTGAAACCTACTAATTCACTGGCTTGTCATGTTGCTGAAATAATGTACTAGCAAACCTTATTTAGCATATCGATAGAATAATTACTTGCATACTGTAACGTTAGTTACCGTTATATTATCTTACTAGCTATTTATTACTTATAGAAATAGTGCAACGTCATATAGTTACATTACATGTATTGCAAAATACGTAATGTTTTGAGGACCAAGTTTGTAGTGAAAGTATGGGCAGGCCATAGTCAATGTAAATCATATTGTTGATGTTTCGTCCGTACCAGTGAATGTGCCATAACTGTTTATCCGCCGTCATCGGTGGCCCTGCTTGCTTACTAGCCTGCGCGTTCATGGCAGGCTCCGTTGTGATGGGGGAGGAGCTGTGGAGGGAGCAAGGGGGAGTGACCTGTGAGTTGTGCTTTTTCAAATTTTCAGGCTAAGTCAACGTTTTCTAAAAACTCCCTACTGCAGCTTTAAGAATGTTAACAAACTAGAGGATTTTGCAGAATGGATTTCATGCACAAACTTTGCAAGCACAGATTTCAGTGTTAAGTTTTTGTTTTGTTTTTTGTAATTTTCTTAGACATTTTAGATACAATGTTATACAACATTTAATAATGGCATTTGTTGTTTTAACAGTAATCGATCACAAAACCATGGTTAATTTTCCTAAGGGGCGATGAACAGCCTTACAAAAGCTACAGTAAACACTATATCAACACTAATGTTGGCTAGCAGGTGAGCACTCTGTTAATAGAAAACGCAACTACAAATAAGACATACTTAAAAGTTGTGATCCACAAACAACAGATTGTCCCGATTAAAGTGGGAACTGCTTCATTTCAGTAGAAGCTTTTGTGCGTATCCTGCATTGTACTCTCTTAGGTTCTGGAAGCTGTTCTCCATTAAGTTTGTCAGCCTTTGGAAGGTCAAACAAATGAGTTTTGGAAACGGGGTGGAAAAAACAGCATATCTTTGACATAGCAGCAACACTGTTTCTTTAATGCAGCTAAACCAGGCCTTGCCCACTTTTTTAAGTATTTCATGGGTGTGAATTATTTAAACGAGCAACACTGTGACTTCACAAAACCTGGAAAAATAAATGCACTGTAGTCCAAATGACTCGTTTGTTGTAGTTCTTGGAAAGTTAAATAAAATATCGGGTGGGTATTTTATAATAAAGGGTGGACTTTGAGCTTTGTAATTTTGCAGATCTTTTTCTTGTTCGAGAAGCCCGTTTTATTGAGAAAGTTCTTTGGTCTGGAGCAGTGTTGTAAAGTATTTTACTAAGGCCAGGTTTCACAGACAGGGCTTAGCCTATGCCAGGATTAGGCCTTAGTTCAATTAGGATAATTTAGTATTTTTTATAAATGTTCACAAGAAAAACATTACTGGTGTGCATCTGGAGACAAAACAATGGCAGTGACATATTTTAAGATATGTCAGTACAAGTTACTTACAGTTAAAACAGCTCAAACATGCATTTTAGTCTAGGATTAGCTTAAGCCTTGTCTGTGAAACCAGGGGTAAATGTAATTGGTTACTGTACGTGTAGTTTTAATTAGTATCAAAGATATTAGAAACTTTTACTGTCTACTTGATTTCTCATCTTACAAATCAATTGTTTCTTATTTTGACTGGCATGTCTCTTAGGTGTTTAAGACTAGTGAATCTTTGAACCAACATTCAGTATGAGTAAAATACTTAAGGATTGTTAATAAAATCTATTTGTACTGGAATTGGTGAAGTAGACATCAGAGTATGATACACTGTGGTAATGAAGGGATGGGCACTAAGCACCAAGCAACCACCAAGAATTCTAGCAAATGTAGAGAAACATGCTAAAAACACTCAGAAATTCGTATAGCACTGTATAGCAACCATCCACAACATCCTATCACTGTGTCACTTTTGCATTACCAAGCACCACTCATACATTCTTCAGAAAATGGAAAAGTCAACTTGAAGCTGTTTTCACCCTTTTGCATAAGTGTAAAGGATCACCCAGACCTCTGAACACATATACACACACACACCCGCGTGGAGACGCACATTTGTATCAGATAATATCACAGGACTGTGTTAATGAGGGTTCAGCACTATGTGTGTCTAATTAATCCAAGTGGAATTAATCGTCAAGGGAGGGATCAAGATCTACTCAGTATGGAAATGAGTGTCAACAGGGAGTTCATCCTTCACCTCATCAGTATGTACACCAACAGGTATGTTTCTGAGACATGTTGGTATGTACGAGATTAATGAGACGGTCAGAGGTCAAGTCAAAGGACTGCAATACAGATAATCTATGTGCATTGAGTTATAAACCCGCTCAGATAATAGCTCTGTTACAAAACACAGAAAAATAATCATCCAATATGTTGGATGAGCATGAATGTCAATGACAAATATATTAACTCAATAACAAAAACAAAAAAAAAATTAAATAAAATAAAAGACAAAAATATTATTTGTACTTATGACCGAATCACATTGTTAGCTTAGCAACATGCTAATACAAAAAATCAACCCAGTCTCATAGGAAAAAACATGCCTGTGGGGACATTTCTGCTAAACATTATGTTGCTTCTTGCACATTTCGCAACATTTTCAAATGAGCAGTGAATAGTGCTAAAGGCATGTTCAGTTTTATCCAAAACAGATGAAGGTGAATCTGGCACTGTTTTATTACATTGTTTGTTGTACATAGCATGGCAGTTCAGATTTCTTGAGTGACTCTAAAAGGTTAATGCTGTCATGTAGCATAAACTCTGCCATAAACATAGCGTTAACTAATAGTGTTAACAAAAGCAAATGTGAGATAAAAACACATTTGATGAATCAATCGTGCAATTTTAGCTAGCTTCTGCAAGCTCTTTTATGGTGAACTATGGTAAAATTTTGAGGTCACAAGATAACATAGTAAAGGACCTGTGCGAAAATAAGTATTTATTAAACAATGCCCTGGAAAAAAAAATTAAAAATAGGCTACACCAAAGTATATTTGAAACACATTTATGCTAAGTATACAGCAAATACATTTGCATATTTTTGTTCTTAATATAAATACCCTGCAATTGTACTTTTGGTATACTAAATTGATATACTTAAAGTCTGCTAAATTGGAACAACTAATTTTGTACTTAATGCACTTTAGTTATGCAGAAGTAGTGCTAAGCTCCAACTAAAGATATACTGAAGTATATTCGATTGTGCTAAAGTGGAACTATTGCAAGTATACTTTAGGTTAGGGATGCACCGATGTACGCACAAAAAGAGAAAGAGTACCGATAGTGTTTTTCTAGTACTCTCGATACCGATACCAATGCCTATGTATTATGTATTAATGTATTAATTTCTCTCTCTCTTTTTTTTTTCTTTTTTCTTTTTTTGATGTTGCAGTTTTCCAAGCACAAGTGAGACTAATGAATGTAGGACAGCTTCTTCATTGTTACTCTAATGAAAAAAGTAATATTTTTTATGTGCTTGTCACAAACTTAAATTTCAGTATCCAATAACCTTCAAAGGGCATAATTACCAATAGTTGTTATTACATAAAAAGAAATTTGCAAACAAATACTATAGAGATATAAATTAAATACTTTACTTGTATTTAATAAACTTGTTTTTTTTTTTTAGATACAGTAGGTTTATTTACCATGTATACATTTATTTAACATATTTTGTTGTTTTATTGTTGTTTTTATTTTGGTCCCTTTAATATATACGGACACATCCCGTTTTCACCCAAATGTTTACGTCCCCTTAAGCCATAACCGACTGTATTTACGTGAGATACTCCACACCATGGACATTTCGACAACTATGTGTGTATTTGACCATTCAGGCGCAAGGAGAACCGATCACGTGCTCTCTGAGAGAACTAGGATAGCGCGCAATAAAGAAAGTGCTTCTGGTCTGTGTCATTCAGCGCCTATTCCGCCTTCACTAATCGATAGTTCGTAATGTGTTGTCATCATTCATTTTGACGTATTTCCACACTTCTGAGGCTGACATTGTTTCTGCTGCTGCCACCGGTGTCTCTGTGCATGGGAAATTCTGTCAATTACATCACGTGAGGTATCGTCTTTGGTATCGGGGTATTTTTACGAGTACAAGTATGGGTATTAGTGCATCCCTGCTTTAGGTACACTTTAAATATCTTGCATTTAATGACTGATATTATACAGTGATACAAGCCTTACTAATAGTGACAATAAAACATATTTTAAGCTTAATGAATGAAAGAAATGTGCATTGTGCAATAAAGACTTCGAATTAGGTTCAATTATAATATTTATATCAATAAGTCTCAAGTCATATGTCAGTAAATATGTTAATTTGTAGTATACTTATTATGAAATAAATATGTTTTAAATACATTTTGGTATAGGTTTTTTTTTTTTTTTTTTTTTCACTAGGGTAATCTGCCCTGAAATCTAAATTTGTGTGAAAAGAAATAAGTTGTTGTTGTTTTACTGCCACTAGTGTTTTAGCTGAAAACTATGTATTGGTGCATTTTTGAAGGAAGAGCTATGTTTTTCCATTTCGGCAAGATTGCTTAACTCTATTGGAATCAACAGTTTTAGTCAAATCTCTCAGGCACCCCGGAGCTCTGTCAAGGATGTGTCAAGATAGTAACTCTTTGTTACTAGATTTGTATTTGCTGCAAACAATGGGTTGGGTTTCTGTGAGACTCCAAATAAACAGTCACATGAGAATCTCAAGAGACTTCACAGAATGAGGGTTACTAGGACTATATTTGTGTGAAGTGTATCAGTAACCCTTAAGAAAGTCGCTGCCTATTTAGAGCATTCCAAAACTCATTCGGTTTTCATACAAACTCATTTTCAGATTTCAAAGACAAAAAAAAATACAGAGAGAGAAGAGATGCGGACTAAACAGTGGAAATGTTTCGACTCCCTCATGGTGTATGTGCTGAGAGACTACAAAATGAAACAATGAATATTTGTACAAACAAAAGCAGATTGCACAAACAATGCATGCTGTAAAATCATCCAATTGGTTTGTTTTTCAAGAGGCTTTCGTACATATCTTTGTATTTCATTTGAATAAATCCGTAGCTGCAGGCCCACAGTAGGAAAGGATCACTCGCTTCACGGCATTTCAGCAGATATGTATTCCCTTGACAAACTGTCTGCAGGGTATGATATGAGTTCTGCATAGTTGATTTCTACATACAAAACAGCCACAGCTTTCAACTACATGCTGCATTGGGTAATAAAAAATGAGAACATTAAATCATTAATCTCAAATAGTTTACCAGCCACTTTATAATTTAGAATGGAAAATAAAGAGACAGAAAGCATGCATGCATTTTTAATGTCTGGAAACTGTCAGAATATGCAGATGATTTGGGAAGAATTCTACAAAAGGGAAATTACCTAAAGCTCTAGTATTATCTCAGAGACATAGAGCAATGTTACTGCAGCTACAGGTTAAATAATTCAACAAAACTCTTTAAAGGTACATGTGAGAATATACTGGTGCGCCCAGCTCTGAGCGGTTTTATCTGGAGAGCATTTACTCTGAGCCGCAGTCAGACAGGGAGTCCCGAGAGAGCTGGCGGGAGCATTAGTATGCTTCTCACCGCCTGCACACTCTCACATGCTGTGTGTGCTCCACAGAACAGGTGTCAATGTGCCACAGTAACACACATGCGCTACCATTAGACACTGTATAAACCCATTTATAAACCATTTGTCGCGCACAACAGGTTGAATCAAACAGACGTTATACTGTAGATGAGGAGAGCTCTAGGCCACTTTTTGAAAATGAACAGGAGATTTCACAAGAGGTGGACAGTAAAAAATTACATTTACTTGAGTAATGTACTTAAGTACACTTTTTGAGTATCTGTACTTTACTTGAGTATTATTTATTTATTTATTTTTTTCTGGAAACTTATGACTTTAACTTCACTACATTTGAAAGACATATATTGTACTTTTCACTCCACTACATTTATATTAAGGTCCTCGAATCATTATATGTAGCAGCTGTGAAAGTCAGTGGATGATTTTTTTTTTAACACTGATCAGCTGGTAAAATGTCCGTACTTAGAAAGTATTGGTTTAGAATGTTTCTGAAAAGATTAAAGATCTGTTTCATTTTAAATGTTTGCTTTGTTGGCCAAAACGAATCATATCACAGCCTTCAAAAACTCACTGTTCAACCTGCAGAAGCATATTGAGGTGTGTAAATATTTAAAGGGGTGGTTCAATGCGATTTCACTTTTTTAACTTTAGTTAGTGTGTAATGTTGCTGCTTGAGCATAAACAGTATCTGCAAAGTTACAACACTGAACATTTAATGCAAATGGAGATATTCTCTTTTAAAGTTATGGCAGTTTATTGCCTACAAAAAAGGGCGGTTTGGACTACAATGAGCTTCTTCCCGGGTCGGTGACATCATAAACCCTTGCTATTAACATAAACACTGCCCCTGGGAACACGCAACAAAGTGGGCGAGGCCATGTGGCACAGTATAATGGAAGCGGAAGAGTTGTGTACACCGGACGCGACGCATCAAAAGATAATAGAACCCATTACAATCTGTGATATTTTCTACACTGGATGCGGTGCTGAAGACAGCTTCCAGAATCTACATGA
The DNA here is from genome assembly GCF_024489055.1 of Chanodichthys erythropterus. Lineage (NCBI taxonomy): Eukaryota > Metazoa > Chordata > Actinopteri > Cypriniformes > Xenocyprididae > Chanodichthys > Chanodichthys erythropterus. The sequence continues at coordinate 4,365,077 of NC_090240.1, forward strand.
TTTCAATGCTGGATTTGCACAAAAGCTATTACTGAAAGATGAAGCAGTTCCCACTTTAAAAACAGAAGCTGCGGTTTATTGGCTTCAAACTGTTTTATTGTTTGTACATGTCTTTTAAACGTAATGTTATAATTCTGTTGCTATTTTTAATTCATCAAGGACATATACAAAGAGCAACTTCTTTTGCTAGCCAGTTAGCTAAGTTCTAGTGCAACAAACACCAACAAACGTCTCTGTTCATAGACAAACAGTTGCTCATGCTATAAATGAAATGATACGAAAACGAAAAAATGCAACTACTCAGTCATGTATTCGGCTACAGTAAAGCTTTAATTAGGATAAATCATAATGAAAGCTAACAAACAGCAGTGACAGCATATCTAAACACTTTGACACAAATACTAAATGAAATACCATTCATAAACGTCCTTTAAAAGCCGTGATTGCAGAGTTTCTGCTTTACGCCATTATTTACATTTCCAGCTTAGCGCGTAACTACGAATGGTAAGGGGCGTGGCGTTTCCGGACGCTTCAGCGAATCATGATACACTGGGCCAGCTACCAACCTGCCAACCAATCTGAGCACATTGCGTATTTCGGAGGGAGTGGCTTAATAGAAGCAGGAAGTCAAACGAGCCGTTCATATGACAGTGGAAACAGAGGTGTAGAATTAATGTAAAATATATGAAAAATACAGCGTTTTCAAAAAAGCGAAGCATTAAGACATGTTAAACTGTGCTCCCAAAACACAATCAAGCCTAGAAGAAAAACACTGAACCACCCCTTTAATTTCTGTTGAAAGCTTGATATGGAAATTGTCTGTGATTTAAAGCTCTAAGGTTTCAGTATGAAGTATGGTTGGTCAATTTTTTTTTATTTATTTATTTTTTATGGATTTGCCTGTTAAGTTGCCATAGCCTTGCGGATACACTGCTAACACATAGGTAAGGTTCGACAATGACGTTAGCATGCAGTTGGGCTAATAAAGTTAACAGTAAGTTCGTTTTTAGAAATGTTTTAGCATAATCTTGTCAAATAAACAATGTAAAAACCTTTCTTTTTTAGTATGATTTTGACTTTAAAAAGAGCTTTGCAACTTTTACACAAGTATTTAAACGAGTTCAATGTAGTCTTCTGCTAACACGTAGGATGGAGCATCACTGACTGGCTTAAACCAACATGATGGCACAGCATACATTCATACAACACTGCAACAAAAAAAACAAAACAATGCATTGACATAAAAAAGAACAGGAAAAAAAGCACACCAAACTGTCTGATGAAGAGCCTGCGTGCTCGAAACGTCATCTGTGTGAGAGTCCATTATCAAATTTTTGCATTTTTGGAGCTCTGGTGTTGCTGACTTCTTTTCTGTTTTTATTTCCTTTGTCAAGCACCCAACTTTATTCTGCCAGTGATGTGCTTGCTTTTTTCCGTTTTGTTGACATAAAAAAGGTACTTTTGATACTTGAGTACTTTTAAAAGCAAGTACTTTGGTACTTTTACTAAAGTAAAAATCTGTCTTTACAACTAATGTAGTAATATTTGACCAGTATCTATACTTTAACTAAGTAATGGAGTTGTGTACTTTGTCCATCTCTGGATATCATATGGCATCTGTAGAAAAGAAAAGCAAGTTAAGCTTTTTAACTTAAAGGGTTAGTTCACCAAAAATGTGAACTAAATAATGAAAAATAATATTTGGAAAATAATGTCATTTATTACTCACCCTCATGTTGTTCTACCTGTAAGACCTTCATTCATCTTTGGAACACAAATTAAGATATTAGTGATGGCTGAAGGTTTCAAATCCAAAGGTTTCAAAAATCTCAGGTCTAGAGCATTTAAACAGTGCATGTTTATATTCACACCCATATTAAAGTGCCACTATTATGCTTTTTCAGATATTACCCTTTATAGTGTGTAATTCAGCTGTTTGTGAATGTAAAAGGTCTGCAAAGTTATAAAGATCAAAATGCAGGATAAAGAAAGTTATTGTCTGCTAAAAGAAAGAACCGATTACGAAGTGCCTGAAATGAGTCATCAGTAATTTCAGTCTTAAGGTGCATTCACACAGCCCCATAATTCCTGTAGTTACAAGATTCTAGCTTGTAAAAAGTGTTCATGTCCTCATAGAGCTCGTAATTACAGCTTGTAAGCTGGGAGTTTTCATGTACCACCTGACCACTGTAGATTCATTTAGGCATTGACAGTGGTGCCATGGAAACGCATAATTCCCAGTCCAAGGACCAAATGGACGTAAACAGCTCCGAATATAATGTCACGTGTTGTCATTTCAGATTCCGGTAAATACAAGGTGGCGTGAATGCAGCATTACTTCCTCAAACCTATGTAGGTTTGAAACAAATTTGCATAATGCCAGCCTATGACCAATCAGAGCAGAGTAGGCCAACCACAACAGACTCGGCTGTTCCGCAGCAACACAATACAATCAGAATCAGATTGCCTTCCATTTGCCAAGTGTGCACAAGCAGCATGTCCTGATTTTGCTTAGTTAGATGTATTTTGTTGATCCAGGTACAACTTTCCTCTCTAAAAATTTAGTCCTAACCATATCCCATCCCCTAAACCTAACCCTACCTATAACTTATCCCTAAAATCATAGTGAAATGATATGTGAATAAAGCTCATGTAGAAGCACCTAACCCTGGTTATAAGCGTAAACTTGAAATAAACTGTAAACGTGTCCCTCAAATCTGATTGGTTGATTGGAATGTTGTTCCAGCATCAACAAAGATGCTGATCTAGGAGCATGTAGCACTTGTTGAAATCAGGTTCTGTGCACAGCACACAAGCAATTTGATATGATTTCTAGGAGCTTAGATACTTATATACATATTTAGAGACAAAAACAAAAACAAAACATAATATGCATCTTTTAAGGTACAAAAAAAAAAAAAAAGTAATATACATTTAGATGGGAAGAGGATGGCCTATGAACAAATGTACATATAAAGTAAAACAAAGATGATGAATGACCAATGCAGTATTGTATTACGGTAGTGTAATGCTATTTTATGAGATCAGGTTTTTTTTCCAAGGAATAATTACGTTTTGATTTAATGTTGATACATACATTAATATATATAAAATGTGTGCATATTTGGTTACATTTTGCCCTTTCCTATCAACTAAAATGTTATTTACGTCAACTAAACATAGATATGGCATCTATGTTTAGTTGACGTAAATAACATTTTAGTTGATAGGAAAGGGCAAAATGTAACCAAATATGCACACATTTTATATATATTAATGTATGTATCAACATTAGACTAAAATGAGCTAAAATTAAACATTCTCTCTGCATGAACATGAGGCTACGCATCCAAAAACATCCATAGTTTTCATCTGGCTATACTTTAGATATATATTTCTTTAATCTGTCCTCTTGTACTGCTGTGCTCCTGGAGACGCACACCAGTGACAAGACCATTTCTGATACCCATTCAAGAGCATGATGGAACATTATTACTCATTCCATTAACCACTTCAACTTCCCTCTATTTCGCTCTGTTCTAAAGCCTAGTGAACTACCTCCATTTTAAAGACTTCTGATGCACAGGCTGTTTTAAAAGCAAGGCAGCACAATTATACTTTGTTCAGGTCAAACTATTTGGCAGAACTGCAGATATTTTTGTGGAGAAGGCAAACACGATCCCGTGCGATATTTTAGTGATAACAGCACTCCTACGTTTTCACCGTTTGTATCACTCCACTTGAAGTGACTGTCATAGCGGCCGAGAAAATCCACCGTAATTTTTTTGAATACTACACTTGTTGTACCACGAACTTTAGTTTTGAGAGTTTTTTTTTAGGTGAGAATGTAATTGTTTAGACCTGAATCATAGCACCTATTTTTACAATTGATTTAGATGTTTTCGGAGATGCAAGCTCCAGACCACCATTCTTGGGTACCTGCCGAGAACAGCTTAATCTCAGCCAGTACTTGAGGGATTTGCTGCTGTGTTTTATAGTGGTTAAACATGAGATATAATTTATTTTAGGTACATGAAACAGGCAATCTTTGGTCTTACTAATCTATTACTTGTTCCAGAGCAAATCAAATTGTGCTATGTTAAATTTCATAATTTAAAGGGTTAGTTCACCCAAAAATGAAAATAATGTAATTTATTACTCACCCTTATGTCGTTTTACAGCCGTAAGACCTTCGTTCATCTTCCGAACACAAATTAAGATATTGTTAATGAAATCTGATGGCTCATTAAGGCCACTATTGAGAGCAAACCCATTCAAACCCTCAAGGTCTATAAAGGTACTAAAAACATATTTGATACAGTTCATGCGAGTTTAGTGGTTCTATCTTAATATTATAAAGCGACAAGAATCAAATCAAAATAAAGACTTTTCAACAATATCTATATGGGCCAATTTCAAAACACTGCTTCCGAGCTTTGCAAATCGAATCAGTGAATCTGAGTGCCAAAGTCACGTGATTTCAGCAGTTTAGCCGTTTGATAGGAGATCCGAATCACTCATTTGAAACAAAAGATTCAGAAAACTCAGAAGCTCCATGAAGCAGTGTTTTGAAATCGGCCCATGTAGATATTGTTGAAAAGTCGTTATTTTGTTTTTTTGGCACACAAAAAGTATTCTTGTCACTTTATAATATTAAGATACAGTGCTCAGCGTAAATGAGTACACCCCCTTTGAAAAGTAACATTTTAAACAATATCTCAATGAACACAAGAACAATTTCCAAAATGTTGATAAGCAATAAGTTTTATATTACATCTTTTTAACTTAAAACATGGTTACTAATATAATTTAGAGAACAAAATTTTCAGTTTTACTCAAATTAGGGTGATGCAAAAATGAGTACACCCCACTGAAAGTCTCTGAAGCAAAGCTAAATTTTAGACTACAAATGTCTAATTTAACAAGAATTCAACCACAGGTGAGTCTAATTATTCATTACACAGGTGTCCAGCAGACAGTTGACTATAAAAGGGTGTTCAAACCCCTTCCCATTTCATGATGTTAGACCTGAGAAAGAAAATCATTTATTTACGCCAGAAAGGTGAAGGCTACAAGAAGATCAGCAAAGCTTTACTTATCAGTCAGTATACTGTAGCAAAAGTAGTACAAACATTTTAAAAAGATGGAGCTGCAACCATCTCACAGAGATGTCCAGTTCATCCATGGAAGTTAACACCTCGACAGGAGCATCTTCTGATGAGAAGGGTTGAAGAAAAATCAGCATGCAAGTTCACTGCTGTTATTTAAAGAAGTAGAAAGTAAAACTGGAGTGACTATTTCCCCTGAAACAATATGGTGTACACTGCAGAGGAATGGCATGCATCGGTGCCGTCCACGAAAGAAGCCTTTCCTAAAGCCCAGGCACAAAAAAGCCTGCCTAGAGTTTGCCAGGGCCCATTCTGACAAAGATGAAGACTACTGGGACTCTATACTCTTGAGTAATGAGACCAAGATAATTGTTTTTGGAACTGATGGCTTCAAAACTGTATGGTGTCGCAAAGGTGAGGAACACAAAGAAAAATGCATGGTGCCTACAGTGAAGCATGGTGGTGGCAGTGTCCTTATGTGGGGATGCATGAGTGCTTCTGGTGTCGGTGAGCTGCATTTCATTGATGGCATCATGAATTCACAGATGTAATGCTCTGTACTGAAAGAGAAGATGCTACCATCACTCCATGCCCTTGGTCGTCGTGCACTTTTCCAACATGACAATGATCCTAAACACACATCTAAGGCCACTGTTGGATTTCTGAAGAAGAGCAGGGTGAAAGTGATTCAGTGGCTCCTGATCTGAACCCAATTGAACACCTATGGGGAATTCTGAAGAGACAAGTTGAGCATCACTCTCCATCCAGCATCCAGTCTCTAAAAGAGGTCATTCTTGAAGAATGGAAAATTGTTGGACAGATGTTGCAAAATGTCGCCAACTTGTTCATTCCATGCCTAGAAGACTTGGTGCTGTCATTAAAAATCATGGAGGCCACACAAAGTACTAGATGTAGTAGTTTTTGTTGTTGGGGTGTACTCATTTTTATATCACCCTAATTTGAGTAAAACTGAAAAATGTGTAATCTAAGTTATATTATCAACCAAACTTTCATGTTATAAGTTAAACAGATTATATTAAACTTAGTCTTGTCAACATTTTGGAAATTGTTTTTGTGTTCTTTGAGATATTGTTTAAAATGTTACTTTTCAAAGGGGGTGTACTCATTTATGCTGAGCACTGTAGAACCACTGAACTCACATGAACTGTTTCAAATATATTATTAGTACCTTTATGGACCTTGAGAGTTTGAATGGCTTTGCTTTCAATACAGGCCTCACTGAGCCATCAGATTTGTGTTCCGAAGATGAACGAAGGTCGGGTGCAGAACGACATGAGGGTGAGTAAAAAATTACAATATTTTCATTTTTGGTGAAATAACCCTTTGATAATAAGGCTAAATTTAACTTAACATCCTCTATAGCATTTTTAAAAGCTTGCTAAAGTGTACTTATTTTTCACAAGAATCTCATGACAATATTACACTGTTAGCTTAGCAACATGCTAATCCAAAACTCTAAATGACATCAATTGTGATTCAATTAATGCACAAAATGTTTGCTCCAAAGCCAAATACTGCTTGAGGAAACATCAGCCAAAGATTAAGGATAACAAACCCGATTCAGAAGTTAAGAACGACACAGCATGAGAGGTATGATGAATATGAAAAAATGTGTAGCTGTTATTTTGATGTGGCAGCAGCCGTACAGTCTCTGTTGGGCATGTTGTATTATTCAATTCTCTTTATAAAATAACAACATTAACAGTATCATCTGCTCCCCTCATTAAAGCTGCAGGGAAACAAATAAAAGAGGAAATAATATTATCAACAAGACAAGAAATGTAATTATGAATAACATAATTCAAAATATAATATTTATATATTATAAATAAATTGGAAAATATAGTATAAATAATAAAATTATTATCAGCAATGATAAAAAAAAATACCCCAGAGACCCTCTTGTAGTGGCAGTCATGGTTATAATGCTGTCCATGTAGGCAGTAGAGGCCGACATAGTCTCTCTGCATCTCCCCATCATGCTCTCATTCCCTTCCCCCTGTTCTGTCTCTGTCTTTCACCTTCTTTGAACTACCCCCCCCCCCCCATCCCCCTTCTGCTCTCTGTATTCCAGCTTCAGAAGGAATACTGAAGACCAGACGCTAGTCTTTGTTTCTTCAATCTACACCTATATCTCTGTTCCTCTGCAATCATTTATCTGTCTCTGGACCTGTAACCCTGCAGCCACAGGAGCGGACGTGCAGCTAGAGATGTATTCCGTATTATGCCCGCTTGAATTAGCGTCTGGGGATGCGGTTATGCCTCCGTGCTGGAGATGAGGACATCTCCTATGTAATAAATCATCGCTTACTGTTAATTAAACCGTCCATCCAAATGCTCCAAGTAGCCTGTGTGTGTGTGTTTATAGCTCTGACTAGGGAAGGCATGTTGAACTGTGTGCATGATTGCGTTTATGAAAGCCAGTGCCCCTGACGGTCGTATCCTTGGAAATGATATGACAGGAAGACAGCAGAGAAAAGTGGCCTTTACAGCAAGACAATTAAAAGCTGAGAGACAATGAATCCTCATGCCCAATGTGCCAAATATGGGCACAACAGAGCAGCAGTAATATTGTGAATAAATGTATTTGGGAGGGACAAACCAGTTTATATAGAAATCTCCAGACAGTGGACAAGGTCATTTTCAGCAAATGCCCCATATGGAGCCTAACACAATAATACTGCACAGAGATTTCCATAGAATTCAGTCATAAAATGCCATTCACATATAATTATACTTCCATAATATGAAGAATTCCAGTGAAGTGTAAAGGGATATCAATGAGAAAAATGTTGGGTGGAACAAGTATGTGCATCTTGTGACATATATCAGAGTAAAACGCTTCTCAAACAAGAAAAATGTAGTCCGTGTGTCCGTTGGGAATTTATTACATTGTTGTTGTTTGCTGTTGGTGGATCTCATGTGATTGATAGGTTGCCCAGCTCTGCCTAAACTAGGCATCATACACTAAAGGACTGAGGATCACACACACCATCAGACTTTCAGGTCTTTCCAAACACAACAAACCAGTGGAGAACAGTGACTGGATATAGAACCTTCAGATGACACACAGCTCATTTCTCCATTGATGTTCATTACCGAAAGCAAAACCAAACACAAAAGCCCTTAGCAGAGCGAATTGTCCAGTGCTGTTCCATTCAGAGTTTTCTGAGAATGCGGTTGTGAGTCCAGAATATTTACGGGTGTAAGTTTGGTTACAGAACGCCCCTTAAATAACTGTACTGTGTGTAAACGTAACCGCATTAAGGACTCAAATACAGGACTGACAACCGTATTCTTTAGCTGTGTATATGTGGCCATGTGTTCTAAAATGTTAAACATGTTTTCAGCTGGATTGAATGAAAGTCTGAAGCTAAAATAATCTGAGTCTGTGTCCATCAGACACTACACAGTCTTCTGTAAAATCTGTCAACTCCGATCAACCAAAATTTGCAGACTGGCTTTGACTTTTGCCAACTAGCGTTGATTCCTCCAGATTGCAAACTGAGGCAAAAATCTGGGCAAAAGCTGCGTACTTTATTCCAGCTGTTATTTAGCAAATTTGTTGAATATCTGCCAGTTATCTACAGCTACCTACAACAGGTCAGGGCTACATTTAGCATCCATTAGGACTTGGCGGTATGAAAATATATATATCGTGGCAATGACATAAATGCAAATTTATATCAAAGTATGTAAATAATTTCTCTCAGTGCAGTAGCCCACTGCTTAAAATTACTGACACATTACAGCTAAAAAAAAAAAAAAAAAAAAAAAGAATAAAATAGCAAATAAAGAGTGGGGCGTCCTTGACATTAAATGTGTTAAAGAGGATATTTTCGTCTACTGAGAAACCAAAGACTGTTAGTGTGTTTTTGAAATGAGCGCATGCGTAAGAACAACCCCCCTCCTTCACAGCTCATTTAGAGGGAACGCCTTCCAAAACTCATGCACAAGTATTGGAACACGAGTGTTTGTTTACCACCAGCATCTGCTGTGTCGTGTTAGTGGATTCATTATGTCGGACTCACCGCAGGTAACTCATAATCTGCAGTTGTTACTCCTGTCTCCTGACAAAAACATTGCATGCAGCGCCTGTGGAGTGTGGAAAGTTACTGGATGGCGCAGCCACGCACGTCTCGCACAAGGAACGTCATGGCAGTGATTGACAAGCCAGAGGGCCAATCGTTTACACGATGATTGCGCTGATGTTTTAAAGGTCCTACCTCATGCACAGATGATGTATATTGATATTATTCCTTTCAGTACACCTAATAAATAGTTTTTTATCAATTAGTAAAGACAGTTTCAAGTAATATTGCAAAAATGTATAAAACAAAACATCCTCTTTAGCACCTTTAAAAAGAGCTATTAAAAGAGCAATGAAATGAGAAAGAGAATACAATTCGTACTTGTGCTCTTTGTTTGTTTTTTTTCTTCTCAGAGATATAGCTGAGCATAGCCTACTTTGAGAACTCGGGTGCGCACCTAAACGCATGTCCTGATTTTGCCGAGTTAGACGCGTTCCTGGGTCAACATATTTTGTTGGTAAATATATCCTAACCATATCCCTACCGCTAAACCTAGCCCTATCTATAAGTTATCCCTAAAATCAGAGGGAAATGATTAACACTGTGAGTAACAGTGATGTAGAAGGACCTAACCCTAAACTTGACATAAACTGTAAACTTATGCCTCAAATCTAATTGGTTAATTGGAATGTTGTTCCAGGATCAACAAAGATGTCGAACCAGGAGCATGTTGCACTTGATGAAATCAGGCTCTGCCACCTAAACAAATATATGTCAAAATGTCCATCTTTTTGCAAATACAGTCTACGTCTTAAGTGAAACAGTTGGGAGAAAGTCAAATGTGTATCAGTATACTGGATCTGTGCATTAGCTTCAATCAAACAACAAAGGAAAAAATAGTTCAAATTACATTCTTTGTGCTTATTTTTACTGACTTTTTATTTTGATATCATAACAGCATTATATCCAGCAAAAATAACTATATAGTGTGGTATATCGTTTAGGGGTGCACCGATATGAAAATTTTGGCAGATACCAAAAATTCTTTATATTTTAAAGCTGATAACCAATATATTGGCCAATAAATCTAAATAAATTTTTTTAGAGCCTGATTACAAAAACAAAAGTTTCACCATTAAAAGCCATGACCCAAGCACACAATTATAATGTTCTCATAATTTTATGTAGCTTATATGACAGACTTGCATAGCACATGTTGCACTGTATTTTCCTTATTGAAGTGATTTCAATCGTATTTCAAGCAATTTCATGGTGGACCGTGCGCATCTAAATTGTCTCAGATGGAGGAAATAGTCCATTAAAAATTAACATATATCGGTCAATACCAATATGATGGCCGTTATATCATGCATCCCTAATATCGTTATCATGAAATAAAATTTGTCTTATCATGAAAAAAAGATTTTGGTCATACCATCCATAAACAAACGTATCTGATCAGGGGCTGGAGGACATGATGCAGACTGATTATACAGGGCTTCACTTGTCGATTATAAAAATGTGTAATTGTGCTCATCCCAAGTTAGAACAAGAATTCTACTATATTAAAATGATTCTCTTGAACTGTTGCTTTGCCACGACAGTAGTTGATATGAAAAAAACTAATTGTAGAAGACAGTTTAAGCCAAAGTCCGCTACAGCGCCACTTGTGGAAACACTGAGAATACAACACTCAGCATACTTGCATTGTGTACTTGTAATGAATGCTGTGCAACATCAAGCATCCATAAGGAATAACTTCATACTAACTCTACATCTTTTACACAGTATTTACATTTGAGTCACTGGAGGAGGAAAACGTTTCTTTGCTCTGGGTGTTCTGGCTGTTTTAGCAGCTCTGTGTTCTTTGATGAAACCACCCACTCTGACCTGAGCCTGAAACTCACGCTGTTTCCATCAGAATCCTGTTGAATATTATTACACTAATCCCTAATTACCAATCTCTCTCGCCGCGGGGATTACAAGTCTCAGCCATACCTCCAAACAAACACAGTGGAATAATTTAGGTGGGAGCATTTCCATGCACATGCTAGTGCTTCATAAGCTTCCTGGAAAGGTCAGAGGGGCACAAAGGTTTGAGGTCAAAGATGATCCTGCAACCCCCCTGTAATTAGGAAACTGAAAGTGATTACTTCACAATCTCACAACAGTGAGATGCGGAAATATAAACTTGGTGAACAATTTAGTCTTTTTTTCATTCAAGTACTCATGTGAAAAGGAAATACACTTTTGTATACCTTCAAAAAGAGTACTTATAATTTAAATAATATACTTAAAAAAAAATGTAATGTTTTCAGACAATTAAAAAATGTTAATTGCAATTAAATGAAAATGTATTATAGTTTAAATCTGTATAAAATGTAATTAGTTAAACTAAGTTAGAGTGATTTCTTTACCCACTTAAACCCACATTTTTATATGTAATTTCATAATTACTTCTATTATGTTTGAAATATGGTTAAAGTATACTGCTGAATGTACTGACAAGCATTTATTGTCAACTAAAATATACTTTAATGTCTTGCATTTGTCATGTTTCGAAATATATTTGTAATGATGAAGTGGCAATTTAATATATTTAAAATATATTTTATCTTTAAATTTAATATTAAATAACAAACTAGTTAAATTATAATCAATTACTTTGCATGTGCTTTAGTATGTTAGTCAACACATCAAAATAAGTGAGCTTAAACCATGACAAAAATTATTAATGATGCAAATTATATGATATAATAATATAAAATGTACTTTAGAATAAAAATTTAATTTGATATTACAGAGTACTTGTGTGTCTTAAGAAACATGATTGTGCATTCTCTTTAAGTATACTTAATTGGCCTTTAATTTAATTAATATTATTCAGGTTTTTAAAAATACACTACAAGTGCACATTCAGTACAATTAAGTGCACTTATTTTTCACAAGGGTAGACAAGAACTGTATTTGCATGACTAGAAAATAGCTGTCTCAAATCACTAATGACATGGCCGACATGTGAATCAAATATACTGTAGGTACGGAAAGTATTCAGACCCCCTTAAATTTTTCAATCTTTGTTATATTGCAGCCATTTGCTAAAATCATTTAAGTTCATTTTTTCCCTCATTAATGTACACACATCACCTCATATTGACAGAAAAACACAGAATTGTTGACATTTTTGCAGATTTATTAAAAAAGAAAAACTGAAATATCACATGGTCCTAAGTATTCAGACCCTTTGCTGTAACATTCATATTTTTAACTCAGGTGCTGTCCATTTCTTCTGATCATCCTTGAGATGGTTCTACACCTTCATTTGAGTCCAACTGTGTTTGATTATACTGATTGGACTTGATTAGGAAAGCCACACACCTGTCTATAGAAGACCTTACAGCTCACAGTGCATGTCAGAGCAAATGAGAATCATGAGGTCAAAGGAACTGCCTGAAGAGCTCAGAGACAGAATTGTGGCAAGGCAGTCCGGCCGTCCAGCCAAACTGAGCTATCGGGGGAGAAGAGCCTTGGTGAGAGAGGTAAAGAAGAACCCAAAGATCACTGTGGCTGAGCTCCAGAGATGCAGTCGGGAGATGGGAGAAAGTTGTAGAAAGTCAACCATCACTGCAGCCCTCCACCAGTCAGGGCTTTATGGCAGAGTGGCCCGATGGAAGCCTCTCCTCAGTGCAAAACACATGAAAGCCCGCATGGAGTTTGCTAAAAAACACCTGAATGACTCCAAGATGGTGAGAAATAAGATTCTCTGGTCTGATGAGACCAAGATAGAAGTTTTTGGCCTTAATTCTAAGCGTTATGTGTGGGGAAAACCAGGCACTGCTCATCACCTGTCCAATACAGTCCCAACAGTGAAGCATGGTGGTGGCAGCATCATGCTGTGGGGGTGTTTTTCAGCTGCAGGGACAGGACGACTGGTCGCAACCGAGGGAAAGATGAATGCGGCCAAGTACAGAGATATCCTGGACGAAAACCTTCTCCAGAGTGCTCAGGACCTCAAACTGGGCCGAAGCTTTTCCTTCCAACAAGACAATAACCCTAAGCACACAACTAAAATAACGAAGGAGTGGCTTCACAACAACTCTGTGACTGTTCTTGAATGGCCCAGCCAGAGCCCTGACTTAAACCCAATTGAGCTTCTCTGGAGAGACCTAAAAATGGCTGTCCACCAACGTTTACCATCCAACCTGACAGAACTGGAGAGGATCTGCAAGGAGGATCCCCAAATCCAGGTGTGAAAAACTTGTTGCATCTTTCCCAAATAGACTCATGGCTGTATTAGATCAAAAGGGTGCTTCTACTAAATATTGAGCAAAGGGTCTGAATACCATGTGATATTTCAGTTTTTCTTTTTTAATAAATCTGCAAAAATGTCAACAATTCTGTGTTTTTCTGTTAATATGGGGTGCTGTGCGTACATTAGTGAGGAAAAAAAAATGAACTTAAATGATTTTAGCAAATGGCTGCAATATAACAAAGAGTGAAAAATTTTAGGGGGTCTGAATACTTTCCGTACCCACTGTACATCTAATGTATTTGTATATATACATATTGTATGTAATGCCTATTTGCCACCATCACTGCTGAAGCCTCTCTGGCAACGTACATGACAAGCTGCTTTTTCTTCAGCTTTTGACTTTGATAATCAACATGACTGCAGACATTACCTACTAGTGGTCTGCATGTTGCACATCGACGTGGACAATGATGCAGAAGTACAAAAGAAAACCACCGCATAGCCTGCGCCGCAGAGGCTCTGGCGTAGTTCCGACACAGAAGTATAAATCAGCCTTTAGATGTAAATCAGGCATTTTATATAAAACAAACACCTTGTTCAAGAGTTTCAAACCATATGATATCTACAATACTATATCCTTCATATTAAACCCTTAAACACATTTTAAAACCCCCTTCCCTGCAGATCTTGAGTAATGTGGTCATTTATCACCATGAGACTTTATTCTGCTGAGTGCAGTTCCTCGACTGTCTCCTCAGCACTAAATGATCAGGACTTTCTACTTGGATATGCTTTTTTCCCCCCCTCTATCTTAATACTTCACTCTTTCTACCCACAGAGGAGGCAGATAAACGGAATGCTGTGCACTTTTAATGGGGAGGTTGGATTAAAGGTTTTGTTTTTTTATGTCTGAGTGTTGCGTAAATGTTGTGTGATCCTTGCGATAAGTAACCATTGTAGATGTTTAGATGCTGTTGTGTTAAGTGCTCATTTTCAAGGAAATGTTCACTGAAAAAGTCATCATTTACATCATGTTGTTTCAAACCTGTCTGACTTACTTTCTTCTGTAGAACATAAAAGAGGATATTCAGAAAAATGTCTTTTTATTATAGTTTGTCCATATAATGAAAATCAATGAGGTCCACACACTTTCATTGTGTGTGAAAAAAACCCAGAAACATTCTTCAAAATATTTTTTGTGTACCACAGAATGAATAAAGTCATAGGCTACAGGTTTGTAACAACATGATGGTGAGTAAATAATGACCAAATTGTAATTTTTTTGGGTGAACTATCCCTTTAACTAACCACATCTGTTATATCAGTGAGTTTATTACATTTTTTTTGTTATGTATGTCGATGAGCGTTCAACAGCTGTTCATACCATTAGTTAAACAAATCTCTCTCATATTAACATTCAGTCTATGCATTTTTATGTTGAATTTGTTCTCTACTCACAATGTGAAGACTTTTTCATCAATGATCTCTCAAGTATCAGTGCAGTATATCATGCTCACTTCCTGTATAAGGCCTGTTCACACCAAGAACGATAACTATAAAGATAACTATAATCATAACTATCCACACTAACGCATGGTAATGTTCAGTTTATTAGCACAAGCTGCAGTTTTGTCATCTGCCTCTTTAAATGCAAAAGTCGACTGGATTCTGATTGGCTGTCAATGTTATTGTTTATTAACTGGAATTTTTTTTTATAGTTATAGTAGTTATCATACTTGGCGTGAACATCAATTTTCTGTCTTTCTGTGTATTCTTAAAAATGATCTGTTAAAGGGGTCACATATCCTATGCTTTTTGTGATTTTATTTTTTTACTTTAAGTCTACTTAATCAGTGTTAACTAAAACTATTAAAAAAATAATTTTCAGTAATCAGCATCTATGCCTTTGTCCATGAATCCAGGTGAACAGTAAAGACCTGTCCCGGCTGTCTCAGGATCAGAGCCTCCATGCGCTGCGCTGTAGGCGTAACATGAGGTGGAGTCAGAGGAGGAAAGCAGGTGTGCCTGGAGCTGCTGGAGGGACGATGATAATGACTGACTGTGTGGACAGCGGGACGCAGACAGATATCAGCTTCCAGCACATGGTGACATTAGGCAGACCAGCCCATCATAACAGACCCGCGTCACCTCCTTCCCCTCCACTGCCGCCCATGCCAGAGCCATACCTCTTCAGCCAGCTGTAAGTCTGGGTTTGAGAACACATACTGGTTGGAGCTGTATTTTTAAAATCAATGCTATTATGATGAACATACATTATGCACATAATGTAACTAATTACAGTACAGTTCAAAAGTTTGGTGTTGGTTCATTTTTTTTTTTTTATGTTTTTGAAAAAAGTTTCTGCCATAAAATTAAAAAAAAGGTAATTGCGGTCAGTTTCTCACATCTACATCTCGCAATTGTGAGTCTACATCTTGCAATTCGTACTTTTTTTTCTCAGAATTGCATGATATAAAGTTGCAATTGCAAGAAACAAAGTCTGAATTGCAAGATATAAAGGCAGTCTTTTTGCAAGAAAAAAGGTCAGAATTGTGAGATAAAAAAATCACAGTTATCTTTTAATTCCATAATTCCATAATATGGAAGCTTGTTTCTGCCATGAAATAAAAAATAAAAAAGGCACTAGCGACTTTTTATCTCACAATTCTGACTTTTATTTTCTTTTCTTTTTTAGTTTTTGCGAGATATAAACTCGCAATTAATTACAATGTCCAATTGTGGGGGAAAAAACATGTTTTTCTCAGAATTTTGAGTTTATATCTTTATAATTAACAATTACATAACTCGCAATTCCGAGAAAGACTATCTCGCTACAAGTTTATGTCTCGCAATTCTGACTTTATTTGACACATTTGTGAGTTTATTTTAAAAGTCACACTTACCTTTTTTATTTTTTTATTTAGTGGTGGAAACAAGCTTCCATAATTTAATGCATCCTTTAATATATTACTGATCCCAAACATTTGAACAGTGTTAAGTTTGTTTGTATTTTCATCTTTCCCATGTGCTGTTGTTCCCTATGTTCCAGCTTCTCATTTGTTGTCATAGTTACCCAATGTTTGATTGATTAGTTTTCTCCCTCTGTCAGGTTGTGTGTGTATGTTCCAGTATGTTTGTTATTTTTGATTTATTGTTAAAGTAGACTGCTTCATCTGGATCCTGCCTCAACTCATCCTTGCTCATTTATAAGACCATGTAAATTATTTGTCTAAATAGTACTAAATATAACTGCATTATAGACACTTCCCTTTAATTGCAGGTACAGTATTAGCAAATAGGATTCAAGCAAGTTAGCTTTACCTTTCTGTTATTTCTCTGCCTACAGAGGTTAAAAATGGCTTACCCCACTCTCCTTTACAGCAGAAACACATTGTGTTTGTATTTACCCGTCAGTTTAGATTTTTGCACATATCCATAAAAAAGAGGCACTGATCATCATTATAGTGTCAAAGTTTAAATGCATTTCAAAAATAGAAAAATAGACTATAACTACAAAAATTCTAAAATGATCATTTTGCATTACCTCAAATAACAATTACACTATACAAACACTAACACTGCTTTTCTGTGACTTCATTTCTGTATGTCACTCTAGTGGTTAATTATAGATTTTGCTCTGTGATATTTTATTTTTCTCCTCAGTTCTCCTATGGACCATGTGTATTATGACCCAACAGACTACTTTGACATTAGTCAACATGAAGTGGACAGACAAGATGACCTGGAGTATGAGGTCAGCACTGTTTCTTTAAACTTCCTCTACTACAAAATAACAAGTTTATTTTAGACTGAAATACTGCTGGAGGAGCGTCTTATCTCAGTTTGTTTAAGCCTCCCTCTATCTGTTTTCCTTCAGGAGGTGGAATTGTATAAATCTTGTCAGCAAGATAAACTCGGTTTAACAGTGTGTTATCGCACTGATGATGAAGAGGATCTGGGTATCTACGTGGGTGAGGTGAGAAGTGGGGAATAATGGGAATCTGCTGACCAATGAATAATGAATGAAGGCTGAGGGAGGATTGTGAACCTATGCCCTTCTGCTTCAGCATTACATAAATCATTATTTTAAATAAAATGCCACATTAAATCCACTAAAACTATTCCATTTTTCAAGAATTAGTGTACACAAAAGTTAATCCTACTTAAGCATGACAATTACAATGAATTTACACCTTGTTACTTAATGCAGAGGCTTTCAGTTTTAACTGAAAAAACAATGCAAAACACTGCAGTAAAATAGTTTCATATGTGGTATGCATATAATATGGGACATTCCCTATAAAAACTGTCCATTCTTTTTCTACTTATTAGAAACTAGGTCTTTATAGGTGTATAAAGTGTATTAATGTCATATATCTCAAAAAAATGCTGCAGTAAAATGGTTTAATATGAGGTATGCATATAGTATGGGACATCCCCTCATTTTTTCTACTTATTAGAAATTGGGACATTAGAATACCTCATGCAACTCATGCAAGAGTCAGTAATGCATATATAGTATGAGTAACAATACATTTGAGATTTATGCTGCCTTCAAGTGCTATTAATTTACTTAATTTTGCAAGTTTTGTACTTCCCACTTCTGAAGTCATGATTAAGCGCTTATCGCATTCAAGTTTAGACTTGAGAGGCAGTCATGTGCAATTTTTACCTCGGAAACTCGTATTTATGATAATTCCAATAGCATGTGAATGTAGAAATAACTGTCATTCCAGTAAAGAAAAATAAATGAAACTGTAAAAAGAGAAATTTTGAAAGAGCGCTTTATTTTGTGTGCTTTTTGCAAATAATTAAAGAGAAGAAAAATCATTATTCAAAGTAATACACAACTGTCAAAGACAACACTTGTATAAATAAGGATACCAAAGTAGAAGCACAAAAAAAATTCAAAACATGACATCTTTATATATTGTGTCTCAGTTCTGGGAACTCAAAGAAAGCGTGTTCTCTCTGTAATCTCATAGTAATAAGTGCACACACGTTATTTCTTTAATCGTGGCTGGCTTAAACGCAGTGGCGCAAGCGGTATGTGATGTAATGTTACATTTTAAGCATGTAATTTGGTATTTCAGTTCAAAGGTAACGAAGGTAATTCAAAACATTAGTGAGCATCCCAACCAGACCAACAATGATTCAATGGCTCAAGTTTGAGGTGGGCCAATGGTAGGGGGTTTTTAGGAAACGTGTTTAAAAACATTATTTTTGTAAATTCTGTTTGTTGATGCTAAAGCTGTAGAAATTACATGTCATATCACAGCATACACTCTAAAAAATGCTGGGTTAAAAACAACCCAAGTTGGGTTGAAAATGGACAAACCCAGCGGTTGGGTTAAATGTTTGCCCAACCTGCTGGGTAGTTTTATTTAAACCAACTATTATTTAAAAATTGCTATAGCTTAAAATGAACCCAAAATAGTTGGGCAATTAAAAACCAGATGCAATTAGAGGCAACAATAATAGACAAAAGGTGAATGTTTATTAATAAGCTTTAATATTTTATTAATATAAATTTAATAGTTTAATAGTTAATTAATATACATTTATTAATAAGCAATTTAATACATGTTTATTGTTTAATAATTATTCATTGAACATTAATAAATGTTCATTTCCAACATACTTTGGGTTAATTTTAATTAAGCAATACAGTAATTTTTAAACAATAGTTGAGTTAAATAAAACTACCCAGCAGGTTGGGCAAACATTTAACCCTACTGATGGGTTAAAACAACCCAATTGCTGGGTTTGTCCATTTTCAACCCAACTTAGAGTGTAAGTTTAAATTGCAGAAATTACCCATTTAAAGCAAATTTTAAAGTAATATTTCATATTAAACATGCCACAGATGCTGTTGAATATCGTAAACATTAACTAATTCTAGTTGTGAAAAAAAGAATTTAAAACTTGTGTACAGTAATGTATTTACAGTAAGAATTTACAAGGATATTGTGTAGCATCAGAATAAAAATGTTAAAATGCAGTGGATATATATATATATATATATATATATATATATATATATATATATATATATAGAGTCTTCACACCTCATTTAAAAAATCCTAAGAACTACAGTAAGTTGTCCTAAGAAGAAGGTTTTAGGACAACTTTGATGAAAGTTTTGATCCACTTCAAATGTTGACTACTATTTATATGGCAGCAGAAATGGTATGCTTGTATGCAGCAACTGATTCTGTATCATCATTGCAGGTCAACCCTAATAGCATTGCTGCTAAGGATGGCCGAATCCGTGAGGGAGACAGAATACTGCAGGTAACTAAAGCCAAACAATGCTATCATCTGTCTGAAAACAGATCAATGATACACTGTTCACAAGTGGTCTAATAATGATCAACTTCATTGAACAACATTGATATCAACAAATCAAATTTAGGTAGTTTTAAGGTTTGTGGTTTGAAAATCATTCTTTTTAATAATGAAATATCATTAGATGTTGAATTTGGTAAAATCATTTTGTATTTTTCTGCATATACATAACCCTTCCAGATTCCATTAGATGTTTATTGTTGTCTTTAAAATAAGAGGGATGATAATAAGAGAAATCATAAATTTTAATTTCGTTTTTATTTAGTTCTGCCCTGAAGAACCTATTTGGCTTTACACGTTTACTTTTATTCCACAAGACAAAATAATAACTGAAATTACATAAATTATGATGTTCAAAAGATTACATTCCGGTTCTTAATAAAACTCCTCATGCAGCTTTTTGTGATTGAGTAAGCTGTGTGTATGAGCTTCTTTAGGGCAAAATAAACAAAACAATAATAATAAAATAAAGAAATCTTGAAACCTTACAGATGCGTCAAGTGTTATGTAAACTAATGAGCATAAAAATCATGTGATGTGAAATGTTGTTAATGTGCATTTGTGTTCAGATAAATGGGGTGGATGTCCAGAACCGAGAGGAAGCAGTGGCCATCCTGACTAGAGAGGACAGCACCAACATCTCTCTCCTACTGGCACGACCAGATATTGAGGTGAGACTAACCTTGAATTTATTTTTGCAGTCAGATATGATCACTTGATTCAATTAAGTTTTTCTGTTTGCAAGCAGGAGAAGTTCAAATGAAAAACATGTTGTTTATTTACGGTCTTTTGAATTTTCACGGCACCCAGTCTTTATCTCACCACATTCACATTTAGAGTGCGTAACTCATAACTCTAGTAAATATAATTTATTTTGCCGTGGGGCTGTAGATTTAGTAACAGCACAGGGTGAATGTTTGGTGATTGTTAAAGTATTACTGAAGCTACTAATGGCAGATAATTTGATATTCAGACATTACGTGAAGTGTATTATGGTCTGCTCATTCAAGCAGTAACAGACAAATGTGCTATAGTGTACAGGTGAACACACGGCTTCACTCTGTTCTCTGTTTACAAATGAAAGCAGACAGAAAAGGGCAGAGTAGGACAAAAACCCAGACGAGGAAATAAATGGAGGAGAGAATTAAAGAGAAAAAAAAAAAAAAAAAAACACAAGGAGAGACAAGGACACATGGTTTGGCAGTCTTTTGTTCTACTCAAGGTCACACTTTAGAGAAAGAGACACACTTAGGACATCCCATAATACACAACCTCCAACAGTGAGTCACCATGTCTATTTAATTTCCTTGAACACATTTTCATGACATGAAATATATATATATATATATATATATATATATATATATATATATATATATATATATATATATATATATATATATATATATATTTATATATAATATATATTTATATATAATATATATTTATATATAATATATATTTATATATAATATATATATATATATATTATATATATATATATATATTATATATATATATATATATATTATATATATATATATATATATTATATATATATATATATATTATATATATATATTATATATATATATATTATATATATATATTATATATATATATATATATATATATATATATATATATATATATATATATATATATATATATATATATAAGCATTTCAAACAGTAGTATGCTACATTATCACACGACAACATTACCTTGCAGGTTAAATGAGTTACATCCATTTATCATGTTGGAAACTTATTTTGCAATTGTAATTAAGTTTTATGTAAATTATGTTAAAGGATTAGTTCACTTTCAAATAAAATTTCCTGATAATTTACTCACCCACATGTCATCCAAGATGTCCATGTCCTTCTTTCTTCAGTTGAAAATAAATTAAGGTTTTTGGTGAAAACACTCCAGGATTATTCTCCTTAGAGTGGACTTCAGTGGCCTACAAACAGTTGAAGGTCAAAATTACAGTTTCAGTGCAGCTTCAAAGGGCTTTAAACGATACCAGATGAGGAGTTAGGGTCTTATCTAGCCAAACGATCGGTCATTTTCTAAAAAACATGTTAATGTATATGCTTTATATAAACAAATGACCGCCTTCCAATTGCTTCCGCCAAAACCACACTTTCACATTCTTCAAAAATCTTACGCTGTATGTCCTACGCATTCCCTATTCTACGTACGGAATGAACGCAGCACCAGTTCGATTTTTTCTATAAGTAGAATAGGGAAGGCGTAGGACATACAGTGTAAGCTTTTTGAAGAATACGAAAGTGCGGTTTTGGCGGAACCACTTGGAAGGTGATCATTTGTTTATATAAAGCATATACATTTACATTTTTTGAAAATGACCGATCGTTTAGCTAGATAAGACCCTTATTCCTCGTCTGTTATCATTTAAAGCCATTGAAGTCCATTATAAGGAGAATAATCCTGGAATGTTTTCATCAAAAACCTTAATTTCTTTTCGACTGAAGAAAGGAGGACATAGACATCTTGGATGCTGTTAACAAGCAAAATCACTGAAGAGAAACACAAGAACTACAACTGACTTCCGGTGAGTAAATTATCAGGAAAATTTTATTTGAAAGTGAACTAATCCTTTAATATTGTCAGTGTGATCAAATAACTAAAAACAAAAGTAGTTTCACACATCACACTGAAATTGAAGGCCAGCTTGAGTGTGTTGCATCGTGGGATGCAGTATTCATTGCAGCTTTCTCAAGCTACAACAGACTAAAGAGAGTGAGAATCAAAATCAACAATCTAACAAGTTGGTTAAAGACAAAAATGATGTCTCGATATCTTTACACTGTGTGCAAGTCTCTTCATTGATTAGTCTAAAACCTCATGGTCTGTCAACATGCTTTAACATCCAGATTTATCATTTTTAGCCCTTGTGGAAGCCATGGCAACAGTCTGTATCCCACTGGTAAATATTTAAATAAAACATAATGCAAACCCCTGAGGAATCACCCACTTCATGAATACAAATAGACCAAATCAACATTTGAAGTCTGATGCATGTTTATGAAATTCATTTAGCATGATACTATTTGACACAAAGCTGTACAAGAAAAAAAAAAAAAAAAAAAGGTAATCAAGATCTCAAAAAATGCATCTTATTTGCATATAATAATTATAATAAACTGAGGATGCGGATTTTGAACCCAAACCAGAAAGACAGATATTTATTTGTGTTCAGTATAACATACAAGTCTGTAGCTAATGGAGATGAAAAAGCTTCATGTACACAATTGGTCTGAATAAAACCCATTTGTGTCCAGTTCTTTAATTGAATTCAATATTTTTCTCTAGAAATCTGTCAGCTGTATTCATAGGTTTGGCACAAAGTGAAAATCTAATTGAGATTCTTTAAAAAACAGTTATTGGTGAATCATTAAAACAAGAGATGAAAACAAGAACTAATGAACAGTGATGGTCATTTGGGAAATAGTCACTGATTCTACAGTTTTAGGATTTGGGGTCAGTAGCACACAAGCGTGTGTGTGTGTTTGTGTGTTATGGAAGCTCCAGATGGTGTGTGAGCCCTTGGGCCAGTATATTCCCCAGCACAGGTGGCTCATTTGAGAAACCTCTCATGTTTAAATGTCTCCTACAACAGATGGGAAAAGACCCTACAATCAGCATTACAGTATCCAAACTTGGGCTTACATAAACAAACACTGCCCTCTGCTGTTCAAACAGGGATGCTATGTGTTTGCTGCTGTTCACCAATCAGAATGTTTTTAAAGCAAATTTCTCTGCATACAGTGCCTGCGCTTTTAGAAGAAAGGGTTCTATATAGAACCCTATAGGGTTCTGTCAGGTGCTTGATATATAGAACCTTTTAGGGGTATCATCATGTGATCATTTTATGAATTAAACAGCTCATAAACATACTTTTAAATCAATCAACAAGTATTATTCAATCATTCAAGACATTTCTCCTTATATAGAACCTTTTTGGCATAAAGTGTTCTTTAAAATTGAGTCAAGAACCCTAGGATTCTATATAGAGGCCCACTCAACCTTTTCTTCTAAGAGAGTAGCAAGATTTATAAAGTATTTTGCTAATTTGTTTTTCTTTCTCCCTGTTTTCTAACTTCATTCCAAATAATCATTCTTGGAAGAATGAAGCTGATGATCTGGATTTGGAGTTGAGTGTGGGCCTGGATCTAGAGGACTTGGAAAATGCCTCTAGCTTACCCAGCCCTCAACACCGAAGAAAAGCTAGTTCCTTGCTGAGTGACATCAATGGGATCCGAGCTGGTCGGCCCAACTTGTGGCACACTGCACTCAATAACAGCCAGGAGCTGGACAGCGGGGTGGGTCGCACAGATGAAAGTACACGCTGTGAAGAGTCCTCCGAGCTGGCAGATGATCCCACCAGTGCATGCACGACCAACGCCACCAATACACCCGGCAGTTTGCGCAAGTTTCACGCTGCTCAGCACGGATGGGAATTCCATTACAGCAACGACTCACTGCTAGGGCCAGATGGGGTGGGAGTGGCGGATCATGGGGTCCCTGAAACACTGGGCTCAGTGACGAGCAGAGTACTGATGCCAGGTTTAACTGAAGAGGAATATGAACGTTACAGGGAGCTACTGGAGATCCGGTGCCTTTACGAGAAGAATGGAAATGCACTTCTTCTTTTGGACGGGAGGAACCATGGCGCAGGAGGAGGCGATTTTGCAGGAGGAGGTGTTCCTGTAGACATGAATTGTAATGAGAGCCTGATGCAGCATGAGATTGCCCTTCTAGATGAGGAAATACGCCACCTGGAGTTTAAGTGGCGCAATGTTTTGCGGGCTCAAAAGATGCAGCAGTTGCGCCAACGCTGCCTAAAGGTCTGGCCAGCTGATGAAGAGGACGATGAAGAAAAAGGAGCAAAGGCAAGGTGTGGAGGTGCAGAGGCAATCCACCATGAACTGTCAGATATTAACGAGATCCCTGAAAGGGAACGCTCTGACAAGGAGAGCACAAGCGCCTATAATACTGGTGGGGAAAGTTGCAGAAGCACACCTCTGGCAAGTGAACGATACCCTTCGCCCTCTGCGGCTGGAGATTCCAGTGCCTCTGCAACCATGCGACCTCGGACGCCACGTCACAGAACAAGCACAAGTAGGGATAAGAATCTAAACGTACCTTTTTCAGATGCCAAGAAAAAGAGTGAAGAACCTGGGGAGAACAGAAACTCTAATCCAGCAACAAGGCTTCGGTCATTATCTAGTAATGGTAGCAGGAGTAGGAAGGGTTTGGATGGAGCACGAAGGGAGTCACATTCAAATGGGACTCTCACTACCGGGATAGTTAAAGGGGGAAGGAGTGCAGAAAACAGTCCGTACCTGTCCCGACGCCGCTGCAGTACCACGCTGCCTCAACGCTACCAGAGTTGCATGCAGTTGAGGGACATGTCTACCATTGACAGTCCAGAAGTTAGAGACACCACTGAACAGGTTCCTACTCACTCCAGCACCACACCTTGTGCAAACAGAGAATCCACAGCTGCTCCTGCAACTTCTTTGATTATACCACCAACACTGCCTCCATCTTCACCTCGAATGGAGTGGAAGGTAAAGATCCGCAGCGACGGCTCACGTTATGTGGCTAAACGTCCAGTAAGAGACCGTTTGCTAAAGGCTCGTGCCATGAAGATTCGGGAGGAGCGCAGTGGGATGACCACAGATGATGATGCGGTTAGTGAAATGAAGATGGGACGCTATTGGAGCAAGGAGGAACGCAAACAGCAGCTTTTGAGAGCTCGTGAGCAACGGCGACGCCGGGAGTTTATGATGCAGAGCCGACTGGATTTCTTGCGAGAGAAAGAGAAGGAGCAAGACTCTGGACCCCAGGGACAAGCATCCATTCTTGAGCTTAGCCAGAAAAAAAGTATGAAGAAACGCAGCCGACGCATCTTGGACAACTGGATCACCATTCAGGAGCTCCTGGCTCATGGGACCCGTTCAGTAGATGGGAAGAAAGTGTACAACCCTTTGCTCTCTGTGACCACTGTTTGATAATTAGAAGGGAAATGTGACCTTTTAACAAGGAGGATTTTTGGATTACAAAGTTTACCAGTGATTTGCGGCTGTCTGATAAAGACGCCTAGCAGCTAAATTGAGAAACGATGATGGATATAAATGAACAAAGAAAAGTACAAGACAGAAAGGCATAATGTTCAATGAATGTACATTTTTCATAATTAACATGAACTCCGGGACCAGCGCTATGTTCCTATAAATTGTTTTGATGCTTGAAATTTGAGTTACACTTGGACTGTTACAATGCAGAGACGGTCTTGAGCTTTTCCAAACCATATTAAAACATTAATTTCGTTCATAAACACTATTCAGTCCATGCACATTTAATGATGACAAAAACAGAGCAAGTTCAATTCAGCAGCCTGTTGCATAATCTGCTTAGACTAGTATTACAAGTTAGTAATGTCACTTTGCTTTTAAGACTAGTCTTAACTATTTCAAAGATCTGTTGCATAAAAACTGCTTTTTTTTCTTCCTCTTTTTTTGAGAACAAAAGACTGCTAATGCCTTTGCTAACTGCTAGTTGGTTAGAAAAGATTTTAAGACAGTCTAATGTGTTTATGATCTCATAAAATTATCAAATTAATCTGGTAATTGGCTATGAATTTGCAACTCTTGTTTGAGCACAATATGTGTGGTTTTCTTGCCTGGTAAAATTAAGAAAATAGTAAAAGCACAATAACTAACAATTAAAGAATGAGCCATTACTTGACAATGAGTTGACAATTTTAGAAGCACATGAAAAGAACCAAAAAGCAAAAGTTTCAGCACACAAATATTGGCACAACAAATGGTAATGTCAAACACTGACACTGTCCAAAGAAAAAAAAAAATATCTGCTTGTATATTTTTGTGGTAAATTTGTCAACCCTCAGGGGAACAACTCTGACATAATCATCACTCTTAAAACAATTTAGTTATCAGCTTGCAAAATCACATTTGAAACAGTTTTTTGATATTGTGGAGAAAAAAAAAAAAAAAAAAAAATGCATGTTGTTGTCCAGGAAATATTTAAATGATGTTGTGTGAAACTGTTGAGTGAAATTGTTGCTGTGTCTTCTGTAATACAGGACATTAATATACTGTGTCCAAATGTTCATTTAACACCTTTCAGGTTTAAAATGGGGGAATTTCTGCTCCTAAATGTTTTTGAATAAAACTTTTGCAACTTGAAGATCTTTGATTTTCACCTATTTGCAAAGAAAAAAAAAAAAAAAAAATTATACAAAACAAATCACTTCATGTAATCAAAACACTTCACTACACAATGCCTTTAGCAAATTCATGTTTGTGCCAAATAAAATGAGCTGAAGATGTCTTTTTTATGTCTCAAATACAAATAGACATTTATGTACAAGAACCTTCATTTGGTACTTAAAGTTTTGGATACAAAAATGACATGACACTGGTTATCATCTCTTCATTTATTGGATGTACAATTATGAAAAATAATAATCATAAAAAAGACTGGAAGCCCAAGATTATTTACAATCGTTCTCTTTGATTCTGTGGCAAGGTCTCTCAGAGATACCATTGTCAGTCTCATGCTCACTTACACCATGATATGTTGAGCTTTAAAAAGACGTTCCTCTCTAGATATGACAAAAACATGACCAAAAAGTAAACAGAAAAAAAAAATAATAATACATACAGTACATACATATACATATATATATAGAGAGAGAGATATCTATAAAAGCATAATCATTCAAGTATCAAAAGACAGACCACCCAAGATTACTTTACAATCCAATATTGTTTATATTTTAATCATTTAGCCATGAATATGATCAGAACTGTCACCGTTGTATTCGCTAATATGATTAGTTGTGCAAACACTGCGGCTGATACAGGTGCTAGCATTAGCATCTGCTTGTATTTAGCACTGTACCCATTTTTAACGTACCATGTTAAAAATGAAGAAAAAATCAAAATAAAAAGTACCAGACTTAAAATCCTTGTAAACTAGGGCTAAATGCATATAGGAATATTTCCCATCTAAACCTCATATTTATGCATTATTATCTACACAAAATATAAGCACGGGTTTGTCCATGACGGATGATTATGCAAATTTAGATTTTTAAACCTTTTCATCTGTTTAATTATTATTTTATCGACATACCCTGCTTTCTGCAACTTAATAATTAAAAGGAAGGAGACAAATAGTTCCATTAAGAAACTCTACACATAAAAACAACTCGCTGTTGCTTGTAGTGTCACATTAACGTCGTCATTTTGTATTAGAAATCACAGTATACATGTAAAAGTCACTACAAGTACCAAGATCAGGAGTGTACCATTCTCATGCCATCATAAAGTTATTAACTAATCATAATAGTGTACCATAATAAGTCACAACACAGAGTATCTCCCATTAATCTGGCATTGAGTTTCTGTCTGTGACATTTGTACGCCAGAACTTTCCTATTGAAACTCCTACCGTAGTTCACAATCCTTATGTTAGAATTGTCTTGTCCACATTGTTTAGTTTGACAGACATTTGTACTAAAGCCTGTCGGTCATGGGACTTGAAATACTGACAGTAAGAATCAAACATCTCAACTTACGGATGTATTGATCTGAATTAGACATCAAAAGACAAGACTGAACTCTCTAATCAGTGTTTTGCTGAATTGGAATCAGTGTTTCTAAATTACTGGTTTTATTTTTTATGTTGTCAGACAAAATAAAAGCATCTACACTTTGTGAGATGAAAGACTATAAGTTTAGACGACAAAATCACAGACAAAACAGGAGTGTGTAGACTGTCGCTTCACAATAAAAACAAAACAGAAATCAAAGCAAAGACAACGTCAACACTGGCTCTTGTTAATCGGGCGAGAATACAGTGACTGCTGCGTGTTTCCAGTGTTTGAAAGTCTTTGAACACGTCTGAAATCTGATAAAAGCAAGATGTTTTTCAGAGGGAGAGGTTTTGTTAAGCTTGGGAGTGTTAAAATAGTGTATGAGCGGAGCAGCGGACGGGATATTTTTTGTCTGTCTTTGGCTCGTGTTATTAAGGTGAAAACCTGGTGCTGGATGGGAGGAGTTCACTGCAGGTGTGAGTAGTTTTCCCACACTAACATATAACTATATAAACGCACACAAAATACAAGTGATGTTTCATCCACAGTCATGCTGTCATTGGCATCCCAACTTTCCTTTCTGTTTGGCATCCGACACAGTGGTCAGCTACAGGGAGACATACACACACAGGGATTAAAACAAATCAAACAAATAAAATGTGGGATCTGGTTAACATGCTAATACCATTTACAACGGATATGAGAAAAGCAGGGAAGAGAAATGAAGGTGGAGAAAAGGAAAATGCTGTAGTAACGGTCATTTTCCCACACAAAATCTTCTCCCCTTTTGGACCTTAAAGATAAAAACTTGCCTGCCTGACGAGAAATCATACATTACCAGGTAGGATGCAGCCAACTGAAAATTCTGCAATATTCTTGCTGAATATCCAGTTTCACTCAGAAATACATCAGATAAAAATTTTTAATTACGCATCACATATCATGTGATATAACTACAGCTTATAGTTAGCTTATAGTTAACATGCTAAACCCTTAAGACTGGAATAGACCACAACTTTTGCACAGATTTTTGCTGCGATTTAAAGACTGCAGATTAGGGCTGACCGATATATTGCATGCGATTGTCACACGCATTTCGTCAGTAAAGCCGGTTCCCTGATTACCGCTAAATCGCCATCACCTGCTTTCAAATGGAGCGGCATTTAATAGACAGAGCCGTAGTTCACTGACAAGCCACGCAATATTGCGTTCATTATCAAAGGCGATTCATCTGCGATATGAACGCGATATTGCGTGGCTTGTCAGTGATCTACGGCTCTGTCTAAAGCAGGTGATGGCGATTTAGCGGTAATCAGGGAACTGGCTTTACTGACGAAATGCGCGTGACAATAGCATGCGATATATCGGTCAGCCTTACTGCAGATCTTTGAGAACAGTTGCTCAAGGTCAGAGCCAGTCTGCAGACTTTGGCCAGTCAGAATTGACATATTTCATAGAAAAATCGCACAGTTTCCATCCAAAGTTGCAAATTTAACTTGTGTGCAAAATTGAAATATCGCATTAAACATTTGCAAATAAAGCAATGTTTCCATCCAGTGAGCCGAAGAAAACAAAATCGTCATCCTAATCATTTGTTAATGTATTCATTATTTCAATGAGTTCATTGTTTCTGCCTTAAATTAATAGATTGTTAGCCAACTGCGTGATTTGTATATACACATTTCTGAAATTACATAACTTGCAGAGTCACCTCTTGATATCAGATCACTCTAAATTGTAATGTTGACATGCATTTTCTGTAAAGCTGCTTTGAAACTATATGTATTGTCAAAAGCGGATTCACAAATAAATGAATTGGAAATCAATTAATGGAAATGGAAATTTACTCTGTAAATGTTTTCTATCATAGTTTATGTGCATGTTTTCTTATCGGATAAAAAGTTTATCCAACTCAAACAAGCGCGTACATTTTTTTATGCAGATTTTTAGATTTTATGCACATCTTGCGATTTCAATCCAGCATTTTTTTTTTTTTTTTTTTTTTTTTTTGCAATATCCCAAAATTTGCAACATAGGACACAGACTTTTTAGCTTCAAAATTTTAATCCATTTAGTTTAATATTTTGAGCTGATTTTAGAACACATTGTTTTTATTTGTTGCACATCTTCTGGCAACAAGGTGCATATTAATTTTGTTGTGTTCGGAACGACTTGCAAGGCCTCAGTCCTTTAGTGTATGATAAGTTTCTGTAACCATTTACAAAGACAGCACGTGTATGAAGCCTACCGTTTTAAAATCTGTTCCAATTTCAAATGTTGTGTAGTGTATTCCAGCCTACTCCATGCAACCATATCAAACCATCATAACTTTGTGCTTTCAGTGTTAGATAAAGTAATGCTATATTTTCTCTTCGAATTCTGTATTTAATTTTCAGAGGGTATACTTTTTCTACACACCTCTGACTCTGAATAGATGCCGCATTTTGTGTGTATAATGGCTGATACAAAGTATAGTTGACTGTTGTCCGAGGCGAAATATTTCCTGCTGGTTTCATGCGTCTCCATGACCATTTTCTCAGATGATTACTGTACATAATTTCAATTGAAATGATAAATTTTCATGTCTATAGTATGTATTTATTTATGCTCTGCTTCACCCACATCAGGCTTTATTTTGCGATAATGACCAGCAGACTCGACTATAATGGGTGCGTCTCAATCAACTCCCTAGGTCATGAATCAGTATATCATGTACATGAATTCAGGCTCTGGTAAGGACAGAAGGACCCTGACTCACTACACATTGGGACACTGATGGTGACATGACAGCATCCTCGTACAACCTCATTATGTGTGGTGAGTTGGCACATGTGATTTATGTCTAGCGCTTCTGAACATTCGTTAAGCGAACACAGTGAGCATCGATGCTTCCTGGTTTTCACAGTGCATTGTGGGAGTTTTTAGGGAGCCAATGTTTCAGTGCACTAGAAGGATTTTGTGATTGAAACAGCCCTTAAAATGGTCGACTCCTTGATCAGTGCATTGACTACTGAACTAGGGAGCTGACTTAGACTAATTATGTGATCCCCTACAAAAGGATGAAGCTACATTGATTATTAGGCATTACAAATGGTGAGCCCTTGGGGTCCAAAGGGATAGGATTTTGAGGAGAGAATATTGAATATTGCGCAACAATAGAAGAAGCAGACTGACGTAATGTGAAAATGAGAAAACTTTCAAGGCGAAGAGAGAACAGCATGCAATATATAGAGATGTTAGACAGGATGAGATGATGATCATAGATCAATAAATATAACTTTATGCATATTTACCCATTGATACTGAACTAATTCTGTCATCTCTGTATAACTGTCCTTACTGTAAAAGGATATAACAAATAAAAATGGCTGCCAGTGTGTCATCATCATGAAAGCCCATTTCAGCGAGACAAAGAAAATAATGCTTGTGTAAACGATAATTATGATTTACCCTAAATATAATTATGACCTTAGTATTTTACAACTTTGACTTTTTATCAAAGTTATGAAATACTACAGTCATAATTATAAGATAATAAGGAGGTTAAAAAGTAAATTATGCGATAAAAGGCCATAAGTGAGATCATCATTTTGACAAAAAGTCATTATGAATTTTGATTGGTCAATTTCAACTTTCAATATAATTTATGGTTCAGTATGTCAAAATAATTACAAGTCGTCGAAGTTATCAATTTAAACTTTTTATATCATAATAATTTAGTAAGTCAATTTCAACTTGATCATAATTATAACATAAAAAGTAAATTATGACAATTTCGACTTCTCATAATTATGGCATACTACCTAATAAATTGATATAAAAGCTAAAATTATGAGACAAAAAGTAATAATTATGAGATGTGTCAATTATGATTTATGAGTGGCGGATGGGCTTCCATATCATCATAATATATGCAGTGACATTTAGTTTTCCCCCCAATATATAGTATTTGTAAATGCACCTATTATTTACATGATCGCATGAGAATTTTTAAGGCTTGTGAAGAATATATGAACATAATTCCACCTTTAAATCCCTAAGACAAGAAAACAAAAGACAAAACAGCATTTCTAAACCAAAATGGCATTTGATCTTGTACGAAGCCACATTTACTACAACACTGGTTTTAGTCTCCTTGTGCATGTGCCACCTGATAAAGTCTATAATGAGCAGTCGATGTTACATTTTACTTTGAGGAGATTGCCTGCTAAAAATGTGTCTTCTGTCAAGGAATCAGACACCTCTTTGTGATTTGGTTCAGACATTTAGGCCCAGCCTGGTCTGCTAACTCAGACTTAAGACAACACATCATATCACAGTGCTAAACGCAAATCCATATACTGGCAGCAAAATTACATTTACAGTGAGGTACTTCAATCCCAATTCAATTATCTTCTAATGTACTGAAGGAAGCTTCTGCCAGCTGTCTAAAATCCCATCTGGATGTTACGATGGACAGAATGTATAGCATCTATTAGATGTGCATAGTAACATAACAGGAATAATAATAATCCATCTAGTCCTTGCAGTCCATACTAACATTTTTAGATGCCATTAAGTAAGCTAAAAAAACAAACAAACAACTGCAAACAGTGCTTAACATCTGATATTCTACTCGCACTTTCCATGAAAACGGGTACAAAATGGGGCCTAAAACTTAAAGTGAAGTCATTTTTTCTTTGTAGCAAAAGGAAAGGATGTGCTTAACCTTCATAAAATTAATCTGTAAATGTTGGGACTTTTGATTGCAGTTAAAAATAAAAACAACAAAAAAGCAAAAATCTAAATAAATAAATATAAACAAAGATTCTGCTTAATTAAGCCTAACTCAGTAGGTGCTGGCTAGTTTTTGGTTTGTAGTTATTCATAAGTTATTCAACTAACCATATGTTATAGAAATATATTTGTTTTTTTTTTTTGGTTTTTTTTTGTTTTTTACAATAACTTTGGTAACAGGGTTGAACAGCTGAAGTTGACAAATACAGTCAATAATAATTTGCTTAAAAAAAAAAGAAAGGAAAATTAGATGATTTACTCTTTCCCCATAATGGTGTAGAAAAGGTCCAAATGATGTAAAATTAGTATTAAAAAATATATATATATATATATATATATTTTTTTTTTGAATATAGAGTAAACTCAAATTGTGGGACACAGCTAAATATGTTTTATGATCATTAATTAATATAATTATGTAATTAAGTAACAATTTTATTTTAATAATAATAATAATAATAATAATAATAATAATAATTATTATTATTATTATTAGTTGTAGTAGTAATCATTACTAATTATTACTATGGACGCTGCCGAAAAGGTCAAGACCTCTCTTTCCATTTTCCTTTTATGTTTTTTTTATGTTAGATAACAGTTCATCTAACATGTTTATTAGTTCCACGTCAAAACAATGTAATTTGTGGCAAAACTTACAGGACATCATATGTACCATATTCATGGAAAGTGCCTTTAACATAATACTTGGCTGTGTTTTTTATTTTTTTATTTGATGCTACATGTTTAGTGAAGTCCAGGCATTTTAGCTCAAACTGAAGAGGAGGAAGAGGAAGTCTTGATCAGTGTCTCATTGTGGTCGATGCCTGGATGAGACGAGCACCACAGAAGGGAGGAAAAGAAAGAAAAAAAAAAAACAGTTAAGTGAAAAAACTGTCAGTGTGAATAGTGGAGGGAGAGTCCTTTGAGCAGAATGGAGTAGGAAATATTAGTTTCTTCACATTTGAAACAGGAAGGTTAAATGACAGTATTGATGAGATGTTCTGGTCCTCAGCACTTATACTTTGGTTTCAGGCCAGTTATGATACGACTAACAGGCTCCTAAACTGGGCGGCATTACTTGTACGAACTTAAAGGGCTACAACTGGACAGAGAATCGTGAGAACGGTGGGAAATGTGTTTGAGTAAGATTGGAG
This sequence comes from Chanodichthys erythropterus, assembly GCF_024489055.1. Lineage (NCBI taxonomy): Eukaryota > Metazoa > Chordata > Actinopteri > Cypriniformes > Xenocyprididae > Chanodichthys > Chanodichthys erythropterus. Next base: position 4,399,423 of record NC_090240.1, read on the forward strand.
GTTTGTTTCAGCCGAGTAAGGCCTCAGGAAAGGGTTGTTGGACAGCCAGAGCAGAACTAGGCTTCAGGACTGTGCGAGACAGACGGAGAAGAAAAGGGTGAATGGATAGGTGGCTTCCGTGTGGAGGAGAATAAGGAGGAAGGAGTTCGGTCATGTTGGCAAGGGGAGGTCAGAGTCTATCTAGAGAGTGAAGGCACAGAGCAAAAGGAAAAGGTGTGAGGGGGCGGGACGTGGAGGAGAGGAACGTCCAATCAGAATATGGTGGTCTCGTACTTGGTGCTGACGGTGCGCTTGGGATCTTTGGAGTCCATGATCCAGGTCGCACTGCTCTGACTGTGAGCGTCCACATCCAGCGCTTCCACCTGAAAGAGCAGGGCGGAAGACATGTAAAGAGCTTCGAAGAGCTGTCAGTACCACCTCAGGCTATCATTTAGCTTTATGAAACACTAGCTCCTCTTACTAGAGATACGTTTATGACAGATGTGGGTCAGGTTTCCTTCACAGGAATATTACTGCTTCTAAATGAGACCTAAAGCTTTTAAAGGAATATTCTTGGTTGAAAACAACATTTAAATTTGTCAAAATCTACAATTCCTTTAAAAATGATTAAAAATAGAAAATCCTCAGTGACTTGAAGGAATCCCATGTTACATCTAAATACACTACAGTTTGGGATTGGTAAGATTTTTAAATGTTTTTGAAAGAAGCCTCTTTTACTCACCAAGGCGGCATTTATTTGATCAGAAATACAGTAAAAACTGTGATATTGTGAAATATTTTTTACACTTTAAAACGACTATTTCTATATGGATATATTGTAAAATGTAATTTATTCATATGATCAAAGCTGAATCATCCAGTCTTCAGTGTCACATGATCCTTCAGAAATCATTCTAATATGATGATTTGATGCTCAAGAAACATTTCTGATTATTATCAATGTAAAAAAAAAATGGTAAGACTTTGGTATGGGGAACACATTCACTATTAACTACGACTTTTGCCTCAAACTCTTAAAGGGTTAGTTCACTCAAAAATGAAAATTCTGTCATTAATTACTCACCCTCATGTCGTTCTACACCCGTAAGACCTTTGTTGATCATCTGAACACAAATTAAGATATTTTTGTTGAAATCCAATGACTCAGAGAGGCCTTCATAGCCAGTAATGACATTTCCTCTCTCAAGATCCATAAATGTACTAAAAACATATTTAAATCAGTTCATGTGAGTGCAGTGGTTCAATATTAATATTATAAAGCGGCGAGAATATTTTTGGTGCGCCAAAAAAACCCCAAAATGACTTATTTAATGATGGCCGATTTCAAAACACTGCTTCAGGAAGATTCGGAGCATAATGAATCAGCATATCGAATCATGATCCGCCAAACGGCTGAAATCACGTGACTTTGGCCCTCCGAACTGCAGATTTGACACGCTGATTCATTATGCTCCGAAGCTTCCTGAAGCAGTGTTTTGAAATCGGCCATCACTAAATATTTTTTTTTTGGCAAAAATATTCTCGTCACTTTATAATATTAATATTGAACCACTGTACTCGCATGAACTGATTTAAATATGCTTTTAATACCTTTATGGATCTTGAGAGAGGAAATGTCATTGCTCCCTATGCAGGCCTCATGGAGCCATCGGATTTCAACACAAATATCTCAATTTGCGTTCCGAAGATTAACAAAGGTCTTACGGGTCTGGAACGCCATGAGCGTGAGTAATAAATGACAGTGTGTGATCTAACCCTTTAAATCACTGCTTATTAATAGTTAGTAAGGTAGTTGTTGTAGCATTTAAGTTTAGGTATTGGTTTGGATTTAGGGATGTAGAATATGGTCATGCAGATTAAAGCATTAATATGTGCTTTATAAATACTAATAAACAGCCAATATGCAAGCTAAGCAACTAGTTAACAGTGAGAATTGTTCCCCATACCAAGGTGTTACCAAAAAATAGCTGATGCTTCATATTTTTGTGGAAACCGTGATACATTTTTTTTCCAGGATTTTTTGACAAATAAAACAGTATTTATTTGAAATTAAAGTCTTTTTTATCAAATAGGTTAGTTTAGAGACATAAAATGTATGTAATCTATGGTGTGGATTATTAAAAAAAGAAGAAAAGAAAAAGCCGCAAGATGTAGCGCTCACAGCCTCAGTTGAATGTGTGCTTCCTCAGAGCACCAGCAGGGGGCTTCACAACACTACAAGTATTTGTCATCATAGCACTGGTAAAAAAAGATTGGTTACACTACAGCAAAAGTAGACTAGATATGGATCTGCCAGAAAAGTCATAGAAAGAGAGGAACCATGGGAATTGGAGCTATTGAAGTGACAAGGTGAATAAAGGACGAGCTGGATGAAGGAAAAATGGAAACCGAGCAATGGAAAGTGTAAAGAATGAGAACAAGAATACAGCAAGGTGAAGCTGAATTGAGAGGATGAAACCAAAGAAACATCTAAACATTAAGCAGTGACTGGACTACAAATGCAGACACAGACAGACAGATCATCAGATGTGTTTTCTGTTTTTATGATTCATCCATCATCCATTTGGCAGAAAAAAGAACATCTAACTTTCAAATATAGAACAGAGTACTATAATGGTCCCACTTTATATTACGTGTCTTTAACTACTACTAACATTTTAATTAATCATTTGATACAATGCACTTATTGTGTACAAACATGTACTTATATTATAATTACCTGCATGCAATTACATCTGTAATTGCATCTATTACTGTTAACTTCCCTTACACCTCAACCCACTCTTAAACCTAACCATACCACCAAACCTGTCCCTAACCGTACCCATATCCACCGCAATAGCAGACGAGAACACGCCGTCTGTGAATGTGTCTGTGTGACACACAAAATGCCTGTTTTGTCAAGTATCCTCATAAGACATTCATATAACATCTTAAATGAACTTAACGAGTTGTGAGAAAATGAGATGAGCCTAATAAATTGAAATTGATAGCTTTCAGTTATACTGTTATGTTGAATGTCTGTAATTAATGTTTAAAACATATCGTAGCAGTATTAGTATCATGATACTGGCCTTCATTCATAAAATTAAACTAATATTTAAAATATACTGTCTTTAATTTGTTTCTACATTAATTTAGAGTGTAACTGTGAAATTATTACAATTATTACAATATAAAAATCCAATGTTTTTAATTGATTAATTACAGAAAAATGCAATTAACTTTTTTTAATCAACTGACAGCACTAATATAAACACAATAAGTACATTGTACTTATTTTTTAATTACATAGTAGTTAAAGACACCTAATATGAAGTGTGTCCCTTATACAGTTATGTTCAAAATGATAGCAATGCGTTTAAAAAAGTGAGTAAAGCTCAAAATCCTTATAATAACCTTTATTTCAATACATGCATTGGGAACACTGCACATTCTATTCTAAATCAAAACATGAAGAAAAAAATACCAAATTTGCTATTACTTTATAGAAAGTGAAGAAAATGAATATTTGGCTGTGTCTGCATTTTTCTTTACAAAGTCAATATTTAGTTGTATAACCACAGTTTCTGAGAACTGCTTCACATCTGTGTTGTATGGAGACGATCAGCTTCTGGCACCTGTGAACAGGTATTCCAGCCCAGGACGATTGCACTACACACCACAATTCCTCTGCATTTTTTGGTTTTGCCTCAGAAATAGCATTTTTTTTTTTTTTTTATGTCATCCCACAGGTTTTCTATTGGATTCAGGTTCGGGGATTGGGCTGGCCACTCCATAATGCTAATCTTGTTGGTCTGGAACCAAGATGCTGCTCGTTTACTGGTGTGTTTGGGGTCGCGGTCTTGCTGAAACACCCATTTTAAGGGCATTTCCTCTTCGGCATAATGCAACATGACCTCTTCAAGTATTTTGATGTACTCAAACTGATCCATGATCCCTGGAATCCAATAAATAGGCCCAACAACATAATACGAGAAACATCTCCATATCATGATGCTTGCGCCACCATGCTTCACTGTCTTCACAGTGTACTGTGGCTTGAATTCAGTGTTTGGGGGTCACCTGACAAACTGTCTGCGGCCCCTAGACCCAAAAAGAACAATCTTGCTTTCATCAGTCCACAAAATATTGCGCCATTTTTCTTTAGGCCAGTCAATGTGTTTTTTGGCAAACTGTGACCTCTTCAGCACATATTTTTTCAACAATGGGACTTTGCGGGGGCTTCTTGCAGATAGCTTGGCTTCACATAGGCATCTTCTAATTGTTACACTACTCTTAGTTAACTTTAGACTTTCTTTGATCTCCCTGGAGCTGATCATTGGCTGAGTCTTTACCATTTTGGCTATTCGTCTACACTGCCGGAATTCTAATAGAGAAGAAGAAGAAGAGAGCTAGTTCAAGATGAGCATTTATGGTTAAAATGCATATTATTGTTATTTTTATAAGAAAATGAGCAATGGTTTCTCTAGATTTATTATATAGACTCTTATTCCTCATCTGGGATCGTGTAGAATGCTTTGAAGCTGCAATGTAACTGTAATTCTGACCTTCAACCGTTGAGAACATTGAAATCCTGTAATGTTTTCATCAAAAACCTTCATTTTTAAACCTTAATGACATGGGGGTGAGTAAATTATCAGGAAATTTTAATTTGAAAGTGAACTAATCCTTTTAATAAGGGCCATTTGTTTGACATCAGTTTTTTTTTCCACAGAATTAATTGAAATTGATTGATCTCTAATTGAACTCCACACTGCTATTATTTTGAACACACCCATTTCAAATAATGATTCATTTACACAATCAGCAGCATGCATGTCATGACTGTTGGGTCTGTTGGTTTTCTATTACTCTACTACACCTATTAGTAAAATATTTGCCATGTAGAAATACAATTTCTATCAAAAACAGTGATTGATCTGGTAATGTACTCTACTGTAATTAGTAGAGCTTTTAATCTTTGCATATGTATATATTCACATAGCCTATTGATGGCATATTCTGGCTAAAAACCGCCCACTTAGGCTGTTTGCACCTGGTATTAAGATGCGCTTTGGTTGATCGGATCACAAGTGGGTGACCCTAAATACAGGTGAAAATGGGGCGTAAAATGTTTTGCTCTAGTTGAAAACGCATTCAACCGGATTGCTTTCATATTATAAATGCTCATGTGATCGAATGTGTTTGAACAGCCACAAAAGACTGCCTACTCTCCACCTACTGACCTAATGAGTAAACATTATGGGAAGCGAGCTAGCCAGATGGGATTTAAACTTTGTCGACTGAAGACCCAAGTTTGGTTTGAAGATGAAAAAATGTACCAAGAGGAAGACAGGATGGGACAATCTGATTGACATGTAAAATAAACTAGCACATCTAACATTGTGTTAAATCTGAAATCGGACCAATGTAAACACTCTGATGTTTAAATTTGTTCAAAGCAATTGGCAAAAGCCTGTGCAGCCTGACTCAAGGAAGCCATGTAGTTACTAGTGGGATGTTTTCTGTGTGCACGCTCTCACCCCTGACTTGCGCATGCTCCCTCGTGGTTTGGGCACGGGTCTGCTGCTCTTGGTCTCAATGATCTCCGCCGCTCCCGCCGTGCTCTGCTGCTGTCTGGTCCTCTGGGCCTGCAGTGCCAGCTGATAGGCCACTTCAAACGCTTGTCCCAGCGTCAGAATGATCTCATAGGTCAGGTTCTGTCAGGGAGGTGGAGACGCAGTAATTAATGATGATGGGGTGCTTAAACAGCTATTAAAAAATGATCAAAGAGTTCAAATGACCTCAATCCATCTTCAGAGGTTTCTTAAATAGCTTCACCAACAGAGTCATACATCAATACATTTCTACAAGCCTCCACCATTATACTGCACTTAAGAGGCATTTTAACTCAAAGTGTGTAATAACAAGCTTAGATATGTCAAGTAGTGTAATGAAGAGCAGCTTTTCATATAATTGCACATTAGACATCATTGAGTCTCTGAAAAGGGACATCAGGACAGATGTAATTAAAGTGTAATGAAATCTCTTTAGAGTTTTGTTGATCCTTTTTCTTCTTTTCTAATCTAGGCCATAAAGAAACACTGCAACAGTGAACATAAACTCTAAATCTTTTTTGTAACTTCATCCCGTGTATCTTTGTGTTACTAGAGTCTGGCTGTAAGTATTGAAGGTGCGTGTCTGTATCATTCAGACAGCTGTATGATCAATGTAATTTTAATGGGCTGCTGCTCACAACCTCTTCAATATAACTCTTTGTGATACTATCAGAGTCCTGGCACACGGCCCATGGTGCTCTGCACACCACAGAAAGAGAGAAAGAGACAGAGAAAGACATTCACGATGTCCAGAAAAATGACTATGAGCAGTGCTTCTCAAATGGTTCATGACAGGTCTGTTCAGATTATCACAGACAGCAAGAAAAAAAATGTTACTTTTTACTTTAAAAAAACAAAAAAACATCAAAATGCAAAAAGCTTTTTTTGTAGCAGTACAGTAAAATCAGCATATAAAACTGAAGCACAACACTTGAGAAGCACTGAAGCGTTCATCTATCATACAGCGGCATGATGGTCTTGTTTGTCTTACTACGTCTACGGTGCTGAACACGTGGCAGTAATGATGGCTGCTCAGCAGATCTTTAGTGATGTAAGCAAAGGTGCAGAGGTCCTCTGGGTCCTGAGCCGCACACGAGATGTTCCGGATCTCATGTTCTGCGATGATGTTCTGCACACACAAATCCAAGATGATATTAGCCCTTGTGCGGTCTTCGGGGTCTTTTTGACCCGCAAATGATGTTTGCTCAAATTAAAAAAAAAATTCTCTTTGTCCAAATGGCATGAGACTTTGTACGGTGGTTAACACTTTTAAGATCTACAAATTAAAAAAAAAATTGGAGTGATATCTTGTTTTTATGTAAAAAAAAAAAAAAAAAAAAAAAAGTTACGTTCGTGGTCAATATAATATATTTTGTAACAATATAATATATTTTGTTAAAACCAATGTAATTTTACTCTGTTTATTAATGTTTTTTCTCAACATTTGTGCAGTTTTTGGAGGATTTGTGATATCTTTTAAATTTATATAAATAAATTAAAAAATATTTTTTGAAATAGTTTTTTATGCATGAACAGCTTTTTATGTAAAATTCACTTTATTTTTAGTTTTCTAACTTTCATTCATGTGGATAACATGGATAATTTGACATGGTTTAGTGTAAGATCTTTTGAAAAATGCAGTTTTAAAAGTAAAAAAACTTTCACTTTTACCAGTAGATGGCTGCAGAGCTCCACTATTTGCTATGTGCTATTTGAATGACTGAAAGATTTCTTTTCACAAGTTTTTTTTTCAGTTGGATTCATATCTAAATGTTATGAAATCACAATTATAACAATAAAAATTACTTTGTCAAAGTTTAGCATTTTTTTGTGCAGGGCAAAATCAGTTTTTCAATAATAATTTTATAATAAAAATAATAAAATAATAAAATAATAAAATAAATAATTTTTATTTTTGTGTGCGTGTGTGTGAGCATGTCCATTTTGTATTGGGGATTTTTTTTGCATTTTTGGAAGTGTGCCACTTCATTTCTGTCTATGTGTGTTGTGCGTTGTTTCTGATTTTGAGAATGGATTTTGTCCAGTTTCTTAGTGGGGTCTCTGTGGGTTACATTATTGATGATATTATTGAAAAACTGATTTTTTTTCAGTACAAAAAAATGCTTAACTTTGACAAAAAGTAATTTTTTAAATGTTATAAATGCTTAACATAAAAATATTGTCCTTACACTTTGTTTACGTTGCCGTTGTCTTAGCCTTAGATGCTGTTGATGACAAGAAATAGTTTCTCCCTGGATATTGTTTTAGGATTAAGCCACATAAAGCAGTAATGTCCCAGCGACACGGCTGTAACGCATTGCTTTCAATGAGAATTGAGAAATATTTCATGTCAAACCTCCACTGAGGCATAGGGCTTGGGAATTTTGTCATCATAACAAATGATGGTATATTTTTTTTATTTGAACAGTAGCTATAAAGTGAATCCTAATCCCAAACAATTTCTCAATATAAAACAATATAAAACACAGAGCCAGACGAAAAAGTCAGTTATTTAGATGTTGTTTTGGCCTTTATTCATATAAAAAGTAAAAAGCTAAATGACGGGATTGAGACTCAAGCGGGAACTTGATAATGTTAGAGAGCTAAACAAGTGGCTATAAGATTTAGAAATGTAATGTTTAGGTTAAAATATAAATGTAAAAATAATAATAATAGTAATTTAACGAATGAAAATGAATCAATGTCATTTAGGCAGGATCTTGAAGTGAGTCATTGCACCAGAGTAAAAGGCACTAGAGGGCGCTTTAGCGTCTGTGGCGCAAAACACTGGAAATTAAATTTAGATTTTTTACATATTAAAAAACAAGTTGTATATCATTTTATATTAATTTTAACAAAACAATAATCTTGCATAAGGAAAATTAGCTTGTATCTTGTAAATTAGCTTGTATTTCTGGTTTAAAAAGGAAAAACGAATGGACGCAAAAGTACACAGACCCGGTTGATTATTTTGACCATTAATCGAGTAATCAGATTTTTTTTTTTTTTTTTTTTTTGTGGTAATAAAAATAGACCTAAGCAAACAATAGCCTTTAAAATGAATTAAAATACATATATAATAACAATGGGGCAATCATTTTTGGTTCAAAACAGCCCTAGTTAGAAGACCTGTTACTGCCAAACATGCTATAAACATAATAATCACTGCAATAATGATCCAGTCATAGACTCATTTAAATGGCCAGGCAGTGTATATGAACTACGCAAAAACATTTTATAATGTTGATTTTTAGAATAATAACAATTACAGATAAACGTCAATGCAATATCTATGGAATCAAACAACTTAAAACTTTAATGAATATAAATAAAAATAATCAGACACCCGTGACCTTTAGCAATGCGAAAATGACAAAGAGCTCAGGATCAGCTAAGATTCACTCAATAAGTCTGAGTTCCTCTACGTGTCCGTTTATCACTCATGTGATGCGATGAGAACACAGTACCACCCCCCCACCCACCCCACAGAGATGTCCCATGAGCAAGAGGGGTTTCAGTTTAATGAGCAGCTGTTTATCTGCCTGCCCGGGGTGAACGACAGAGAAGGATGATGTCATCACCTTGTTGGCAGCATCAATGAATTTCACACCCTTGTACGTGATGGAGAGGACGATGGTGGGGATCTTCCTCATCTGTTCTGTCGACCTCTGAGAAAGAGAGAGAATTATAGAAGGGTTGTCAATAGGGCTGGGAAAATACATTGATTGTCATTTCTTGATAAAAAGAATCTTTTCCAATATATCGCGATTCTCTCTCAAATCGATTCTGAGCTTAGTTTTTAACAGCAGATGGCACTACGTGCTTTGGAAACACCCATACTCTGCTTGCTTCAAGTTCCTTTACACACACTACTTAAACCTAAAATAATCATTCATAAAGTTGGTTGAAAAAAGGTTGAAGGGAATTACAAGGGTGTTCGCTGTGGGCTGTTTACATTAATCTCGCATCATAAAAGCATTCTGAGCCGAGGTGCAAATATATTTAATCACTTACATGACTCAGCCGAACACTGTCTAGCACTCTTCTTCATGAGCATTTGAGTGTGCAATTAAAAACTAGCCTAGAGCGCCATCTGCTGTTAAAAACTAAGCTCAGAATCGATTCCAGAGAAAAAATATCAGAATCGATCCAGAATCATTGTATTGCAAATTGAGAATCGATGTATTGTCCCAGCTCTAGTTGTCAATGTGTTTTACAACATATAAGGTGAATATAATGCCCCAAATATTTCACAACCACGACATTTTTTATTACCATTTAGTTATAACACTGTAACCAAAAGGACACTCAGTAATCTGGCAAGTTTGTGCACACTAAGAATCATATTTTTTTCAAAAAAAGACACTAGGTAACACAAATTTTAGTGGTTAATTTAATAATCAATAGTCATTTTTTTTGTTAATAAAAAGTTTGAAAATAAGCATCTTTGTTAACAGTTACAGCAAAAGCACCAAAAATATATGCACAGCACACATCTTTGAGTCAAAGAACTTGAAAACTGCTGTAAAAATCTAATTTTCACTAACATAATCCAGAAAAATCATATTTATGAATAATTAAAAATAGTACTAAACACCTTGACAGTATTTTAACAAAATGTAATAATAATAATAATAATAATATGCAAGTGCAAAATGTGCTTATTTTCTTCATGCAAAATATATTTTTTTGAAGTTTGGGGTAAAATATGACCAGCTTCATTTTAAGATTCACCAAAAGCCAATGCTTATATTTTAAAGGACATACTTTTAATGCCATTCTTTTATCATTTACTTAGAAAAAAAAACATCAAATTTGTTTTCTTTAGTGTGCATCAGTGCATCACCCTGACCAGACTCCTCAATCTGACTACATCTCTGAACTGACCGGCTGAGCAAACAGTTCTGCTTGATTATTTAACCATTTAATGTACATGGCTGCTTATCAGAACAGCCCTTAAAGTGCAAATCTGCAGTCTGTCTCACACACACAGGACAGCGTGATGACAGCCAAATTTTCCACTTTCTGGACAGACCTTCTTAGCTGTACAGTATATATTATGAAGCTGTCCTTTTTTGCGCTAGTGTCCTATAGAGGACTCGCATGGGTGGCATTTTTCCCTGACAGTGCTGCTTGCTGCCCGTTCCAAAATATAATAATAATCTCAGTGTCAGGAGACCTTGAGCTCTCATTGGCCGAAGACTCTGTGAACACCTACCCTCATTTTAGCACAGGCGTCCTGCGTTGACTCCGTTCCTCTTAGTTCTTTAATGAGCATTGAGCCGAGATACTGCAGTACGAGAGAGACGGGACAAAAACACAGAGAGAGAAAGTCAAATCGCATCATCTAAACACGATCAAGGTTTTATATGATTTCATAATCCGTCACCTCTATATGAACTATGATTTCATAAAGAGGGGCTGATAGAAAGATTATTACATTGGCCTCGTAACCGCACGATTCAAAGATGAGCTTCTCAGGCTGGTGGTGCCAGTTCTGGACCGGTGTGTACGGAGCCGCCAGACTCGGGGGTCGTAAGGTCAGACGAGGTTCCCGCTGACGTTCCTCATATCTCTCCTTTAGCGAGGAAGAACTCTTTTAGGATAAAATGCGCATCATCTGAGCAGAACTAGAAGGAATGGCTGAGTTTGACTCACTTGTGGTTGTTGTCTGTCATTGGGCCTTTGTCGGGTGGCAACGTCATACTCTGAGTCAGGTCCTCGTCTCCTACCAGAATCCACTGCGGGTAACAGGGGATCCATAGAATGTGTGTAGGAGTCTGAGTGACTGAGAGGAGATGAGGTCTGGGACACGAGATCCTGACACTGCAAAAGAAGTGTTCAATGAGGGCGATCAGCCAACCAGAAAGATGTGCTTCCTCATAAATGAGCTCGAGAGAGAGAGAGAGAGATAGAGAGAGCGAGCTCTCAGGATTCTGCACTTTGTTATAGACTATAATCAGGGCTGATGCCAGATTTCAGAGGGACAGAAGTACAGTCCACTCAATAAGGCAAACAGTTTTCTACTTGGGTGTGTCACAGGAAATTATATAGCAAACACAACTTCCTGCAAATTTCAAGTGGACAAAGATTTAATTTTTTTTTTTTTTAATTACATTTAATATTTTTATTTTATTTTAAATGTTAAATTAAGTTTAATTAAATTTTACTTTATTTATAATTAAATATTGTTTAAATTACATAAATTGTTTAAATTACATAAATTAAATTAAATTAAAAATTAAATTAAATTAAATTAAATATGGTAATGAGGGGAAGTGCATAAATTCTTAAAGGTCATTTAAAAGGTCCTTAAAATGCGCTTCTACTGTTTTCATGCCAAATATAATTCTTTAAATTTGGGGTGAAATATGACCAATTTTATTGCAAGATTCATCTAATATCCTTCTGTGAGGGACAGAAGTGCAGTCTGTTTAATAAGACAAACTAACTGTTTTCTACCTGGAGGAAATTGCACAGTAAACACATCTTCCCACAAATTTCTAGTGGACAGATTTTTTTCCCCCCATTTTATTTATTATTTTTATTTTATTTTAAATGTTAAATTAAATTAAATGTTACTTTTTTAATTTTGTTTGTTATTTTTAATATTAATTTTACTATTTATTTTTTTATATTATTTTATTTTTATTTTAAATTAAGTTTTTTTTTTAATTAAATTAAAAAAATATTAAATTTAATAGATTATGGTAATGAGGAAAGTGCATACATTCTTAAAGGTTTCTTATAATTCTTAAATCTTATAATGTATTGTTTTTTATTATTATTATTTATTATTTTGGGTTGAGATATGACCAATTTGATTGCCATTTTTGGCCATTGATAAGGAAGACCAGATGAAAGATGAATCATGACAATAAACTACTGTAAAAATATGAAAAGAACATTGCAAAATAACAATAAAACACAAACAAACCATTTAAATGTCTGACATATTTATATTAATACATTTATAGATCAAAATTAGCTGTGTTATAGTTTGTTTTACTGCATGACCATACTTAAACTGTAATTCGGTCCCTCAGAGTATTTACATTTACTTTATCTGAAATCTATTCTATAATTGGTTAATTTTATTTTGTTCTGTAGCACTTACTCTGATCTGAGAGAGGCGCGGTGGTTTGACTGGCGGCTCCTCATAGGGCCGTTCAGCTAACGATGCAATAATCCTTTTCCTGTGGCCCAACAATGTGATCTTCAGCACCTACAAGTAGACACAAAACACACACGAAGACAAAAATTAAACTCCAGAAAGCAACGTAAATACCAATGTTCCTAATTAAATAAAGAACCATTCACACCAATAATGATAACTATATTAACTATATATCGGTCTGTTTAAGCCTGTGCTGCAGTTTTGTCTTCCGCTGCTTCAAAAGGCCGTGTTACCACCAAAGTGCTTTTTCCGAGGCTAGCATATTTTTTCAATTGGAGCACCACGTTTTTTAAATGGCAGGAGTGTAACGAGGCGCTGAGCGATTTTAGCCAGCTGTTCAATCAGAGTGGTGGAGAGGTGGGACAAATACAACACTGACCAACCGCCACATTCTGCTTGTACAACATCAACAGAAGATAACAACTAGCATAATAACAGAACAAGAGCCTTATGCCAAGCTCTTAAAGCAGGATGGATTCTGATTGGCTGTCAATGTTTTTAATCGCTCATCAGCTGGGAAAAAAAACAAACAAAAAAAAACAATATTGTTTCTCTGTGTCTGTCATGATCAGCAGTTGGAGTGCCCTGGTTAGCCACTAGAGGGCACTCCAACACGGACTTTTTCTCACCTCACTTGGACTTCATTTCCCATAACCCACTTCCCGGACTCATTATCCCGTCATTGCACTCAGCTGTTTTGTGTTTGTTCATTAGTGTCTGTCTATTTATACCTGGTTTGTTTCTGCTTTTGTTATTGTGGTTTCATTTATGGTCACCGGCTTCTCTGTTTTGTTATGTTTTCTTTGTTTTGTATGGACTGTTCTCTGGATTTTGACCCTTGCTTGTTTGGATTACGTTTTTGGATTGCCCCATTAAAGCTGCGTTTGGATCTAACCCTCTTGTCTCTGTGCCATCCGTGACAGTGTTGTTATTACAGTTGTGGTGTGGACTCTGCTATTCTTTTACATTTAGAATAACTTTATTGTTATAATTATAGTTATCTTCCTTGTTGTGAACGGGCCTTAAGAAAAGCCAATTGATTATGTAAAAAATAATACTTTGGTAACATTTTACAATAAGGTTACTTTACATCAACTAATGCATTAACATTGCTTAATGCATTAACTAACATTAACAATGAGCAATGCATTTGTTCCAGTATTTATTACTCTTTGTTAACGATAGTTAATAAAAATACTGCTCATTGTTTGTTCATGTTAGCTCAGGTCCACAAAATAATATTAAAATATACAACTTTTGATTTTAATAATGTATATGTAAATGTTAATCTCAACATTAATTGATTATTTTCATGTTGTTAATGTAATTAAGTAATCTTAACAAATGGAACTTACAGTAAAGTGTTACTGATAATTTATATAAAAACAAACAAATAAAAAAGCAGTCCATATTGATTACTGTAAACGTTTGAATGTATGATGTTCTCCTCACATTAACAATCTCCAGCTCCCACAGGTTCTTCACACATTCTAGTGTGCGATAGCCACTGGACAGGAAGTTGTGCAGGTACTCCTGAAGACCCAGGACGTCCAGCCATGCCGCGAGGGATGTGCTGCCGTCACAGCCTAACGCTTTCACCTGCAGAGGGCAAAACCAACAGAGAACAAACTTCAGAGCCAGTGCAGATAAACTACTGACTGACTTACAACAAGTATCATTTTAATGATGGAAATCTTACAACATAATTCTGCTCAAGTCATTAGTGATGACAGACAAACTTAGCATGCGACACAATCTATGACAAGTCATTTTAGATGAACACAGACCTTTGGTAAAGAACGTGCAGCACTGAGGATCTTCCTGCGATGTCCCGGATCCGTGATGCCAATTTCTCTCAGATCTTGCTCTTCCATTACATCGTTTCCCTACACAAACACAACCATTATAAATATACTGCAAAAGATAGCTTCCTGTCTTAGTGTTTTTTAATCTTAATAAAATGTGATAAAAAAGTAAACAACCTTAATATGAGATAAATGTATTGCATTAATATATTGTAGAAATCTAACAACATTTATTGAGGTTTATGCTAGGGAGGTTTATGTATGAAATGTAATAAAAATAAAAATAAACAAAACCTCTGAAAATAAATCTTATTTTGCTTCTCATGTGAATTGATCTTGTTTTAAGGACAATTAGAAATAAAAAAATACAATATAAAAGGACACCACAACAAAAGACCTAAATGCACAACTCTTTAATCAATACTGAAGGGCAATAGTGCTCCACTTGGTCAATGTGTCTTTTGTCTGAAAAAACACAAGGTTTAATTCATTGTACTGCAGAGCACCATAGAGAACAGCAGCATCTATTTTAATCTCCAAGCCACCTTTACTTGCATCAACAAACATACAGAATGTCTCCACTTTATGGATTAAGGACACAATATATATCAGGTTAGACAGAGACACACATCTTGCACTGTTTGTATGTGTGTACGTGCTTCATGTTTCTTTATTGATCAGTGCCATATACTCTAAACACAGTACGTCTAACATAGCAGCATCTGAGCGATCAATGCAAGACAGCGCAGAGAGCAATCTGAGGTGCTGATCTCACAACGAGATCTTACACACACACACACACACACACACACACACACACACACACACACACACACACACACACACACACACACACACACACACACACACACACACACACACACACACACACACACACACACACACACACACACACACACACACAGAGAGAGAGAGAGATTAGATTAGATTTTATTTTAGAGATAAAAGAAGAGTTTCTCATCAGGCCTTGCAATCCCTTTATACACACTTAATCCATATAAGCAGGAAACACTGCACATGACCCTTCCTGCACCTGCAGGGTCACTGTATTGAATAGTGTTGAAACTCTGTCTAAAATATGTTAAACATGACAAACAGATCATGATAAGTATTTACAACAAGTGAGTGGTAGTGATTTGAGATCTACAATGAATTGCACTGTGATTTACAGTGAACTGACCAATTTACAGCGTCCAACACAATTGCTACTTCAACAAGAACATTTGACTGCTAAAACAATAACATCAAACCATAAAAATACCAAACAAAATAAAAAACAAAAATACAAAAAGCAAATGACAAAACAAATGACAAAAATGACTTTAAACATAAAACAAAATCAATAAAACACTAACAAAAAGCAAAACACAAAATGAAACCAAATAATACAAACAACCAAAAACAAACCACAAAGCAAGCCTCCAAAAAACACAAAAACAAAACAAAAACTCCAAATATACACAAAACAAAATCGATAAAACACAAAAAGCAAGCCACAAACAACTCCAAACAAACAAAAAAAATAAAAATCAATAAATCACTAACAAAAAGCAAAACAATACAAATCATATTAAAAAAACACAAAAAACCTCCAAACATTCACAAAATAAAACCAATACAGCACAAACAACAAGTAAGCCACAAACAGCTCCAAACTAACAAAACCAATAAAATGCTAACAAAAAGAAACCAATAATACAAACAATCAAAAACAAACCACAGAGCAAACAATAAACAATAACAGAGCACAGAGCAAACAATAAACCAAAACAACAAAAAACTCCAAACAAAGCAAAATCAACAAAACACTAACAAAAAGCAAAACAAAACCAGGAATACAAAAAACTTCAAACAAATAAAACCAATACAACTAAAAAACAAAAAAAAAAAAAAAAAAAAAAATCTCCAAACACACACAAAAACTAAAAACAAACAAAACTAATCAAACACTAACAAGCAAACCACAAAACCTCAAAACAAAACAAACACAAAAAACCCCAATACAACACAAAACTAAAACGAAACAAAAAAAAAACTAAGATCAAAAGCATAACAGTGTGCTAATAACAGAGTTATGAAGAGAAAAAATATCATATGTCATCTGTTTATTGTGTAGAGTTTTTGTCCTAACCAGCCCACATTAAAATATCATTGGTACAAAATCCTGCTCCTCATAAATGTATATTAAACATCAGAAATGTTCTGATTGGCTGTGATTCTGTCCCTTCACACAGAATATTTGTGGTAGGCATGTGACGGTATCAAATTTTCATGTTGCGATAATTGCTGAAGCTTTTATCACGGTATATGGTATTATCACAATATTGAAATAAGTTGTAAAAAAGTGTTGTCATAGTATAACAAGTTTAAGAACTCTTTTTCTTGTAACAAAAAGAACTCTGAATGTTATTAAATACAATAACGCAATATACAAAAAAAAAATTATAAAGTAAAATTAAAATGCAAAAGAATTATAAAGAACAACATTTTACAATACATTAGTTAATGCTTTAACTAAGATTAAGAATGAGCAATAGCTACAGTGGATCATTGTTAGTTTTAGCTCAGGTCCACTGAATAATAGTTAACAACATTATCGTGATATATCGCATTACCAAATATTGGCACGTCTAATCGGTGGACAGACAAAATGGAAACTTTGTGTAAGTACTACAATTTTGGCTGGTGCAAGAAAATGGTGCAGTGAGTAATCATCACAAACGTCCTGTGCAATGAAGGTGCAGATCTGCTCTGGATCAAATACGAAACATCTTATGCTCTGATGAGTATGTCCATATAGACACAGACAAATCACATCACTGTCTGTCATCATTCACTCCACTCAAACAGCATGAGCGATCTGAACCACTTTGAGTCTCATCTGCTCATTCTATGATAAAGTGAGTGAGGGAGGCAGATGGGGAATAGGTTGGAGTAAAACTGCCCAAATAATTTAGAGTGAAGAAACAGCAGCTGAATGCAGAAAGGTTAAGGGGGATCAATCCGTCTCCGTCCTCTTTTTATCTCTCTCACTCTTTCTATCTTTCCAATCCACTTAACTCTTATTCTCTCATTATGAGCCTTCAGTATAGACTGAATGAAATCAGATCTCTGAGTACAACACACAGAGATGGTTTATTTTTTTCTACAAATGGGATGATGTGACAACTGACAATGAAACAAATGGAGGTTGTACATTCAGTGGCTCCAAAATGTATTTGGAAACTAAATATCAAACTATGTAGCATCAGCAAACAAACGCTGCTATAGATTTTCTCTTGCTAACTAATGTCACTTTTCTGAAGCATTTTTCATCATTTCAACCGACTTAGAAAGAGTCCATTCTTACAAATATTCACACTGCAACACAATCAACAAGAACATTTTACTGCTAAAATTAAAAAAATCAAATAGCCATACCAAAAACCACAAAAAAAACAACAAACAAACAAAAACTCCAAACAAAAATACAAAACCAATAAAACACTAGCAGCCAAACGCAAACTACAAAACAAAACTCCAAACAAACAAAACAGAAGCAAACAAATAAAACACAAAAAGACAAATCAAAAACAACACACACAAAAAAACCCCAATAAAACACTAACAATAAAAAGCAAACCACAAAACAAACTCCAAACACAACTACACAAAAACTAAACTACAAAATGATTTTAGGTATTATTTTTAATGACTCTAGCTATCGTTCACGTCTGTACCACAAGGCAAAAATTGTGTATACTTTGCATTTAAATCCTAACCCCCAAGTATATAACAGTGATGTTTGCTTTCGCAAATAACACTAATAAAAGCTTGTATGACTCACAGCTACAGAGATTTTGCGAACTTTGCAAAGTAATGCTTTTTAGAACCATCCAATTTCACAAAGACATCTGAGGATAAAACTTTGATTCCAGTTGTGGAGAGATTCCTCATGACGGCAGAAGAGAAAATCAGCCTCTAATAAGGGAAGTCCACAAGACAACAGCTCAATTCCAGCTGCAATGTATGAGAAATCAAAAGAAATCTGTGCACTTTGGAGCTGTGGAAACCCTCAGTGGAAATCTCTTTAATATAGACGAACTTGAATTAACTTTGAGGAATGATGCATATGCTTTATGACTACAGAGGAATTTGTAATCATTTTGCACAAAAGCAATTAAGTGATGCCTATTCCAGAAGCACCACTTAGATGCTTACTAGTTCTGAGCACCTGAACTTCTGTCAATCAAAAATGAACAGGTGTGACATGGTGTGAATCCTTGCTCCGCAAAGATCACTTAAAAGGTGCTGTAAGCGAATTCTGAGAAACGCTGTTCAATGTGGATCAGACTGAGCAGCACAACACACTTGTAGCTAATCAGCAGTAAGGGGGCGTGTCCACTTATGATGGAGGAGAGAAAGAGAGAGAGAGAGAGAGAGAGAGAGAGATCAAGAGGGGGATTTGAAGAAAGACTGTAGAAAGAGAGATGGCTGAGAGACATTACAAAAGAGAAAACTCAGAGGATATAACTGGTAATGATCAGGCAAGAGCTTTAGGATTTGAGATAATATTTGAAAAGCTTTCCAGCACTGGAGAGACCAATGCGGAAAGGCCTGAAAACGGATGCAGAAGTTGCACTGTTTCTGCTCCATACGTTAGTAACAATGGTTTTAAGTGGCGACTAACAACGAACTCTTGTGTACTGTGTGTTCATTATTTGTTCTTCCTTGTCGTTCGCTCGTTCGTCATCTTCGCATTCTTTTTCACGAAACTTAATTTTGCTTTACTTCTGCTAAAAAAAAAATCTACTCTTGCATTGCATGTTTGTGCATTTTGGGGGCGGAGCAATGAAGGGAGGGGTGTGTTTGTTTGGGATGGGTTCAGATATCAACAGTGTTCAATAATTATTCTCAGAAGTCGCTTACTGCACCTTTAATATTATCACACATTTTAAATACAGTCATTCGTACTGATACAAAATTTGTCAGCCAACATCCAGTTATTTAAAACAACATGAAATAAACTGGCGTATCACATTTTATTCACTATAACATATCCCACATTTATTTAGCTAACATCAAATTAAAGGGTTCACCCATAAATGAAAATGTTGTCATTAATTTATCACCCTCATGTCATTCATCTTTGGAACACAAATTAAGATATATTTGATAAAAACTGAAAGGTATACAACTCGTCCTAACACTTTCTAACACAACTCTAACTCATCCTAACATAAGGTCCAGAAAGGTACTCAAGACATTGTTAAAACCGTTGACGTGACTGCAGTGGATCAACCTTAATGTTATGAAGCAACGAGAATACGTTTTGTGTGCAAAAAACTAAAACAACGACTTTATTCTGTGTCATTCTCATACGTCATTTACGTCCAATGCCTCTAGGTTCTAAGTCAGAACGCTGACTCATTATCGGCCGGCTCCTGCGTCAGCATCACACCTATGTGTCGTGCTGCTCACATGATCAGCTTTGGCCAATATTGAGCCGGCATTCAGACAAACACAGAAGCCTTCACTGTGCTTACTGCAGCAACTACATTAGAATAATGACAGGGAAGAGAAGAGATTGCTGAATAAAGTACACATAAAAGTATTCTTGTCACTTCATAACATTAAGGTTGGACCACTGTAGTCATGTGGACTATTTTAACAATGTCTTTTAGTACCTTTCTGGACCTTGAAAATGTTGATTATATTGCTGTCTATGGACAAGTCATATACCTCTCTGAAGAAGAACGAAGTTCTTACAGGTGTGGAACGACATGAGGGTGAGTAATTAATGACAATTTTCATTTTTGGGTGAACTAACCCTTTAAAGACTAGCTTATATAAATAATAATAATAATAATAATAATAATAATAAAAAACACTGAAACAAAAGCACCATATTTTAGGGTTGCACAAATAATTGATAAAAAAATAGATTACAACTACAGCTGCTGTGATTAACTAATTGTGAAAGTGTCGATTACCACACTATTTAAACTTCTGTTGTGTCAAAAGTTTAAAGTTTGGGGTCTACATTTTTTTTTTTTTTTTTTAAGATTTTTAAAGAAGTCTTATGATCACCTAGGCAGCATTTATGTAATCAAAAATAATGAAATACTGTGAAATATCATTTGAATTTAATTCAGGATTCTTTGAATAGAAAGTTAAAAAGAACATTTATTTGAAATCCAAACATTTTATTACATTATAAATGTATTTACTGTCACTTTTGATCAATTTAATGCATATTTGCTGAATAAAAATATGAATTTATTTTATTTAAAAAATGCTATTTACCCTAACCTATAACTAAGTAAACACACGGCATCACAGAAAACTTTCTGCATTTTTACATTCTCAAAAAACATCATTCTGTATGATTTATAAGCTGTTTTCCTCATGGAAAGCAGCTCAATGACCCATCACGTAGAGTTTACCAGGACAACACACACACGCAGCTGCTACTAGTGGTGATATCTGATCGTGATGCCAGCTCTTTTCTGTGGCCAGTCATTCTGAAGTACCATTCACTGACCCCAAACGTAAAGCTAATTCCACTTCTCACCCTCCCTTTGTGTAAGTGCCTTGATGACTTTGTAAGCTGGCTGCACATGGGGACAGTGGCAAGGAGAATGCTAACATCCTCCGGCCCTAAAAGGACCATATTTCAGTCTTTTTTGGCATTTTTTGGTGTCTATTTTTACTTTTTCTCTAGTTCTTAAAGGGTTAGTTCACCCAAAAATGAAAAGTATGTAATTAATGACTCACCCTCATGTCGTTCCAAACCCGTAAGACCTCCGTTCATCTTCGGAACACAGTTTAAGATATTTTAGATTTAGTCCGAGAGCTTTCTGTCCCTCCATTGAAAATGTATGTACGGTATACTGTCCATGTCCAGAAAGGTAATAAAAACATCAAAGTAGTCCATGTGACATCATTGGGTTAATTAGAAGTTTCTGAAGCATCGAAAATACATTTTGGTCCAAAAATAACAAAATCTACGAGTTTATTCAGCATTGTATTCTCTTCCGGAATCCTCTCCATTGAATTGATTCCATTGAATCCTTTTATCTGTCTGCATTGGTAATGCACTTTTACGTCTTTGTTTTTGGCGATTAGGACATCCGCGACATGCACACTTACGCACCATTTTAAAACATATAGCAATACCAAAAAACAAACAATGTAAAATAGCTTGATTACAGCGTGCATCTCCCTCAGACTGTAAACGAAGCTCAGGCACACCGGATAACACGTCAGCAGCGTCACTGCGGAGTCGTGAACCCGGATTGACAACAGACCCGGAAGAGAATACAATGCTGAATAAAGTCGTAGTTTTTGTAATTTTTGGGCCAAAATGTATTTTCGATGCTTCAGAAACTTCTAACTAACCCACTGATGTCACATGGACTACTTTGATGATGTTTTTATTACCTTTCTGGACATGGACAGTATACCGTACATACATCTTCAATGGAGGGACTGAAAGCTCTCAGACTAAATCTAAAATATCTTAAACTGTGTTCTGAAGATGAACGGAGGTCTTACGGGTTTGGAACGACATGAAGGTGAGTCATTAATGACATCATTTTCATTTTTGGGTGAACTAACCCTTTAAAATGAAACTGGCTGCTTGCTAATGTCATTGTATGTGAATGACCTCTGTTCTAATTAGCTAACCTTTTTGTATGCAAAAATACTGGTGTAGTTCATACTGTATATTCTCAAAAGGCTGAGAAATGAGCAGACTCATCTCATTTATTTAAACTTCCTCTCCACACACTTTCCAATAACACTGAACAAATCACGTCATTCTCACAGGTATGACACAAACAGCAGAGTCCAGCACTTTAAGGAAACTAATGGATGTAATAAACACACTTAATTAACTTGCTTAACTGAATATTATGCATTTACCCATCACTCCTTACATCACAAAATTACATTTCTCACAGTGCACCTCACGACATCCACTTGGTGTCCTCAGATTTTCCTTAAATGTTACATGCCTTTTAATATTCAAGCACAAGTAAAAATAGCAACATATTGGACACAGTTTCTTAATGCAAGATCTAAAAACATGGCAGACAAGCTCACTTTAATTATTAATCAAATATCTCAGCCATGATCAAAGGGGATTGGCTTCTTTGGTGTGAATTATGGAGAAGTGGAATGCAGAGACGATGACAGGATGGGAAGATGGAACGGAGAAGGATGTGGGTGGTAATGCACTTCTGGAAAGATGTAAGACGAACTCACCCCAGGTATCCGAAAGAAAGCGAGACCTTTGAGCCTTACTCCTGTACTCCATCTCCATGCAAATGCATTTGGAATTAGTTGGGAAATGGAGAAACCACCATGCTTTGGCAAAAACACAGAAATGCCTCTATCTACTACAGAATGTTTTTTACTCAAGCTCTGACTTTAAGAAGTTCTTCAAAACCTACTAGTTAAAGAAGAAATGTGAATGCATTTACACATCCCATCATCCAATGCGTGTTCACCATATACACAAACACAGGGTAACAATTCCTTGCATCAGTTCAGCAGGCAGGAGTTTTTTTTTTTTTTTTTCATCCCCCTTGAAAATAAATTATAAACCACAGTGGAGCTATACACTGTTTTTGGAAGCTGTTACAGAATTTTTTTTTTTTACAATAAATCTTCTGCTTTAACCTTAGGATTTGAAGTATTAGATTAGATAGCTTCGATATGTGCACCACAATATACAATGAAACTAATAATATTACATTTCTGATAGGAATGCAAAATCAATCGGTAGTTATTGCTTTTTTGAATAGAATAATGAGACGCAAACCTCTACATTAAATCGTGTTTGCTCCCATTTATTTTTGATCATAATGCATACACATACAAACTTTTAGTCCAAAAGTGCGCATATATGGAGAAATACACGATTACCTTTGATTTCGTTAGACAGACCAGAAGCAGGGCCATATGCAGGGTTTCGAGGTCACAAAATGTAGTTTGCTAGGGCAGTTCGGGGACATGCTCCCCCGAGTAAATGTAGATTTCCCTGGTGTACATATGTGCATTTTAAGACGTTTTAAAGGCAACAAATTGGATAACAATAGCTTTAAAACCATGTCAACAAATACATACATGCATGAACAGTTTTGCGTCAGCTTTAATCTCATGTTGGTTAATTTCATGACTTTATTTACCTCAGAATAATGATGGAGCATGCCCATAGTTTCTTTTGTGCTTTATTTAAGCTAAAATAAAGTAATTTGCAGTGGCGCCGGCGCATCTGCGCGAGCAATTCTTGAGTGCACGCCACGAGCACAGTAGGTTTTAATGGCTGATTGGAGTTTTACATAGCCTGACAACATCTCATCCGACCGCAATACACTGTTGTTCAACTGAAGTTCCCTCGTCGTCACCTGCACCTTTTCTGTGCTCGTTTGACTTACACCTGGTGCTGAGGCGAAGTCGGAATGCGCGTCTGAAAAGTGTCCTGTTTGTTGTGGTCGTAAAGAGACAGTTCTATATAAACGCAGTGTTGTACTTGGCGAGGTTTTAAAAAATATTATTTTTGGTATTTTATATGCTCTGTTGGTGGTTTGTGGAGTAGCACCCCCCACTGGGAATAAAAATAATTCAGCAGAGGCAGGGATACATAGACCAGAAGATCCCTCCCCACCCCCCCCCCCCTACAAATCACACCCTGATTTTTCCAAACCACTTTGACGAAAGATTTTGCTCAGGCATTTCAGAACAACCAAAACATAATTTCAGATGCTGCTCCACGAGATAGGTCGGATAAAAATGTATCCGCCTCAACTGAGAAGATACATATTTATGCACATTTTTAGAATTTATGCACATCTTGACGTTTCCATCCAGTGTTATTTTTTATGTGCTATCCCAAAATCAGCATAAAAACAGGTGGATGGAAACATACTGTAGCTGGTGGCAGTCTGATTTAAACTGTTACCTCACCTGCAAGAATCCTTTTGACTGCTCTATTAAAAAGAACCAGTCATTTCTTTGTCATTTTTTGTCAGCTAAGATGTACTGTAAAGATGTTATTAACTAATGCCAGCTACAAGATGATATCTGATTAAGCCATATTGAAGTACATAAAATTGTCCAGACTGTTGTCAATGATAACTCAATTTTAAATTATTTCCCTATATATATATATACAGAAAATAAAATGAAAGCAAACACAAAAAAAAAAAAAGAAGAAAAAAATAATAATAATAATTATAAAAAAAAAAAAAATAAAAAATAAAAAAAAAATATATATATATATCTATATATATCTATATCTATATCTATATCTATATCTATATCTATATATATATATATATATATATATATATATATATATATATATATATATATATATTTTTTTTTTTTTTTTTTTTTTTTTTTTTTATAATTATTATTATTATTTTTTTCTTCTTTTTTTTTTTTTTGTGTTTGCTTTCATTTTATTTTCTGTTTGGAGCCCTGTTCTTTTTTTAAATATAGTGAGGAGAACTCTGGTAAGCTAAGATGAAAGAGAAGAGAGAGGAAAGGAAATGCTACAAAAGAAAAAAGTGTTTATGCATGTAAAAAAAGCCCAAGCTTTCTGCACCAGTATTATCTTAGAGAGAACGGATAGTCAATCCTCCACCCCGCTATAAAAAACAGAGTGTGAGCAGAGGAAGATGAAGTCTTCATCTCCAAAAAGCACTGGGGAGGAAGTGGAAAAAAGACACAAAGACAAGAAGGAGCATTACAGTGATGTTCAAAGCATTCTGCAGCTATTAAACACATCGACAGCTGAAGATGCTAAACCCGCTGAGCTATTAAAATAGTCATGTGAAAATGCCTGCGTCTTTCCAAAAAGCTGTGTAAAAAAAATGACCTTTTTGCAACTTCAATGAAATTGAAGCTCAATGTATCTAGGCTACAGTATGATGAGGTACAGACCAGCATATAAACAAACCCAAAAGCTGAATTCATTTCTTACTCTCCAGTATGACATTCAGAGTTAAGTATGTAAGAGAGTACAGCTGTACGGTCCAGCTAAGATTTATTAATCCTGCATATATAAATCATCACAAGTCCACAAAGGCATTCAGGCAAGGCAATCTGAACACAGCAGAGAGACTGGCCTCCTGTATCTGTGTTACTGTGGAGTTCAGCTGTGCTGAACACTCAAATCCAAAGAACGTATTATGTGATTATGTGACCGCATCATGCCACGCCACTGACTCTGAGTACAGCATTATGAGCAGGATAACTGAATAAAATGAACTGAAACTGCTTATACACACATATATATTACCGTTCAAACTTTTGGAGTTGCTAAGATTTGTTTTACTTACGGAATGAACGCGGCGCCAGTTTAGTTTCTTTCCGTAAGTAGAATAGGGAAGGCACAGGACATTTTGAAGAATGAGGAAAGCGGAAGCACGTGCAAGGCGATATTTTGTGTTTATAAAACATATACAGTTTTATTTTTTTCCTCTAAAATGACCAATCGTTTCACTAGATAAGACCCTTATTCCTCATCTGGTATTGTTTAAAGCCCTTTGAAGCTGCACTGAAACTGTAAATTTGACCTTCAACCGTCTGGAGGCCATTGAATTCCACTATAAGAAGAATAATCCTGGAATGTTTTCATCAAAAACCTTAATTTCTTTTCGACAGACGAAAGAAAGACATGAACATCTTGGATGACATGGGGGTGAGTAAATTGTCAGGAAAATTTTATTTGAAAGTGAACTAATCCTTTAATGGAATGTAACCTCTTACTCCATTTTTCCATCTACGTAAAAAGAACAGCTAGAATGATAGAGCTGCAGAGATGGCCCGATGCATCTACACACACACACACACACTGCTGCCCAGCTTGGCCATAAAACCTTCATTACTTCTGCAATGAGGTGGCTCTCAGCGTAGAACAGAGGGTGACCAGGGGCCCGTCTGTATCTTTGATTTACAACACGCACGTCGCCTCTCTCGGCCAGCTGAGGCTTTCAACTGCATCACCATCAATCCTCATTACCTCACATGGTAAAAACAACACAGCCCCTTATAAGGAATCAGGGTTCTTTCATACAGCATCATGGCCTTCTCAATCTGGTGAAGAACGAGAACTTGTTGGCCGTGTCCCTATACATGAATCCTCAAAAACATATGAATCAACAGACAAAAAGAGAAGCGTTTTTTAGTGTACCCAATTCCAACTATATTTATACACTTTCTGAAGAAACTGTGTGAGAATATGTGTGATCTCCAACATGTTGTTAGCATGTTCTGGAAGGGCAAGATCTATGACGTTTTAGTCTCTAGATTTACCTCGCACCTTTCTTTAAAGAAAATGATTGGCCTGTTTTATCGTATACTAAGCCGGGTACACTTTTTACAAGTTTGGCCATGTCTGAGACTAATTTTGGGAATTCTAAAAGATTCCTCATATCCTAGGCCAAAATCTCTAGTAGGGCTGCTGTGGTGAAGGAATTTCCCTTGCAGTGATTTTGAGTGGCTAAATATTGCAATAAGCAATATTATTGCCATTTTTGCCATATTACATGATCAAAGTTAATGCTAGAGATTGTTTTTGTCCCCTAGCCACCATTTCAATTTCGCATGTTATGCAGTTCACAGACACCGAAAGCTTCACGGCTTGATGTAAAACACTGGATGAATCTTCTTGCGTGCATCTTGACTGTCATGAAGTCTGACATGAAAGAAAATGGAGATCCTGGGGATCATGTTCATACAGTCTGACAAGCAACAAATGTACAGGACAATTAAAAAATGTGCAATGTTCATCCGGCTTTAGAAAAGTAATAGCTCACCAGTTTTTTTTTTTTTTTTAAATGCATGGGTAACACTTTAGTATAGGGAAGAAATATAAACTATTAACTACAACTTTTCACCCAATAAACTCCCCATTTACTGCTTATTAATAGTTAGTAAGTTAGTTGTTAAGTTTAGGTATTGGGTAGGAATAAGAATGTAGAATAAAGTCATGCAGAATAAGGCATTACTTTGTGCTTAATAAGTACTAATAAATAGCCAATATTCTAGTAATATGCATGATAATAAGCAACTATTTAAAAGACCCTAAAATAAAGTGTTACCAATGCATGATTTGAGGTATCATTCTTGGTGATGATAATTTGAGACTTGGCAAACACCACTAAAAAGCACTCTTTACTAATTGGTCTTGTCAAAACCCATTTCCAGAGGCTAGAGTTTTATAAACTTTTGTTGTCTACAGTCTGCAGTTATCGGAAGTGAGTGAGCTCTGCCTAAATAGGAAATTGCACTTAACATCTAATCTCGCAACAATGTCCTAATTAGGTTGTTAATGATTGATCATTCAAGCCCTGGATAAAGACCGGGGCATCCACCTTGAATAAGTGCCTATTTTTGCTTTAGCAAATCATGTTAAACTAAAGAACGCTCACTGTTCATTTGACCTCCCAGCTTAAAATTAAAGCTGACTGTCCTGCTGCTGTTACAAAAGTCAGCTTGGCTGCAGGTCCACTCTGCTACGGCAGCATACTTATAAACACTTATTTATTCAGGGTACAAATAGAAAACTCTTTTTCTGAGTGTGTGCATGAAGGTGATTACTCTGTAACATTAGTTACTAGCCTAGATCCATAACCACCAGAATAACAAAACTGGCATACAAATATACAAGCTCTTTGATGACAAGCAATTTGTAATGATGTGAAGATTTTCTTAATGGCAATCTGATCAGTAAAAAAGATATGGCATAGAAAGACACCAATGGCAAATTCAAATGGCAAAGTAAAATTTTAAAAAGTTGTTTTCACATGTAAACAAATCATAACAGAGTACATTCACATACAGAAGTCTTAAAGGTACAGTAGCAATAAAAGTGAGATGCTTTTAATTGCAGGAAACATGAGAAAAAAGCATGTATTACTCACCATGAACCGCAGGTCATCGAAGCCGTTAAGCAGAAGCTTGCTCTCATACTGTGGAAGGCCTATATGCTCCAACCAATCACCAACCGGCTGTTCAAGAAGCCTCCCGGATCCACCTGTGGACAGAGGAAGGCGCTTGAGCAGCGAGAAACCGTTGAGACGGTAGCATCGGCACTCAGAGGAAGAGACGTGGCACTGCCACATCATCCTCGGCCAACAGTGCCGAGAGCACAAACACCAAGAAGGCAGAGGCGACAGGATCCCGGCTGAGAGGTGTGGTTGCTCCCACAGCAGGGGCGAACCACGCTTTTTAAGAATGAAGTTCGTGTTTCCGAATTTGGGATGAAGATGGGCCCAACGCTGAGGTTGATCACAGATTTAGACTCCACATTACCTCCCAATTTATATTTCAGAGGTTTTAGCAAGTTGCTATGGAATTTGAACACGGAATACGACTGGGTGCCGAGACCAGCAATTATCAAAGTTTCCATTTGAGTCCAAAAATCACCCTATGAATCAAAGGTTTGATTTCACAACCCAAAAAGTGAGATAAGACGACATGCATCCCTAGAAACAACACAGTAATAAAACCAATTTCCTTAGACTCCCGGAAAAGCTAGTTCCTGAAAATGCGAGCTTGCAGATCCATATTTGCACAGCCTAATTGACTGAGCTGTTTAATGAGGAAAAGCACAGCAGAGGATCAGCAAAACATCTCATAACAAAGTTGGTATTTCCCCTCCTGGGGTGTCCATGTGGAGGTAGGTGCACAAATACACTTCCCACCATTAACAACCACAAGCAGACATGTGTTGTCTGTGCAAATCTAATTATGTCCGAACAATGTCTACCAATGAACTGATGCAGAGTGACTCTTACTAATAACTCTCAAAATGCCACAATCTCCTGATCTCATAAGAGTGATTAAAAATTGCTATGAGATTCTACCGTAAGCCTGAAAACTCCTAACTTGTGCATACTACGCTGTTCATTCTCATGCAAATTAACTTCTAATCCAATCTCTATGATAGTGGCACTTAAAAGTCAGGCAGAATTGCATGAATTGCATTGATTGGTCACTCTGTGGTTCTCAGGATCAAAAGGTACATGAAATCAAGCACTGGTGTTTGGTAGGCAAATAGAAAAAAAAAGCTATCGCAACTCTTTGCTCTAATAAAACTCTTGACATATTTATTCTACAACAAACATACATTCCTATGATTAAATTTAGTTGCATGGAAAAGAGGGCACCAAACATATGCCTCACCAATAAACCTAGACTTGAAGTAGGTCTAATCAAAGAAGAATTGAAAACAAAAGTTAATGGAAAACCAATAATCCAATGAGAACTAGTATCTGCCTGAGTCATACAACTTAATCAAAGACTCCCAACCACAAGTACAATACTTGCTTTTCCAACACAACAAAGTCTCCCAGAGTCCTATAAAAGTCCAAATAGAGATGGTGGGTGCACTTCCCACATCAGTCAATCATCCAAGTATGTTGCAGACATTTAGATATTCCTCTAGTTCCTTGAGACATCGCGACAGCTGCTGAATTAGTAATGCAAGGTCAGTAGGGTGTTTGTCAACCCCCCA
The DNA here is from genome assembly GCF_024489055.1 of Chanodichthys erythropterus. Lineage (NCBI taxonomy): Eukaryota > Metazoa > Chordata > Actinopteri > Cypriniformes > Xenocyprididae > Chanodichthys > Chanodichthys erythropterus. Next base: position 4,429,537 of record NC_090240.1, read on the forward strand.
TCTTGTTCCACAGAATGACACTAAAACTTGACACACTTTGCTGGGCAAGTGGTGCAGGAGAGTCTGGATGCTGTAAGAAATGCAGCAGTAATCCCTTCGGCACAGAAGGTGCGGTCTCCTTGTTCAACCGGACACTGTCAATTCTGCTCTGCAACGCTCCTGCTCTGTCTCCTCCTTTCTCTCCCTTACTCCTCCTCTCCCCTCCCTCTCCCTGTCTCCTCCCCTCCCTGCCTCACTCTCTCTTCCCCTAAAAGAAACTGCGGGCCTGCTGTCCATTGTCTAAGGACTCATCAATCCTTTGTCCCATCCATTGACCTGACCAAGACCATTTCTTTTTTTGCCAGTGTATTGTTGACTATGCTAACAATATTAGAGGCATTGATTCAAGTGTTTACACAGAAAGCAAAGCACAAGCACAGAGGCATATGCAGAGCTTCTAGGCTGGAGGGTGTAGATCTGAGTTTATTGCCAAGCTGCAGGGCAGTTCTTTTTCTAATTCCCCTGACACTCATGCATGTTAATATTTTAGCACCTTTATCTACATGGACAGAAAAAAAAAATCTGTTGCAGGAGTTTGTAAATGAAAAACAGTATTCTTGATGTGACAGATGCCTGGTATTATGAGAGGTGGGCCAAGTCAAAGTTCTGTTCTGCCAAGTTAAAAAAAAAAAAAAAAATACTGTTACCATCTAAATGGTACAAGTTTACCATGATTGTTCTGAGAGGTATTTAGGGTGGCTTTCTAGCCTAGTATAAAATCAAAACAGCCCACTCACTATGACTAGATTTATTTGTCCATTTTAATGCTTATCCAAAAATATGAAGTCTGATTTCTTAGAAAGGTAATAAACCAACTCAATAAGTTGCATGATTTGAGGCATCAATCAGTCTAATACTTTGGTTATGGGTTTGTTCAAATTTGTATTGTCCAAGAATCATGTCCAAGTAGGATGCCTGCAGGAAACAGGAAATGAGGTCAGTGGCAGTACCATGTGACAAAAGGACAGAGGAAGGACTGGTCCTCTAGCTAGGCTTTGTACTTATGTGGACAATGAACCCAGTTGGAACACAAAAGCCCCTTGCAGAGACACAAACCACTTGAAACAGTGTTTACAGGCTTGAAGATAAACTGACGTGAAAATGGTGCTTTATTCAAGGCTTAAACTTAAGAACAGCAGCTTTCCCATCCGTTTTTGCAAATGTTGCCAAACCCTGCTTAGATGAGCGGGTGCTACAGCAAGCGTGACAGTCACTCTGGTCTCGATTGCTGTAGTTTGGTTAATTCCAGAGGAAGGTCAATAAGCTGCCTCCATACAGAACAAGGTCATGCATCACCAAGGCCGAATTGTCAAGCGTCTCAGCGTCCATTGATTTAACTCTCAAGTGTCCCCTCGTCCTTCATCAGCACACTGGGATTTCTCATTCTCCATTTAAAGGGCCAGCCAACCCCATATCCTTTATTCACTAATGTAACTCTTCTGGACTTGGCCTTCGTCCTCCACTTGCCCATCAAGAGGTTATTATGTTTCAATGCTGGTCTGCTCAGTCAGGTCTCATTTCACAGGGGAGCTGATGCGAAGGCAGATCCCCGTTCAAACATACAATCCACAAAGACACTTGATGCTCAGTTACTAGAGCTGGGACAATAAAACAATGCATTGCGATTCGTGGATCGATGCTGAGATTTTCAGAATGCATCGTGATTCTCTCTCGAATCGAATCGAGCTTAGTTCCTAACAACATGGCACTCTAGGCTAGTTTTTAACCGCACACTCAAATGCTCATGAAGAAGAGCGCTGAAGAGCAAAGGACACTGAAGAGCGCTCGTGCATTCGGTTGAGTCTGAGTGCAAGTGGTTAAATGTACTTGGACCTCAGAATGCTTTTATGATGCAAGATTAATGTATACAGCCCACTGCAAACACCCTTGTAATTTGCTTCAACCTTGTTGAACTTAATGAATGATTATTCTATAGATGGTTTCACAACTGGAGTGTGTAAGGAATTGGAAAGCAAGCAGAGTATGGCTGTTGCCATCTGCTGTTAAAAACTAAACTGAGAATCAACTCGAGAGAGAATTGCGACACGTGGAAAATCTCAAAATTAATCCAGAAACATTTCTCAATTCACTATGCATCGATTTATTGTCCCAGCCCTATCAGTTACCATCAGGAGACCAAAGCGCTAGCTAACTTTGGGCACAATGAGCAGTAATTGGAAAAAAGTAGTCTCTTCTCTCAATTAAATACAATAAATTAAATTAAATTCATTGAGCATCAGATATCAGAAACTCCTTTTGTCTTTTAGTAATAAAACAGGACAGCAGAGTTTAGACATAGTTGACAAGTTGAAAGGGTAAAGGCATCATATACCTGTGGTGGGGCACTCCTGGTCTTTAGAGAAGTCAATGCCGGCACCAATCAAAGTCATGATCTTCTCAATCTGTAAGAGAAAAACATACACAGTGAGACAACCACATGAAGACACTAACCAAAACGCAATTTGAATTTTTTTTGAAAGCAGCTGTAATTTATGTTAAACTTTGCATTAATGATTTCCCAGCAGAGCAGATAAAGCAGTAATGCAGAAACAATTCCGACAGAAAAAAACATCTATCATCCCAAGGTTATGAAAATCATGCACAATGTATATAAGAAGTGACTTAATGTTAGACAGAGAAATGTTTGGTTACACCAACCCTGACCAATACAGTCACAAGTGAACTGAGGGTATGTCACCCACCCCCAGTTACACACGGAAGACAACCTATAGTCTAAACACCCAAGAAAGTAAACACCAAGTAATATAGATAAAATCAAAAACATGCAGGAGAACAAGGGGACAACATGTCATTTCATATATTCACCATCATCAATCACTAGTCCAACTTGTTAAATGTCTGACTAGAAGACACCGTCTGCAAAGTCATAAGGGTAAAAGTAGTTCTGTCTTGCATCTGATTATATCAATGGTAGTCAAGTAGGACAATTCTAAAAGTTAGCAAAGTCTAAAAACATCTAAGCAACTCTTCTCTTGGGTATCTTTGGAATCAGCATTCATTAATCATGACGTCCACACTCTTCAGTGATTGACAGAATGCTGCAGTAACTGAAAGAGCACTGAGACATTACATCAGCATTGTCTGGATCGTCATTTCAATATGAGAATTCATTCAGTCGTGAAAAATGAATTCAACTTCAAAAACAGGCAGTCAATGAGATTAAGTTACGTCCTTAGCAATCTTAGACATTATGAATCTACTGATGTGTGGAAGCAGATTATAATTCTTCAGTTCAGCAGTGGAGTTACATAATATAAAGACAAAGGAGGAGGTGACGAGGCATTTACAAATGACGCACAAATTCTTTTAATTGGGGGATAATGTGTCTGTGTGACTGATATTAAAAACTGGCAGAAATGTGAAAAAAAATTGAAATATGAGTTAGTAAAAGAAAACAGTGACAGCAAAGCTGCCGAGCAACAGCTTATCAAAAGTATTGAGGTCAAAAAGAGAGCAATAGACAGAAAAAAATGGGAGAGGGAGCTTGAATCCTGCCACCCCTGCCAAGAAAAGCTGTCCCAGAGAAGTCTGCATGAAGACAATGACAAGGTTTCCAAATGTCTAGTAGTGACGGTCAGGCATTTAAAGGTATAGATTAAAAACAACAACAACAACAAAAAAACAAACAAACAAACAAAAAAAACCCATTAAAGTTCTGTTCTGATTTACTCACCCTCAAGTTGTTCCAAATTTATATTTATACTTACTTTCTTGTGTGGAACAAAAATGAAGGTATTTTGAAGAATTTTAATGCTGTATATTCTATTATTTATATAGTATTTATTAATATTTTGAATTATTTTTTCATTTGTATAGTTTCAGTTTTAATCTTAAGTCTTAGTATTTTGTTGTGTTTTTGTCATTCTATTTGCTCTTATTTATTTTTATTTCAATTTTAGTTATTTGAATACTTCAAAATTATTTCAACTAGTTGAAGTTGACAAGGCAACATTTATAATAAATTATAAATGTATTAAATCTAATAATTGTATTGTATTTAAGCATAATTTAAATGAACAAAAAATGTAAACTCTCTGGTGCTCTTCACAAGGTCATCAAAAATGACCATGTTTCAAAGAAATGAATGTACTATATTTTAGTTCGATAATGTTTTTAATTTAATATTTTGTATTTTTAGGGGATTTTATGGTACAAAATTATATTTATGCAGTAGTCATAATCCATTAATTCACTTTTGAGCATAGACCTGAAAATGAAATTTCAAACTTAAAACTGTTGTAAATCTTGAATGGAGCACTTAAGTTTGGTCTCTTTTTAAAGATGACACTTGGCAGATTATTGCTGAAGTGAAAAGTTATCGAATTTTATGTTTATTGTTATGAAAAACTCACAAAATACTACTTTCAATTTTTATATGAAATATATTTTTATTCTAAAACTGCAAGAAAATCAAAGCCATTAATTTTGTGTTGGCGCAGTACCAAAAGTTTCCACTAGATGAAATTAATTTCCCATTAATTTCCAAAGTAGTCATTTTTGAGAACGAGGAGTAAAAGTGTTTTTCAGGACCGTTTAACCTTTTCAAATCATGTCCATGATTTATTTTTGTGTTCACATAGCAAGTGCCAAAACCTTTACCAAGTTTCGTAACCATTCTAATGAATTAAAAAATTCTAAAAAAACAAAACATACATTTTTTCGGTCAAAAATGACAGAAGACCACCAGAGGTTTAAAGTGATAGTTCATCCAAAAATGAATATCCTGTCATCATTTACTTACCCTCATGTTGTTCCAAACCTGTATGACTTTCTTTGAAGAATGTTTAGGGGGTGAATTTTGGGTGAACTATCCCTTTAACTTCAACAACGCTGGAATGTCATGAGGGTGAGTAAATGATTTTTTTTTTTTTTTTTTTGCAAAATACTCATTTATAAAATACATAATTATAAGAACACCTCCATTTAACTTTGCTATCAGTAACATCCATCAAGAACGGTTCATTGTGCACAATCTGTAATAACCCGCGGGCAGCAGTAAAGAGCAGAGGAACAGCAGAAGTGGACAGGAAGCCAGAGGGACGTGTGGAGTATCTTACTCTTTGGGGCGGCCGATGTCTCCATGGAATAGAGAGGGAATGCCTTTGTCTCTGCAGGGATAAAAACCAACTTTTGTTCAATTGCTATTTTTTGCTTAAAGGGAGAACAATGTTTAATCTGTGACAATGGCACAGTTGAGGAACCCTACAGTTAATGGGAACTAAATATAAACATGACATCCAGGTCGGTGTGACACCTCAGTGACCATGTTTCCAGAAATAAACCCTTTTGAAGACGCACAAACACTTGAATGGCTGTCAAGAAAAAAATGAACAGTCTGGGAAAGAGGAAAGTGGGAATGCTTTGATCCCAAAGTTAGTGCCAGTTTGGCTCCATCTACAACAGGAGAGTATTTTTGATTTAAGGATTAGCTGTGTAAAGTTTTTTCATTCCAGTCTCATCCAGAATCCATCAGAAGGAAGACGAGTCATCAGTTATGTCTGACATCTCTCTGTCTCACAGCAGTTCTCTCATTTTCAATATACAGTGCATCTGTTAGAGCGCTCACAGCGCATACATGGCAGATTGTACAGCTATTCACTTTTCTTATAAATTTTCACACTGTTACAGCCAGTCAATCCATATGAGTTTGTCAATGATTCCTGATATAATGTTAATATAAATGGCATGGGATTGTGGGTATTATGCATGGACTTCTCTCTCTCTCTCTCTCTCTCTCTCTCTCTCTAGAGAAACTATGCTTATACTATAAGGTGTCCTTGTTACAGTGTACTAATATTAACCTGTTAACTGTCATGGGCCCACCGGTGGGCCCACAGCCATTACATATTTAAAACAGTAATATTCTATACTAAACCTAAACTAATCTTGACAAACTATATATCATTTGAAAGCTTAGAATCTCTAGTTTACATATTTGGAGACTGATTTTCAAAATAAATTACAGAGGAGCAGTAATTTATCAATTTGCAACAAGCACATTTTCATACTCATAAGGCATGTTCAGACCTTTATTTTGAAATAGCGATGAACATGAAAAATCATTAAAGATTGGTTGAAACATGTTTGTTTTCATGCCAAAAGATAACATCCATTCAATTTTTTGAGAAAAAAAGGTCTAAAAATGTTTTTAATAGAAAAAAAAAATACATTTATGATTGTGGCGGCGATCTATAACCCACATGCATGTTATTTTTATGTTTATTAGAGGCTAAATTCATATCAAATTCTGCCAAACTTCCCATACTACTTCTATATAGGATGTCTACTTCATAAATTGTATGAAAATAATGTAAATATATGGTTCAGATCACTCAAACCATATATGGAAATGGAGGCGCCTTTATATGGTCAGTAATGGAGCTTGGTTGTCATCTAGTGAAAAAGTGTGGTACTGCGCCCAAACAAAATCTTACTTGAAAGCTCATTTTTTGAGATATCAACCTGAAATTTGGAACACAACTTGTTCAGATTTTTGGCTTTGATTTCCTTGCAGATTTAGAGTAAAACTTGTTTTGTAAAATATATATTTTATATAAAATATGAAATATTATATTTTAACATTTTATATTTTCATAAACAAACTTCTATAACTTTTTTTCTGTTTCACTTACATAAGTTATTTCAATTTTACAATAATCTGCCAAATTTCATCTTTAAAACAAGACCAGCCTTATGTCTATACTCCAAAGACTTCTTGAATTACAACCATTTAAGTTTGGATAGTGCATTTTCTTGTCTAAAACAAAAAGTGGGGTTGACAGTTAACAGGTTAATTAACTGCATGTATTTACTATAGGGTTAGGGTTAAGATTATGGTTTGGTTTAGATACATGCAATTAATTTTTTACTATATTTTTTACTATTTACTATATTAACTGCATGAAACATAACAAGGACATTGTAAATAAAGTGTTACTGAAACTATATATGAACAAATCTTATTTAATAATGTCTGTATCAATAGTCGGATGAATGCAACAGCCTTAAATAATGTGTTGTCTAATGAAGAATTGAGCGGCAGAGTTCTTCATCAATGCATCAAAATTACAGTCAGCACAGACGCAACACTGGCAGAAGACGATCAATAACTTTCATTTGACAGACAATCATCTGATTGCACAACATACATCTTAAGTGCTTAAAATACTAACACAGTGAACATGTAGGTATGAAGATAGTCATATTTAGAAGCCAAAACAATAATCAGAATGAGTGCTTCATTCCCTAAAAAGAGAGCAAATCTATTGGCGAGATTTGGTGAACAACAAAATTAAACCTGACTGCACTTTATTTCTCCAGTTTCATTTTTAGTTAAAATAAATTAAACACAAAGTTTGAAATCAAACTTACTTTCACCGTGTGTAGGCAATTGAGCGATGAATAGGACCCAATAGCACCATCTTGCGCCCAAGTTGCACAATTTCTAATTTCTGCAAGTATCTTCCAAACAATATGATTCAACACATAATTTTATCCTTGTTAATAGTCGCTGATAAAGAGTTATAAACCATGAACCAAGCCAATCAGCAATGAGGTGAATCATAACATTACAAACTTTGATGTAAAGCAAACAAAAGTTTTTGAAAATCAGACAAAATATGAGGTAATAAGACTGTGTACTTAACAACTATAAAGGATTAGTTCACTTTCAAATAAAAATTTCCTGATAATTTACTCACATGGAAGCACATGCAAGGCGATCATTTGTGTTTATAAAGAATATACAGTTGTATTTTTTCCGAAAATGACAGATTGTTTCTCTAGATAAGACCCTTATTCCTCGTCGGGTATTGTTTAAAGCCCTTTAAAGCTGCACTGAAACTGTCATTTTGACCTTCAACCATTTGGAAGCCATTGAAGCCCACTATAAGGAGAATAATCCTGGAATGTTTTCATCAAAAACATGAACATCTTGAATGACATGGGGGTGAGTAAATTATCAGGAACATTTTATTTGAAAGAACTAATAAAAAAACTACAAACACATGATAAAGCAGTGCGAATCGCATAACTGAATTAAAAACTACGGAAAAATATAAAACTACTCATTTACAAATGTTGAAAATATATGTATATTTTAAGTTTATATGCATAGATATATACAATCATTTCAGTATTTTAAAGAGTGTATAGGGAGATCGACTCGATTATGTCACACAGTGCTTCATTGGAGTGGGCGTAGCCAAAAAGCTCTTTTGCAGCATTTTTTGACTCTGATTGGTGTAATTTTATACAGCATCATGGGTAATGTAGTTTTCACCAGGAATTCTACTGTTCAAACAACTTTATAGCTCACAGTAGGTCTGTCCTTAAAGGTTTATATGTTATCATTCAAAATCAATTTCCTTATGGAGAAAACATTTCTACTCCCAGAACCCAACTGTTACACTCAATTTTGTCCCGAACCACAGTAGGCTTGCATCATCAAAGCAGCAGCTGTTTACCCTTTGTTGCTTGGTAATGACAAAGCAGGAGAAGGCGGCAAATTGCATAGCGTTACTCAATTTTATATTTTGTTTTTTGAATCTTTAGTTTTATCATTGGCCTATCTGCCGTGAATGTTCTGCTAATGTTCTAAAGAACCCTGGAGTCCATTTGTGCTGAAGGCAAGCAGGAATTATATATAGATTCTCTCTGTTTGCAGTGCGTCAGTCACGCTTATCAAGAAAGTAAGCGAGAACACACACAAACACATAGATTTATCCAATCATACGTCATCAATAGAGGTTCACTCCCACAGTTTAGTACGATTGCGTTCATATCAGCAGAACAGTACTGGAGGTCACATGAACCGTACCCCAGACCACCTTTTTTTTTAGAGGACTCGGGTACGGTTTGCAGGTGTAGAAAACAGTGTTCACATCATCCAAACAAACCAAACTCTGGCGTCAATCGAACCCAGGTGCACACCAAAAGTGCTAGTATGAAAGCACCTTAAAGCTCTGACTGGTAACCAGATTTCAGCAACAAACCCAAACCCAAACTTCTCTTTGCCACAAATGTTTTACCTCTTGTTTTATATTTTCATATTTATCTACATCAGTATACTTCAATATAATCAGTGTGTCTGCAGACCTTATCACACAATTGGAAAAGAAATTACGATGAATATCAAACTGATGTCTATGTCAATTTGTGATATATTTTACTGCAGACAAATGTGCAAGTTTAATTAGCCAGAGCAAACGTTATATGAACACTAGCGGAGCTGGGTGACTCTCATAAAGCCCGTCAAGAAATTGATTTTGCTATTTTAGCACCAAGTTTTGGCATTATGGCATTTAAACATTTACCCATAACATTTTATTTGATGTTTGTACTATGTATTACTTCTGTTAGATTAGAAGTCTGGACAGTATGGATTTATTAATGAAGGGTTTCATGTCTGTTCCACCAAACAGAAATCATAATATAAGTTGTGATCAAGAAAACAAAATAATAATAATGACATTACATGGAGCCATCTAAAGGCAATTCAATACCAATACCATGCCGAGTGTGATATGACAGACCCCTAAAATCAAAAAGAAAAAAAAAAGAAAAAGAAAAAAATCTCTCTTCAGAAAACAAATCTGAGCTTACTTGAGCTTCCTCAAGCGTCTCGGACTGCAATTATATCTGACTCTCCAAACAGAGCTGGAGATCTCCAGAGCACGGCTCCACAGGCTGACGGGTTTAAACTTAGTCCAGACGAACAGTGCTGCATGCAAATAAGGCAAAGCGTGCTATATTCACACACACATTATGCTCAATTAATGAACCAAACTGAGAAATATTGCATGCAAAGGACATAAATGAGTGAATAAATGCTAAATAATTAATTGTTTTCTGCATCAGCAAGAGAGCTTGCATCATACAGTATACTGCCTGTGCTTGCAAAATAGCTCTCTCACATTCACACACACACACACACACACACACACACACACACACACACACACACACACACACACACACACACACACACACACACACACACACACACACACACACACACACACACACACCTAAAAATAACAAAATGTCAGCTTTAAAGAGAATATAACAATAGAAGTGCATTGTAAAAGAATATTTCTGTGGGACAATGAGAGAGGAAAAAGTTCCAATCTGCAAAATTCTGTGCAATGGGATTAAATATGATAAAACATGATCAATCAATCTGGGCAGTATCTTTGTGATAGCATTAAAAAATAGATATACAAAAGGTATTAAATAGGGCTGTCAAAAAACACGTTAATTTCGATTAATTAATCTGAGAAAAAATAACGTGTTAAAAAAAATAACGCAGATTAATCCATTCCGTATTGACCTTTGAACCTGGAGCCGCTCTAGCCATCATTCGACTGTAAAAAGAAGGAGGGGACGACGGCTGCGCTTAAGGACAGAACGAGCAGAGCTCCTCCCTCGTGCGTGCGAGCTCTCTCCGTCTTCAAAGTAAGCACCGTCTTTGCACTCTCTCTACCTCACACATAATAATCTAAATCAACTGACACAATGCTAAAAGTTCGTAAGACTGAAACAATGTTTCATGAGGCGCATTCGGAGAATTTTTTTCCTGAATAACCGCTGGGTGTGAATAGTGCTTTCAGTAAACAAAAAGAAAATCCTATCCAGTGGTGAAGTGTTTTCCCCATAGATTTTTTTAAATAAATTTTTTTTAACTGCCTATTTTGGGGCATCATTAACTATGCACCGATTCAGGCTGCGCAGCCCCTTTAAATCGCACGCTCCCTGCCCCGAGCTCTCGACTATGATACAGTGCATTTACAAAGTTCACACAGCTAATATAACCGTCAAATGGATCTTTACAAGATGTTCATCATGCATACTGCATGTATTTATAGTATTATAGTATTTATTTGGATGTTTACATTTGATTCCGAATGAGTTTGATGGTGCTTCGTGGCTAACGGGCTAATGCTACACTGTTGGAGAGATTTATAAAGAATGAAGATGTGTTTATGCATTATACAGACTGCAAGTGTTTAAAAATGAAAACCGCTCTCTTGTCTCTGTGAATACAGTAAGAAACGATGTTAACTTTAACCTCATTTAACAGTACATTAGCAACATGCTAACGAAACATTTAGAAAGACAATTCACAAATATCACTAAAAATATCATGGATAATGTCAGTTTTTTATCGCTCCATCTGCCATGTTTCACTATTGTTCTTGCTTGCTTACCTAGTCTGATGATTCAGCTGTGCACATCCAGACGTTAATACTGGCTGACCTTGTCTAATGCCTTGAACATTGGCTGGCATATGCAAATATTGGGGTCATACATATTAATGATCCCGACTGTTACGTAACAGTCGGTGTTATGTTGAGATTCGCCTGTTTTTCAGAGGTCTTTTAAACAAATGAGATTTACACATGAAGGAGGAAACAATGGTGTTTGAGACTCACTGTATGTAATTTCCATGTACTGAACTCTTGTTATTTAACTATGCCAAGATAAATTCAATTTTTGATTCTAGGGCACCTTTAATTTGATTACCTCAAAATGACCGGGAGTACTCGCTGGAGTGGTCTGTTATCAGTTATAGTGGTTGTTGTCATGCAATATCAGACCACTAGATGGCACGACTGAAGAATCAGAATGGAGTACTGCAGGGAGCCATCGAAAGACAAGTTCATGAAAGGACTGCTAGTTCCAGGTAAACGTAAAGCAAATGATGAATCTACGTAAAATTATCAAATACCAAAACAATGTGTCTACACCAGACACTACCGGCGAGACACGACAAATCCCGACAGTAAACTGATGGTCCGTTCTATTTTAAATGTAGCCAACTCCAGCGCTCTGACACAAAGGACAAATGGGTTTGCAACGTTCACTTTATCTGTGTCCAGCAGACAGTCTCTGTTGAGGTGTGGCCGTCGCGTCCGGTGTGGTGAAAAGTCAAGAAAACATGATGAGGCATTTCTCGCCCTCGGATTCACCAGTACAACGGATCTAGGTTAATGAAGAGAGACCACAGTGTTGTATGCCTCAAAATATTAGCTTCTGGAAATGTGCCGAAATATTAAGAGGCCAAGAAGTACTGTATTAATAACAATATTTTAAATAAATCCTATAGAAATTTGCAATCAAGGACATGTCTGAGTTGCACTTATAATTAAAAAAAAAACATGCATTGACAATAATGATCAGAAATGTTTATTGAGCTGCAAATCATCATATTGGAATGATTTTTGACGAATCATGTGACACTGAAGACTGGGGTAATGATGCTGAAAATTCAGCTTTGATTACAGAAATAAATTATCCATCTAAAAATATTTTCTTTTTCCGGGGGCATGAAAATATTTTTTTTCTAAAAAAGGGGATCCTGGCAGAAAAAAATTGGGAACCACTGCACTAGACCAAGAGATCTGTTAAAATTTATTTAATAGGAAAATATATTAAGAGAGCACAAAAAAAGAAGAAGAAAAAAAAATAATGTCTAATGTTTCTATGACAACAGTTTTGTTGACAGTTATTCCCTGACAGTTTTTGTTGGAAATATTGGGCTACTGAGAACAAGAGACAAGAGAGAAACAAACCCAAGCCAGAAACAAAATGCCCTAACTCAGATTTAATGAACCAAATCATATAATAAGTCTGGTTAAAACACTAATTAGGATTCAGTCTCAGAAAGTCTTTGGGCCATATAATACACCCAGCACAATGCGACAAGGCGCAGCGCAAGTGTGTTTGCTAGTTTGCGTCCGGCGCCGTTCGTGTTTTCCCGTTCAGCGCCACGTCCTCAAATTAGTAAATCTTTTGCGCCAGTTAGTGCGCCCATGGGCGTGCTGGTCTAAAAAAAGAGGTGTTTTCAGGCGCATTGCCGGCGCATTGTTATTTTAAGGAGCTGAAAATAGACTGCACCATAGACCAACTCAAACCTGGTCTAAAGTCAATGGCGCAATATTTTTTTGTCAGAGCGCGTTGGTAGAAACTGCGCGTCTGGGCGCGTCCACAGTGTGTGTTGACTTTGCTTACACACAGGGATGCGCATCACACAAACATGCCAAATATTAAAAACAAAAGGATATATAAACTTTATTTTGACTTTATTTACTGTAAATGAGAGTCTGTAGGTGAAACTGCACGCAGACGTCAACAGCGCTGTTCAAAGGACCAGAAGTGACAGTCTCTGGCTGAGAGGTATTAGTTTAGTGAAGCGCTCAGAGGTTTATGTTAAATGTTTCTTCGGATCTTCAGTGGGACACATTAGATTCTGCTCATTGACATGCAATAATAATATGGCTTGTGTGGTTATCCTATAAAATAACTCTGACTCCATCCAATGACCCACTTCAAACCCAAAGGGCATAACATGGAATACATAATTGAATACATAACAGATTTTGCTCAGCCTCTGAGCAAGCAGTGTTCAAACACACACATACACGCACAACCTTGAGCCTCAGGACTCTCTCATTCAATATGAAAATTGTACTGAAAACGCAATTCAGATTCCCATCAGTGAGCCAGCAGGCAGCATTAACACTCTGAGGTCTGACGGTATCGCCGGCGATACCACCGTGGTTTTTTTCTTATCAGTGTGAAAGAGACTCAAAATACTCCGTCAATGTTGCACATACAATTAAGAGTTATACACCATTTTAATCTGTGGAATATCTTCTTTCATTTGTGTACACTCAGAGTAAAAACAGAATTTTGTGCTTTTTGTAAAATAAAGAAAACTAACATGATGCGTGATTTCTCCTCTCCCTCTGAACGAACTCCAATCTGATAGTTCTCAGAAAATGAACTGTAACTTAGTGAATACTAATGACAAAAAAATTACACTTATGTCTAAAAAAACGTTAAGATGTCAGGTTTTAAATCATGTAAGTCAAATCGAAAACAAACCTTCTTTGTTTATGTAATCTGTATGAAAAGAGAGCCATGTCAGAAATCCGTGATTCAGCTCATTATCCGCTAATGCGGCCACGCCCACGGAGCCAGCGCTATTCAGACGCTAATTCAGTCAATACATGCATTTATTATCTCAATCGTGTATTTATTGTCTTGAAAAGTGTTTATCTGGATGTAAAAGTCATGGTTAGCGATCTCTAGAAGACATGCAGTTACTTCCTGTTTACTTGTCTTCTACAGATGAAGTTTAGATGAGTTTTTGTTTCTTTAGCGCCCTCCTGCTGCTGTATGTATTGGAAACTCCATTCATGGAATAGCCTCTTCTTCTTTTAGATGAATTTGTGGACTAAAATGCACAGAGCGCCCTCCGACTTCAAGGATGAATTGAAAACACCAGCGCTCATAGTAATGACAGTGAATATTAAATAAAAATAACTCCTCTGTATAGAAAATTGACATAAGCATATGAGAATCCAATATTTCTCCAAATGTGCATGCTTTTAAACTAAAAGCCTATATTCAGACTCTTTGCATCACAGAAATACATTATATTTTAAAGTATAATATAAAACCATTACTTTATATTGTAATAATATTTTTCTGTATGTTTCATATATCATAATGAGCTTGAGACATCACAGAAGGTTTTTTTTCACAGCCTAACTGACTGAAATGCCTCATTAATATGCAAGTCATTTCAGCTCATTACTATCCAATTCTTTTGTCTTCTCAGGTGAGAATGGCCCATTTTCAGTGGTGATTCACGCCTCATCGCATACTGTGTTTCTTGGCAAAATGTGTCTTACAAAAACTAAATCAATATATTGTTAAATATGAAGGAGTAGGCAGCATAATTTTTACATAATTTTGAAGCAAAAACTCTAGTCTACAACCTCCAATACCCTAAAGTCTTATGAACACAGATTTATTATACTTTTTTTGGCCTTATTTCAGTGACTTAAGTTTTTTGTTTTTTCAACAACCACGCATAAATGTTATTCCTTCAAAAACACAAACATGTACATACATGTTCCTCACATATTATTGTAGCCTAGTTTGTGCTGAATACAGTGTAATGACACTTTTTCCATTAATATGTTTATGAACAACTGAAAAAAGCACAAATGTCAGGGCATGTCAAAAGTTCTCCAGGCCCCAAATCAGCCTCAGACTCCAGAGGGTTAATGCACCTCAGTAAAAGAAGATAAACCCAAACCAGAGAGTCCAGCCTGTGATCCACATGGGTTCAAAACACACACACACACACACACACACACACACACACACACACACACACACACACACACACACACACACACACACACACACACACACACACATGCAACACACACTCAAAATAAAACAATGTTATTGATTCTCAGGGCCAGTTTTTGAGATAATGCAGAGAGCGTGAGCGAGAGAGAGAGATTCATTGTGAGGGCCTCTTCATGGTAAACAGCTCAAACAATAGTCGAGTCAAAGTTGGAGTCACAGGTCGACAGCTGAAGTATAGCTGAGCCGTGGGGTTCATACGGGGACGACTGTGTGTTTGTAGTTTGGCACAACAGTTATCTATTCTAAAGAGGACCATAAAGACCCCAGGCATCTGGCAAGGCTGGCACTGGCGAACAAAAGGGCAAAAGGACCAAGACCTTGCGGCAAAAACCAGTCACAAAAGAGCCAAGCTGCCACCCATTCATCAAGTCCAAACCTAGAAAGACTCCTGCCAAGACAGGTGCCAGTCGACCAAGAGCAATTCAGATCAGATGGGGCCAGAAGAGCCTCTGTAAACAATGTTACATCACAAACACTGGCAAAAAAAGTGTTCTGGAACAACAAACAGAAATGTTGTTTACCTAAGTTTCACATGCGAATCACTTAAACATGAAATATTGGTCAGTTTAAGGATATTAAAATTGCAGTAAGCACTGGCGAAGATGTTCTCGCGCTACAAATGGTAAATCTTACGAAAGTCAATTTCGTATTCTAAACCATAAAGGTCTAGAGAAATATATCAAACAGGATTTATATTATGCTAATCATTAATGTCTGTAAATCTGGTCTTATAATTCATAGCAACTTTAGGAATATGAATTGAAATCATAGCGAAAACTGGTGAAAAAGTCTTCCGTCATAACAAATGGAAACTCTTACTTACGAAAGTCATTTTCACATGCAAATAGTTCAAAATATGCATCTCATAAGTGTTAGAAAGTTTAAGGATATTCAAAATCATAGTAAACATTGGCAAAAGTTTTGGCACAACAAGATGAAAATTTAATTTACGTAAATTTATTCTGTATGTGAGAATTTGCATTAAAGCATGCAAATTATCACAGCAAACACGGGTGAAAAACTGTTCATGCACAACTAATGGAAAATCTTTGCTAATCATCACAATATGCAGATCAGATTAGTTCAGAAGAGCCTCTCTCCATAAACAATGTTACATTACAAACACTGGCAAACAAGAAAGTGTTCTGGCACAACAAACAGAAATCCTGTTCACGGAAGTCTGTTTCATATGCTAATCACTTAAACATGCCAAATTGGTCAGTTTAGGAAAATTAAAATCGCAGCAAGCACTGGCGAACATGTCCTGGCGCAACAAATGGTAAATCTTACGAAAGTTCATTTCGTATTCTAAAACTTAGAAACTTTAAAGGTCTAGAGAAATATATCAAACACACAAACACTGGCAAAAAAGTGTACAGGTATTATTAATATATATATTATGCTAATCAATCATTGAAGCCTACGAAATTGGTCTTACAAATTGTGGCAACTTTAGGAATATGAACTGAAATTATAGGAAACACTGGTGAAAAAGTCTTCCATCACAACTAATGGAAACTCTTACTTACGAAAGTTATTTTCACATGCAAATAGTTCAAAATATGCATCTCATAAGTGTTAGAAAGTTTAAGGATATCAAAGGATATCAATAGGTGAAAAAAGTTTTGGCACAACAAACAGAAAATCTTGTTTACGTAAATCTGTTTTGTATGCTAATCATTAAAGCATGCAAATGATCACAACAAACACAGGTGAAAAACTGTTTATGCAAAACTAATGGAAAATCTTCACAAAACTTGTTTTGTTTGCTAATCATCACAACATACAGATAAGATCAGTTCAGAAGAGCCTCTCTCTGTAAACAATGTTTTAAAAGTTTAGAGAAATATATCAAGCGCACAATCAACAGAAAATCAGAAAAAAAAAAAAAAGAAAAAAAAAATCAAATTGCATCGCAAACACTTATTTACACATCAATTTTGTATGCCAAACATTTAACCAAAATAAACTAATCAGCAAATAAAATTGGTCTTTAGGTTTAGGAAAATGATAATAGCAAACACTAGTAAACCCTGGTTTTTGTTTTGAAAATCTTTAAAAAAAAAATATTACATCTCCATAAAAAAAACTGAAAAAAAAAAAAAAAAAAAATCTCACGATAGCCCATTTTGTATTCTAAAAAGATGAAACTTTTAAAAGTTTAAAGAAATCTGTAAAATGTTTAAGAAACACTTTTTTTCCTCCCAGAATAAAAAGAAACCTTAATTTACAGAAGTTTATTTCATATGCGAATCACTGAAATGTGCAACATTCATCTGATCAAAATCATAAAAAAGTGTTCTGGAAAAAAAATTTATTACAGAAATTATTATTATTATTATTATTAGTTTTTAAGTGAAAAGTTTAAAATTAACTTTGGAGTAAACTCTCACAGTAAAAATGCAATAGACCAAAACAAAGAGAAAAGATCCAAGGAATACATCCATCTCTATAGCGCCTAATATATTCTTGAATCCTCCCAAGACATGCGCCACTGATAAAGTTGTGGACGTCTGCATTAAATCACACGTACCTGACAACCATTTTAAAAAACAAAGTTGTCATGCGAGCAGAGCAGCTGATAGGTAGAAAACAAATCACACTCACAAATGCTGGTCGGGTGGCAGCCATTCGGCCTGAACGGGACGCCGGGCGGACGAATGCATAGACGGACGGACTGGGATGGAGGAGACGGGACTCACTCGTTTAACTCCCTCAGGCTAACTGCATCTCCACATTCAAATCAGACCTCCTCTTCCTAAATTTGCTGGCCCCTATAGAGAGCTTCCCACACTGTCACGTTCAGTCTAATCCTGAGACGGCCTGTATTAGCATGAGCTGCCGTTGCCTTCCCAACCCCCTGCCACACACACCCTCATGCAAGTCAAAATCTCCTTTGTATGAAAAATTAGACTTTGTGTGAGATTTTGTGTGTGTGAAGAGGAAGAACACACACACACACACACACACACAGGGAAAGTGATGGGTGTTGTGCGTTCCTGCACCCACACGCTGTCACTCAGGGCAGTGAAGTGTCCCGGACCAGCCAGCCGTGACCGCTGGGGGAGGAGAAAGAGAGAAATAGACAGAAAACAGACAACAGAAATGATGACAGAGTGCCGTTTGGACATTTGGGACTGCAGGACAGACTGTCTAAATACAGAGACAACATATGGTTATAAATTCTGCTTCTACAGACAGAAGGCAGTGAAGATGCTTATGTTGATTTAACGTCAACATAAGACATTTGCAAACATCTGATATTTGACATATTTCTGAGTGAAATAAGATATTCAATGACACATTTGTACAGTGGAATGAGATTTGTTTTTACCCACCAGGAATAGTTTGGACCAAAAAAAAAAAAAAAAAAAAAAAAAAAAAAAAAAGCATTTCCCCTAAAAAGTCAAATGTTATATTTTGGATATATGCCTCAAGAATGGAGGAAAAGAGACAAATATGGAATTAATATACTGTTAGTAGCTGATCACACCCTATCCACTTTTTCTTCTTTTCTGCATGTGTATTTCTGATAAATACTATTTTGAGATGTACGGTAAACACTAAAGTATGATATACAAAGCATATGAAATACAAGTGATAAATGTTTATCTAATGTTGAAACTCAAAAAAACATGCTGTTATGTGTTTTACAGCATGGTTTGATTTCAGGCTTAAATTCAGTTTTGAATCTATGATTGTAAATGTTTACTCAGACTTTTGATCTTCAATGTATTCAGAAAGTGAATAGAGTGTATTTCGATTTCACGATGACTCGACTCATTTGCCACTATCAAGCAATTGCTGAGACTCATCAATAAAAGCATGTTCATTAAGAACACAGATCCAAAGGGAGCAAAGTGAATCAAGCCTCATAATTGGCTCTGATTGGTTTATTTGCTGCTGTAACTCACTTGAAGCTTTCAGAAGCAGCAGGACCTTCAAACACAGCTGTTAAAGTTTGCCTTTACATGACAAGAATCAATTATTGTCATCAGAAAACATAATTTCTGTTTCTTCACAAGAGTTAATACTATTCTGAAATGCTATAATCGAACAAACATTTTGACAGACAGACGCAGATTTTCCAGCAGATGGCAGAAGAGAGTAACAAACAGGGACACAGATTGGGAAAGCAAGAGACTTGTGTGTATGTGTGTGTTTTACAACAACACTACACACTGGAAAAATACCTCACAAATTCCAAATGTTTGGCTCATGAGCAACAGAAACATGCTGAACATGGCTGAGAGACAGAAAGGCAGAAGAAGAGAAAGAAAAAACGGTCAACAGACAAAGAGTGAAAAATCAATAGATGAAGAACATAAAATTGTTATCAGCAGGTGAGTTTTCTTTGCTTCTGACCTCTGGGCATTTCACATCAAATGTCTCCAAACAGAAAGAAGAAACACCACATGTGATTCTGCAATACATACTACATCCAAACTAAGTTATTATTGTATAGAGGGCATGTCTCCTGACTCACTGAGTAAGGTTAGCGCCATGGTGATAAGGTCATGATAAAGACGAAAATAAGAAAAATAAGAAAAACTTTGTCACAGCATATAGACTTTGTCATAGTGTGTATGAAATTGAAATTCACCCTATCTATTTGTCATATTATAGATATTGTGAACTATTCATCCATGTATGTTTCATTTTGTAATTTTTATTCTTGCATTAAGAACGGCTTCCTTCCTTCCATCAAAAACTAGTAGGCTGAACAATCCCAACCTATATATTTTGTCGATAATACATTTCACTTGAATGTACATCACATTACGTCCCACTAAAGCCCACCACAAAAAGAAAAGTTCTGTCGCTAGTTCCATTACATTGCAACTTTAAGCCCTCAAGAAAGTGTTGTTCATCTACCTCATGAAGCCAAACATATTTGTGCAACACTGTTACCAAAATTTGGGACATCTGTGAAAACGGTTTAAAACCCTGATTGTGTGATTTTGGCATTTCTGACAAACAAACATGAAGTCAACTCACTTCACATGAAGAAATCACTTGGTAATGCGGGACACCATTAAATACGTTTTTGCCAATTAAATGAGTTAATAATTTATAAAAAAAAAAAAAAAAAAAAAAAAAGTGTTAACACTAACACAGTAGTAATACCATTGAATAGATATCAAATACAGACATTTGATGTGTTTAAACTACTGTCATGCCATTTATGTTAGATAACAGTCAAACATAGTAGTCTCATAGGCCTCACAACAAAAACAAACATGGAACTTGCGCCTCTGATATTTCTCAGCTACCAATTTGCACACTTGAGTGGAACTAGAGCGTTTGGCATCAGTCTTCTGTTACCTGTGACCGTCTCGTCGGTAAGAGTGTAAGACAAGCTGATGGAAACTGTGCATGAGTCCCTAGGTGTTTGTATCCAATGTCTAGATCTTCAGATTGAAGCCAAAGCTAAGGTAATGGAGGAGTACTGATTGGATTACAGACATTTCCTTTCACGTTATTCTCAAAGAAATGGCCAAACAGGACATGCAATCTTTAAAGGAATGGTTCATGCCAAGTTAAGCTCAATCAACAGTGAAAATTGCAGCTAAAGGCAGGAACACACCAAGCTAAGATGAAATGCCTTTCCGAACCAGCAGGTGGCAGTAGCTGAACAGCCAATCAGAATGATCAGATGGCCCGACGGACCGACGAGCTCCGACGCAGATTCAACATGTCGAAAAAAGCAGACAAGGACCAACTTCAGCCAACGGTGCAGAACACACTGAGAAAACAGTCGGCCAACGAACAAAAACTGCCTGACGGCCAACCGTCAGCTTGGTGCGTTCCTGCCTTAAGGTTAAAAACTTACAATTAAAAAGTGAACAATGTCAGCGTCCAGTTGGTTTAAGTAAAAATGTAAAACTCAGTTTTATTATAACACTTACATTAATTTAAACCAACCAAACTGTCATTTTTGTAGTGGGTCTACTGTTCTAAGTGGATGAGACTTATGCACCTAGTGTCAGCTACAAATGTAGCAGATGTCTTTTGTTTAGACTGCTGTTGGCCATTTTTCACCGTCTGACATTATGAACATATGCAGACCACAGGAAGGAGACAAGTTTATGTTCTTCTGCAGATTCAAGACAACGGTCTGGCAAAATATCTGCTCAACTCCATGTAAACAAGGAATTTACAACACCTCCTTTCTTGGAAGTATCCATGCTTTGGACAGTGTGTGAACCTTACCTGGAAAGACTGGAAATAACTTAAATAACAAAGGTGAGGTGTTCTGAAGCCAGAGCATTCCTTTAAAACCCCCAGAAATGTACAATTATGTGTTCCATGGAAAGAATACATCTTCAAATTCCACAAAAACTGTCAAGACAGCATCAGATAGTACACTGGAAGAGAGTATGGCTTGTATGAACCCATTTACATTTCCCTTTAGGTCATTGAGCAAAGAGAAATGATAGAGTGAAAAGGTCACCATTGACCATTCATTCCCTGCGTCCCATTCATATTCCCAATGAACTCCAGCAACTAAGAATTATCTGTGCCATTAATAGCAGATACTGTGAATTACATCTGTTTAAACATTTGCAATTAAAATAAAGATGTACCATCAGTGATGCACCCAAATGAAAACTTAAATTAGCCTTTGTATGGAATAACTCTTTTTATATGTTCTCTATATTATATATACACATACACACACACACAATGAACAAAAATAATTTCCAAAATGTTGACAAGACTATGTTTTATATAACATCTGTTTAACTTATAACATGAAAGTAAGGTTAATAATATAACTTAGAGAACAAAATTTTAGTTTTACTCAAATTAGGGTGATGCAAAAATAAGTATACCCCATTGAACATCTCTGGAGTTAAATTTAACAAGAATTCAACCACATGTGAGTCTAATTATTCATTACACAGGTGTCCAGCAGACAGTTGACTATAAAAGGGTGTTCAAACCCCTTCCTATTTCATGCTGTCAGCAATGGCACCACATGGAAGAGAAATGTCCTGAGAAAGAAAATAATTTCTATACACCAGAAAGGTGAAGGCTACAAGAAGATCAGCAAAGCTTTAATTATCAGTCAGCATACTGTAGCAAAAGTGGTACAAAAATTTTAAAAAAGATGGAACTGCAACCATCTCACAGAGACGTCCAGGTCATCCACGGAAGTTAACACCTCGACAGGAGCATCTTCTGATGAGAAGGGTTGAAGAAAATCGGCATGCAAGTTCACTGCTGTTATTTAAAGAAGTAGACAGCCAAACTGGGGTGACTATTTCCCGTGACACAATGCGGCGTAAACTGCAGAGGAATGGCATGCATGGGTGTCGTAAAAAAGAAGCCTCTCCTAAAGCCCAAGCATAAAAAATCCCACCTACAGTTTGCCAGGGCCCATGCTGACAAAGATGAAGTCTACTGGGACTCTATACTCTGGAGTAATGAGACCAAGATAAATGTTTTTGGAACTGATGGCTTCAAAACTGTATGGTGTCACAAAGGTGAGGAACACAAAGAAAAATGCATGGTGCCTACAGTGAAACATGGTGGTGGCAGTGTCATTATGTGGGGCTGCATGAGTGCTGCTGGTGTCGGTGAGCTGCATTTCATTGATGGCATCATGAATTCACAGATGTACTGCTCTATACTGAAAGAGAAGATGCTACCATCACTCCGTTCCCATCACCGTTGTGCACTTTTCCAACATGACAATGATCCCAAACACACATCTAAGGCCACTGTTGGATTTCTTAAGAAGAACAGGGTGAAATTGGGAGAACAGGGTGAATGATTCAGTGGCTCCTGATCTGAACCCAATCGAACACCTATGGGGAATTCTGAAGTTGAGCATCACTCTCCATCCAGCATCCAGTCTCTAAAAGAGGTCATTCTTGAAGAATGGAAAAAGATCGATGTTGCAAAATGTCGCCAACTTGTTCATTCCATGCCAAAAAGATTTGGTGTTGTCATTAAAAATCATGGAGGCCATACAAAGTACTAGATGTAGTAGTTTTTGTTGTTGGGGTGTACTCATTTTTATATCACCCTAATTTGAGTAAAACTGAAAAATGTGTAATCTAAGTTATATTATTAACCTTACTTTCATGTTATAAGTTAAACAGATGTTATATTAAACTTAGTCTTGTCAACATTTTGGAAACGTTTTTTTTTGTGTTCATTGAGCTATTGTTTAAAATGCTACTTTTCAAAGGGGGTATATAACCATTTACGCTGAGCACTGTATATTTGTAAAACACATTCTTCCTCTAGCTGGTCTCACTAACATACCATTTATGCTAAAACGAATAAAACGTTGTACAATACTAGAATATTGCGTAATATTTCATATTCTAGGCTGAAACTACTTTTAAAGTGTTTAATATTATTTTCATAATAGCTGTATAAATCTAAAGATTCCTCAAACACAATACTGACTTCAATCAAAATTTTCCAAAACTAGGTTAGGGTTAGTCTGAAAATGGCAATCAATGGCATTTTCTGCCAAAATGTTGGTGTCTGAAATTATTATTCTATTTTTGTGCGTCATATAGCATGCAAGAAAGACAGTACATCCAGGCCACTTGGGGGAGTTCTTACCTCGTCCCATTCTGAAGTGAAGGAAGGTGATTTTTCAAGCCTTCTCTTGGCAGTGCTGCAGTTGGACACCGACTCACTTCGCCCACCCAACCCCGTCTCTTCCTCACCGGGCGGGGACACCAGCAGGTCGGAGTCGGACTTTGAAAGGCTACGCGCTAGCTTGAGATCTCCCGGTGGAGGCATCCTTCTCGTCAATGGAGGATCGCGGGCCGGTGAGTTGCGTTTTGGCGAATCTCGTGGCTCTTTGTGGACTGTCGCGTAGATAGCTTTGGGGTCAGTGTCCTGAAGGATTGTTTCCATGGTGACTGCGGATTTGGGATGGGGAAGGGGGGCTGAGCTCGCAGATGTCGAAGTGTTGGAAGCCTCACCAGACTTCACTCCAGAGGACGGCAGTCTGAATGCTTCCTCCCGACAGTCGACCACCGGCGAGGAACCGTGAAGCAGACCAGTGAACTGCTCAGGAACGGCAGCGCTTGTAGAGCTCTCTGTCAGAGAACGGAGGAGAGAGAGAGAGTGAGAGAGTTACACAGAGATTGTGGAGCAATATCTAGTCCAGATAACATGAAACCACCCACTCTACTACTGTCTAGTCCCTGAAACAGATCTGTTATTGTTTTCTGACTGGAAAAGAGGGAGAAAGAAATGCTGAAAAAAAAATGCAGAAAGAAAGAAAGAAAGAAAGAAAGAAAGAAAGAAAGAAAGAAAGAAAGAAAGAAAGAAAGAAAGAAAGAAAGAAAGAAAGAAAGAAAGAAAGAAAGAAAGAAAGAAAGAAAGAAAGAAAGAAAGAAAGAAAGAAAGAAAGAAAGAAAGAAAGAAAGAAGTTGGGCTCACCAATTCCAAAGTGCCCAAGTTACAGAATTCCTAGTGCAGTCTATAAGCAGCTGACATTTCTCCATAGAGATCTGTTTGTGACTTGCTTGTTCTATCCCCCCCCCCCTCTCTCACTCTGTCGTACTGCTAACAAGCAGACAGCTTTATAAGGCTTGCTTCCAGAGAAGTTATGCCTCACTAAGGATTCCCTTCATTATGAGTGGCAAGCTTGAAACAGGATACCATAGAGATGACTGTGAAATAAGCACACTCGCTCTTTCTCACAAACACCACTTTGCCACACCGTTCTGCATTGGGTTCTTAAAAATTAAATCCCTGCTTTGTGATTATGATAAATCCTTCTCCCAGAGTAGCACACTTACAGATCTCTTCTTGCACTCTCTTTCTCTCTCTCTCTCTCTTTGGCCTGAAACATACTATAGGCAAGTACATGAACACTTCTTTGCTAGCTTGATTTCAAGCGAGAGACAGAGAGTTGCATTCTCAGCATCACCACATGGAGCACTATAACATACTTTAGTGAAAATTGTCTTCTTCCATGGTCAGTTTTCTCTATTAGTTCAACTACTGTTATGCTGGAGCAACAATTTATACAGAAAAGTTTAATCTTGCTGAATTAGTTAGAAAAAGTTATTTTTAATAGATCCAAAGATACCTACAGTACTACTATATAGCAAGGGAAAACAGTATGTTAAATTAGTAGTATGTCTGAATTCATAAATAAATAGTACTCAGATGACCTACCAATTGATTTTGATCTGTGCATATGATGGATAATTTACTATCCCATTATGCCACAGGAGAGGAGTTGTGAATGGCACTAAAGCAATGCAACTGATTCTCTAACCCTGTGTCCCAATGTGCATACTATCCATTCTAAACAGTATGCGAAATTACAATAAGTGTGTCCCAAAGCATAGTATGTTGAAAAGAGTGTGCCAAAAGTTCCTGGAAGGTCTACTATTTCCAATAAATTTTCGAAGTGTGGATCCGTGCACACTATAACGGCTAACATTGCCCAAAACCCTTTGCACTTTGTGTTTGTAGTTCTGAACCAAAATATCCACCAAATAAAAAGTGTTTAAAAATCTACAAACATAGCAGGTGTGCATGACCGATGGTTCAGAAGAGAGGTTTAAATAAACGTGACTAATAACAAAGACAATAGAAATAAAAAGACGGTTCACTCCTATTACTTATAAATGGGAGAAACGTGCAGAATACATCCCGCCTTCTAAGTAAAAGAGCCAATTGCTGATTAATAAAGTCAATGTGTCAATGCATCTGCCGTTGGAAGCACCGGGTCTCATAGAAACCTTAGACTCGTGCACAGGACTGCACATGTGCATTGGCTGGTCTTGCCAAAAAATTAAGATTTTTTTAATGATATTTGAGCAAAAGAAACAACATTTATGGCACAGTTCATGTCAGATTTTGTTGCTGATTTGAAATATGTTATTTAATTGTGAGTAGTTTTTGAGATTTCAGGATTCCCCCATTCAAATAGATAGGACTTGGATGCCCAATAGCTGCCCTGAGGCGTTGCAAATATGGCCGCTGAGTGAACAGACTTTCCTTGAAAGGGACTTTGCTAATAATCAACATTTAACCTGAAATTTGTTTTTTAATGTTATCTGTGCTATATTTCATCTGCAACAAGAATGTGGACTTTTATAAAGATTCGTTAGGCCATTAACTTAATGCATCATTATGCAAACACACAAGGAGAGTTCTCCACATGAAAGACCCATGGCTGGCAGATCAACATGCTACTTACTTCTTTTCTCTCCAATACTGTAGGAAATTAAATTAAGTGAAATGTCAAGGACTTTAACTGTGACAAAATGACTGATAGGCCAATTTAGTGATAGGGTGCATGTAACTATGCAACAGAGCATCCATTAAAAGACGCAATTAAATGACGAGTGTCCCAAAGAAAAAAAAAAAACAATTTTAGGGCATAGTACATACATACAGATTTCATTCATACTACACACATACATTATAACATACTTTTGTTTAAAGGTCGCAAAGTTCTTCATCAAATATAGTAGCTGCTCAAGACTGTATGGCATTCTTGATGCAGCTAGACAGACATTTCAAGGAAACTATCGCCCCTTACAAAAAAATGCAAGTATGGGAATGTGCAATTGCAATTTGTTGGCCAACATTCACATATGCGTTTGTGCTGTTGCGTAGACTACTTTCTGGCCTAAACAAAACACACACACACACACACAAACAGACCATGAGTTAAATCCAACCCCAGGTTCCAGATATGACCCAGGCGGCTGGGCAAACAGCCACCATACCAGAGAGATATCCTGGTGTTGCATGTGGTGTTTGGTGATGAGAAAGCAAAGTCAGCCATGTCAGAGCCCAAGGCCAGAAACATTCTGTATGCAAGTATACAAATATACTGCAAACACTTGGTCACATGGTACAATTGAACATGAATCCTGCAATACTGCGGCAGTAACAAACCTCATGGGGGTGACACTGTTACTTTCAGAACTTTTATGGTTCAATTAAATAGGATTTATTATCATTCAGGTAGCTAGTATAACCAGTCCTACCACTCAAAGTGGGATTCAAGCCAGCATTAAATGGCATGGGAAGCAGGCACACTAGTGTCAGTCGCAAGTGCGCCATTTGTGAGCAGGGAAGTGAGGTTTAATTGTACAGCTCTTACTAGCTTTCCTATGTTACGCAAACCCCTTAAACCTCATTTCCATCCGGGTCACGACACCAATTTAGCCAGACCTACTCACACCAAGCGGGATTCGAAACAGGGTCAGCCAACATGGGAGGCAAGCTGTCTAACAAGGACTCTAAAGAGCACAGCCTCTAATGCAGGAGTAGCCAACCCTGCTTCTGGAGGGCTACAATCCTGCAGAGTTTAACTCCAACCATGAACATACACTTCTGAACCACCTAATTAAGGTGCTCAGGATTACTTGAAAACAACAGCCAATTAAGTTGGCTACCCCTGCTCTAGTGTCAACTGCTAGTGTGCCTCTTGCAGGCAGGGAAGTGAGGTTTACTTGCACAGCTTTTACTAGCTGGCCAATGTTATGCAAACCACCTTAAACCTCTTTCCATCCGGGTCACGGCACCAGTGTAACCGGTCCTACTCACACCAAGCTGGATTCGAAACAGGTCAACTAACATGGGAGGCAGGCGGTCAAACAAGGACTCTAAAGAGTACAGCCTCTAGCACAGGAGTAGCCAACCCTGCTCCTGGAGGGCTATCATCCTACAGAGTTCAACTCTAACCATAATCAAAGAGTTCTGAATCACCTATTTGAGGTACTCAGGATTACTTGAAAACAACAGCACCTGTTCAGGCTACCCCTGCTCTAGTGTCAACCGCTAGTTAGTCTCAGACGTCACGCACTGACAGTTGGCTGAAAGTCTGATGCATATGGCACACTTATCTGGAAACACTTCAGGAGTTTTGAAGTCGTCATCTGGTTGGTTGAATTCTACAGGATGTCTGGGAGTATGTTGCCTTCAAACCACCAAACCAGCTTGTGGAAGAAGAACGCCATGACGTATGATCGCTTGCCAGGATCAACTAAACGCTAGATTTTCAAAAGTATGTGAAGTTCGAGGCTCCATTGTTGCAGTAAACTTGCACAATGTTCTTGAATGAATAACTTATTATTGCACACTGTTCTGTTATTGTAGGGACATCGACTTTACATTTTCATGCCCCTAAACATAAAGCAGAACAAAACAAACTGTGACTGGTTGCATTACATGTCAGCCAAACATCCTCTTGGGCGGTCCTTGGCCAATAAAAGCTGCGGTTCCAGACCTTCTGCCATCAGTCTGAAGGTCTGGCTACGTGAGACTAACCGCTAGTGTGCCTCTTGCGGGCAGGGAAGTGAGGTTTACTTACACAGCTCTTACTAGCTGGCCTATGTTACACAACACCATAAACCTCATTTCCATCCGGGTCATGGCACCTAACCTACCGGTCCTACTCACACTGCTCCGAGTGGGATTCGAACCAGGGTCAACCAGCATGGGAGGCAGATGGTCTAACAAGGACTCTAAAGAGTACAGCCACTAGTGCAGGAATAAACAACCCTGCTCCTGGAGGGCCATCCTGCTGAATTTAACTCCAACCATAATCAGACAGTTCTGAACCACCTAATTAAAACCCTTGTGTCGGCTGTTACGCCAGCGATACCACCTTGCTTTTTTCTTATCAGTGTAAAAGAGACTCAAAATACTCAGTCAATTTTGGACATACAATTAAGAGTTATAATCCATTCTAATCTGTGAAATGTCTTTTATTTGTGTACACTCAGAGTAAAAACAAAATGTTCTGCTTTTTGCAAAATAAAGGAAACTAACATGATGCGTGATCGGTCATCTCTCTCTGAACGAAGTCCATTCTGATAGGCCTCAGAAAATGAACTAACTTAGTGAATACTAATCACACGAGACATACGTCTAAAGAAACTTTGAAATGTCAGGTTTTTAATCATGCAAGTCAAATAGAAAACAAATATTCTCTGTTTATGTAATCTGTTTGAAAAATGAGAGATGTCAGTCATTCGCGAGTCATCTTGTTATCCACTAATGCGGCCATGCCCACAGAGCTCTGTTCAAACACAAATTCTGAGGCGATACATGCAACAGAGAGTGAACGCCAGCATCAGCTTGGAAAAACGCATCAAGCTTAGTCAGTTTTATGTACTTTTCAATGTTTTGAGATGCGGTGAGGAATCATTTTAAAAGGATTTGCCTCAGAGAAAGAGCATGATTTCAATTCAATTCAATTTCGAGGATCAACTTGATCAAGCCAATGATTGTGAATGGAATGTTTTATTTATTCTTAAGTTCTTTATTCTAATCGTAATATAGTCTTTCTTTCTTTCTTTCTTTTACTCTTTCTTTTACTCTTTCTTTTACTCTTTCTTTTACTCTTTCTTTCACTCTTTCTTTCACTCTTTCTTTTACTCTTTCTTTTACTCTTTCTTTTACTCTTTCTTTCTTTCTTTCTTTTTACCTGCACAGCTCTTACTAGCTGGCATTCATTACACTAGTTATAAACATGTCGACAATTAAACCAAAATTCCTTTTCAAGGAAAGTCATTTCATAGTGTGGACATCTTGTGAATGCACTATTTTCAGTTTCACATTTCAAGTACAGCTCCTGTCAAACGGAATGGGAAATTATCAAAATTGTAAACATTTTGTCCAACCCTCAAAGTACCCTCACAAGATAAAATTAACTGTAGAAGGACAGTTTATGCTAATGCCAGCTTTAGTGCATTTGATAAGGCACGTGTGTTAATTATAAAATGTTAATACAATGCAACTATCCATATAATCATACATATTTTGTGCCAAAAAAAAAAAAAAATAGTAACTGTTCCACCTATCTTATGTTGTTGATAACAAAGACAGAATAATCAGACACAAATTCAACTGTCATGTGGTAGAAGCCACT
Organism: Chanodichthys erythropterus; assembly: GCF_024489055.1. Lineage (NCBI taxonomy): Eukaryota > Metazoa > Chordata > Actinopteri > Cypriniformes > Xenocyprididae > Chanodichthys > Chanodichthys erythropterus. Next base: position 4,459,709 of record NC_090240.1, read on the forward strand.
AAAATAGGCAGATATTGACATGAAGTTCTATGACATTCTCACATCCTCAAAAATTGTGCGCAAAACTAAGCAAAGTGAAAGAAAATATGACCAAGACTATATTTTTTTTGGGTCACCCTTTGATATCCAGTGTAAAATTTGGATCTTGAATCTTGAAACCAGTTGAGTATTAGGGCCATTTAAGTTTCTTATTGGCAAAGTGAGTTTCTGTTTAAGTTAAATCATCTCAGCTCTAATGTTTGGTTTACGATAAACTACAACTTAGCAACTCTCTCCTGAGAGCTTAATATTTCAAGCCATCCAAGGAACTGTGACTGAATAAACCGCCCACTCCATGAGGGACTGACATGTGTGCTAGAGGGACATATAGATATACAAGGCCAGAACCATGAGACCAATCGCTTTCTTATGTAACACACCCAAACACACACACACACACACACACACGCACACGCACGCACACACACGCGCACACACGCGCACACACACACACACACACACACACACACACACACACACACACACACACACACACACACACACACACACACACACACACACACACACACACACACAGGTCTGTTTTTGTGAATTGTGGGGACATTCCATAGGCGTAATGGTTTTTATACTGTACAAACATACTTTCTATCGCCCTATACACTACCCCTACCCCTAAACCTACCCATCACAGGAAACTCTGCACATTTTTACTTTCTCACAAAAACTCATTCTGTATGATTTATGAGCCTTTTGAAAAATGGGGACATGGGTAATGTCTTCATAAGTCACCCTCTCCTTGTAATACCTAAGTCATACCCATGTCATTATACAAATTTATGTCCTGATGTGTCCCAAAAACAGGCACACATGCAGACGCACGCGCACACACAGGCAGATCAGGCCTTCAATCTGAGTTTGCATTTATGACCTGAAGCCCAACATGTGATGTCATTTTAAATCAATAAGACCCTCTGGAGAAGATGAAGTCAGTGCTGTTTCCCATCCAAACCCAAGGCTTTAGCATTAACACTACACATTGACAGCATTTCTCCATGTTTATTCAAACAACATGTCCGTTTCCAGTAACTACATGCATGCACCGGTTAAATAATCCAATGTTCAATGAAATAAAAGCATTGTAGACATGCTTCAAGCCAAAGAAAATCATAGCTCTGTTTCTCCGCCTCACAATCTGCTGTCTACATAACATTTGAAGGTGCAGTCACACGCAAATTCTGTGAAATTTCATGAGCAAAAATATGAAGCACTTTCAAACCAAGCAGCTTTGTGTTGGTAGCATGACAAATTTCATGAGAGAAATCTGTTGAGAAATGTTTCACCCTCACAGGAAATTGCACAGAGTATAGATTCCTATTGAAATGACTGGAAAGGTTTCACAAAATTTCACCTAGCAACACTTGTACACCTTAAGCAGTATACTAACTGAAACAAGACTGATCTGAAACCCTTTAAATACACGCCACACAAAAAGCAGTCCCATGTGAATCGCACAAGGCTAAACCTTAAACAATTCCAACCTTTAGATAGTTTCAAGTTAGCATGTTGCCAACAATGCCATACTGTAAATGACCTAGGGGTGTCCTCGACTACGGATTTACATAGTCGAATCCGATTTGAATCAGATTGCCTATATTCAACTGATAGTCGAATCATAAAAGAAAGGGTCCACTAGAAAAACAGCAGTCCACTAGAGAGAACTGTACACGAGATGGAGCGGGACACGGAAAATTAAGTAAGGAAGGCCTGGCTATAGTCTACCCGCGGCTTAAGACAACTTTTATTTTCTTTCACACACAGCACAGATGAACATCTTTCTAATAAACCGACCAAACTGCCTGTTAAGTGATAGACGAAACTGACAATGATTTTATATTTTTTAAACAAATGAAAGGCAATGTGGATAAACATTCACGGCCACAATGTACAGAACACTCTCAAAGATATAGAAGAAAATGAATAAACATTTGGATCATTCAGGCCACACTGCAGATAGATATACATTTCAGTTTTTTTTTTTTTTTTTTTAATCAAACATTAATTTACAGAATTGAATTAGAACAGAATATACCGTTCTAATAAATGAAAATAGCCAACTTAAAAAAATGAAATATGATCAAGTCAAACTACAAAATGCCTTAAGTGCAGGGGAACATATATTCAAAACACAAGCCAGAAATAGTTAAATTAGATAACCCAGAGTGATCAATAAATAAATTAAAATTAAAGAAATCATTAAAATAAGGAAAGTATAGCCTAGCTACAATTGTCAACTTGTCTTTTTAACTGCAGAGACAATAAACGCTAAACTGGAGTGGCAGTCTTTTTAGCTAAACATTCACAGCATCCAAAAATCAAATTACATCAGGCTGAAATAGTTTGAAATCACTTGTAGCTACCCTACCTGACTGAGAGAGAAAAATCCAGTCTTTCACACGATCTGCCTGTGTCCGTTTGAGTCTTTTCAAATAGCGCGCTGTTGGCACAACTTGCATCATACGCTTTTTTGATCATCTTTTACCATTTCAAAGTGCATCCAATTGTACACTTTATCCCAGACATTGTTGAAGATTTAATCCCTGCCGTGAAGATGCTCATCTGCCGGTCACGGATCATGGAAGTGAAACTTAAATCGGTCACAGGGGTGGTTGGATTTATTCACGCACATTAAAAAATATTTATTAAAATATTTATTCTTTCTTTTCACATTTTTATGTATAGTATTAACATAATAGGCTGTATATTAACCTATTGGGAAAGAACCGGTAGGTCTATGTAAAATCAGATATTGAGCGCCCCCATATCTCATCTCATAACAACTCTGCGACGATTCGACTGTGAGATTGGTAGTCGAATCAGGCTCCTCCTATCGAAGATTCGAATAGTCGACTATTCAGGGTCACCCCTAAAATTATCCCATTCATTTTAATGGAAAGCTGGTGATTTCCGGCGACACGAGCAACAGCAACCGGATGGGGTATGTCGAGCAACGTGACAACATTGAGATATACCGTTTAACTTTATGCAAATGAAGAGTGACTTTCGGGAGTGACAACCAATAGGAGTGAAGTCAGTGGAGCGCATGTGACCCGTTTTGTGTAGTGGGAACCTAGCGACCTCACCGCCAACCACTGGCGACATGCAGTGAAGACGTCGCTGGTAGTATGAACACATCTTAAAATATTTAAAAATTTATATTTTAAACATTAATTATATTATATATATTTTTATATAAAAACAGATATTTTAGATAATATAGGCTATTTTAATGACAACAAATTTAAACCAGCCTAGGCTGACTTACTGGTCTTTGTTTGACTATCTTGGTCAGACTGGTCTGGAAGATTTTATTATCATGATCAGTATTGAATGAAACAAGTATATCTATTACATTTATCATAATTTTCCTGTTGTAAAACAATCTTAAACATGCCTGGTTTTAGAGGGGCTTGAAGACTAGGTTGACTGGCTAAACCAGCCACAGCTAGGCCTGCCTAAACCAGCTTTGGCAGGTTTAAGTGTACCTATGACACCTTGATGAAGTCATGTGACAACAATATAGCACATTAGCTATGCTCACTATTTCATTTATTATTATTATTATTTTTTAAATAGAAGGCTATACACAGCAGATACAGTGTTGCACTGAGCAAGTTGTATGCTAGTTTTTCTATTTTGAACACAGCCACGCACACTTGAGTAGTGCTGACATCTGATGAGCTGAAGTAATGTCACCCCTCAGAATGTTCTAGAGTAACAGGGCTGAGTTCATCATCAGCTGTTCCATCTCCTCAGCTGAGTGCTAAGAGCTTTCAAGGTGTGTGCCAACAGTGAGACGCATTTATTAAAAGAGGGAAGGGACATCTAAAACACACAACATGATTTAGCACTTAGGATGAAGCTTTCATCTCCAAAGCACTAAGGTCAGAACCTCCTTCAAGTCTTCAATACATCAACACATCACTCCCGCTGTGAGACCCAGACATGAGAAATATGACAAGCTTACGCCCTGTTATTTGGGCGTGTGCTAGTGTGTGTCTACAGACTGATTTCCTGCAGCGTAATTGACAGGTGCTGAGCGCAGTACGGCTGTGGAGGTGGCAGCTGAGGTCTGTGAAGCTTGGCGAGAGACGAGAAGGGCAAGGAGAGACGTTCTGCTGTTTGTTTTGAAACACGAGGAGATCGTTGGGCTTTAATAAAACTTCCACTGACATTTATCACAAGTACCAATGTTATGAAAATGCAACCATATTAAAACAAGGCCTTTATACCATGTTACAATATAATGGCTTTGTATGTCTGCTCTTACTACAAGTTTCAACTTTAGAGTGAACTAAGCTGTAATGGCATTTCTCTTGGACTCTGGGCCAGTAATGCTAACTAGAGTCGTGTTACACTGAATAAACATTGTTCTAAGTTACGCAAGGATTTCTGAGCGTAGACTTTAGGAGGATCAGAGAGGATCTAATGCACTGGACAAATGCACAAGGACATAAATATGTCCACTTTTGTGTTACAATCCTACTAATATTCTTGTTCCAAAACTGTTGACAATTGGAGATATTTTGGAATAGTTCACCCAAAAAATTACAATTTAGATTAAATGTTTCTGGCAATTTTTCTGCAGTAGTTTTTTTTTTATTTATTTTTTTTTATAAAGTTGGAGCTTGATGACTAACTTGACACTACTTTCCCCTTCTCTGGAAAGGTACAGCATGAACATTATTCAAAATTTTTGTTTTTGTGTTTCACAGTAAAAATAAATAAAATAATAAAAACATACAGCATACGGGTTTGGAACATACAAAGTCCTGTGATGGAATTTTGTTTTTTTCTTTCTCGCACCTGATATTGTTTCAATCACAAAAGTTCTGTGATTGAACGCCAAGTTTTGTGAGAAAAAGCAAAAGTTTCACAAGCAAAAGCAAAAGTTTTGTGAGTGAATGCAAACTTTCTAAGGAGAACGCAAACGTTTTGTGAGACAATACAAAATATTTCATTTTTTCATCACCATGTGATGGGGCTCCGTAGGAATGACCTAAGGGTGAGTGAATAATATATAAAATTAAAGCTGCAAGCAACGATGAAAGGGCCCTTGCACCTGGGCTCACAGCCACCGCCTTAGAAAAAAATAAGGACATTATGATGCACCACACTTCTTGACTATAACTGAATATTGCCATGTTGATGTCTTCAGGCCAGGACTATTATCAAACGTGAAGTCTGAAGCAGATCGGATGCCCAAGTTACCGCAACTTCCTGTTTCGTGGCGTAAATTGCATATATTAGCACTTAGCTAAGTGTTGCTTGATTTGACATGTTTCTAACATGTTTGGTACTTTGTGACATTTAATTGTGTTTCTGGGAGTAAATAAGAGTGTAAAGCATGACATTTTCTGTTGCCAGCAGGTGGACTATGACTAACTGAATATTGGCATGTAGAGATCTTCAGGCCAGGACTCTTATCAAACATGTGAAATTTTGGGCAAATAAGACATTGTATGTCTTACTTACAACCAATGTTCCCTCTAATTTTTTTTCTCGCTGAGCAAAATTTTTCTCTGGCCACCTGAGCAAAAACACTCTTTATATCAGACCTGTACAATGTACGTAAACACAGAAAAAAAAAGAAAAGAAAAAAAGGTTTTATCATGCAACTGTAACTTTTAACTTTAATGTGCCATTTTTATTTTATTTGACCCTTGATGTAACTTACTGATATATTAAATCATATTTTTGAAAACAAGCAGTTCAGTCACTAAATTAAGCACATTTTAGGTTACTTGAGATTCAGCAGGACAGTTATTCTTTATAATAATATAAGCAGTTACATTGATGGTTTAGGACAACCATAATGTGTTTTTGTACCGTAAATTATTAGCAACAGACAGTGTTAAACCATCGAAATTACATGTTTATTGCTTATGAATTTCCCAGATTTTATATACCAAGAAGTTTTATATACAAGGAGCCATAAACAATCCCCTTGAGACCAATTTTTTATTAGGCTTGCATTATAATATAATACAGTAAAATATAATATAATCCTGAAGGATTTAAACTGATATAGAGAATTTTATCAGTTTAAATGCTTCAATTTGTTTTAATATATTATAATATGAAAACAAACTGAAGCATTTAAACAGATCTGACAGCTAAATATTAATAGAAAAGTGAACATGATAACTCTTTTATAGTTATCTAAACATTCAACACCACCACCACACACAGTATTATTTAAACTGAGGTATATAGGCTACAGTGTTTCTCAACCAGGGGTCCATGGTGGGGTCCCTAGTGGTCCTTGAAATAATGCCAGGGGGTCCTTATATAACTTATCTGAATATGAATTTTTTTGTATATTTTGACATTTGACATGTTCCCATAAAAAAAGAAGATAATATATGCAAAATATAACTGACGATATGACTAAATATAGGACAAGTCAACTAATGTAGTAATAAATTATACTTTATTGTATTTGGTCATCACAAAGAAATTAATGATACCAATAAGCACATTTTATTCTGGGGTCCTTGAGGATGGTTCCAAATATGATGGGGGTCCATTACTCAAAAAAGGTTGAGATTCACTTAGCCGCTAACTGATGTATTTTGAGTTTGCAAGCCACACCTGTGGTGTGGTGGGAGTGTAATTGTAAATGTCTCCGAGTTTTGTTAGCATTCTGTGCCCATCATCCATTATTTCCGCCAATTTTCATTAAAATATGACGTTTTATTTCACATTTCTTTTCGTTTCGCGTTGCCTCTCGTATTGATGCATTTAGTCCGCAAACATGATCGTATTCATACCGCGACTGATTTGGCTCAGGGCCAGCCAGCTCACACGCGCTCAATCGTTATCTTTCTATGAAACCTGTAAACCGCATTAACCGGTTCCAACTATATAGCGACAATAACTCTATAGCGGTTGACCAGAGCACTGTAATTATTTCTCATTTAAACTAAAATCATGTGGATTTGCCACACGATTTCATGTCTGATATCCTCTGCGCGGCAATTATTATTTCTGCGCGGCCACGGACTCTAATAAAACATGTGAAGTTTGGGGCAGATCGGATGTTGTATACCTGAGTTACAAAAACTTCCTGTTTCATGGCGCAACATCAAATTTTGTCAGGCCACCACGGACACGCCCTTCAGCGAAAACTCAAGATCTTCGCAATTTAACGTGGCAAAGGCCTTTAGATTAGACTGATCAAATATGATGTTTATGTGATTAAAGCTCTAGGAGGAGTTTGTTAAAGTACAACATGTGGAAATGGCAAAAAAAGCAAAAATTTTGCAGAGAAAATTCTAAACTCTCTCACTTCCTGTTGAGTTTTCAGATTTTGGACACAGGGACTTTTTTTGTAGGTATTGGGCTGTTACATCTGCCTACCGAATGTCATATTTGTACGTGAAAAAGTAGCGCGAAGGGTGCTCAATTGAAATTCTGTAGGTGGCGTTATCGAGCCATTTTGCCACACCCCTATCATGTGTCGTTTTTTAGGCCCTCAAAAATGCAACTCATTTCAGAGAAGAATAAGAATTGACTGAGCAATTACAATAGGGTCCTCACACCATCGGTGCTCAGGCCCTAATTATATTTTCTTTAAATACAGCCCCAAAGTACAAATATCAGACAGAAGGAAAGCATTTTAAAGAGTAAAGAACATGTAGTCTTAATTTGTTTCATACATATTTGGTTGCTAAATCGTAGTTGTCACTTAACCTGTTATATTGTTATTCAACTATGGCAACAACATTGTAAAGACCAGCTCTTAGTCTTACAGTTTCATTAGGAAGTGAGCATTCACATATGCACACACTTACCTCCAGACGTCTGGCCTGTGCTAAAAGGAGGTGCAGGCGGCTGCAGAGTGTTTGTGTTGGACCCCGGAGGTCGTAGGTCAATGTGTGCAGTGGTCTTTCGCTGCAACAATAACACAAGTATTCACAAGTTAAGGAATGTCTAGCATTTATCAGATGTGCAATCACACACACACAAAACAGATGCTGCATACAGATAATTAACAGTCTAATGCACACTAGACAGTGTTCGGACAGCGTGACAGATGTGAGGATGCAAAAAAAGTAAAAAAACAACAAAGCTCTGTTCCAAAAACTTAGAGCTTTCTATGCAGGCAGCATTTTAAGGCATCATGGATAACTCCTGACCTGAAGTCTTTTCCAAAAGGGAACTCAATTATGCTGCCTCCTAATATACATAGTTTTAGCCAGATTCTAAGGCCAATATGGCATGTACAGTCTCTTTCATTCAAGAAATACAAGATGGCGAACAAGAGAAATGTTGATAAGCATATTTCATTCAGTACTGAAAAATCAAACTAAAATGGTATCATCATCAAATATTTGTGTGCGCTGTATAGTTTTATGTTTTAGTATATCAAGCTATTAGCTTAGCGACATGCTAATATTAAACTCTACTGAATGCATCGTGAGTAGAGTCTCTTGTGAGAAGCATGAATTGTTAATGCCTGAAGTGTTTTAAATCACTCGCTTAGAATGTGTCATTGCAGTTGGGATGTTACCTATGTAGGAAGTAGGCAGTGAGGTTTTGGTACAGAGCTCAAGCCTAATAATCAATATTCTCACCTGAGGTAGGACACTGTTGGAAGACTTGGCTGAGATATTCACATCTGGAAATAAAAACATCAAGTTATGTTAATAGAAAGCTCCAACAATAATATACACACAACAAAAGACAGCAAAATAAGGCCACATCTTCAAAATTTGGGATATATTGATTTATTTCACTTTTAAGACATTCCTTATCCTTTTGAAACTGTGTTATTTTAGCATTAGTAGCTTATTTTTAGTTTTCATTTTAATTCGAGTTTAAGTTTTAGTAATTTTGTTATGCGCTTTTGTCATTCTTATTCCTTTTTTTAATATTTCTATTTGGCTTTAATATTTTTGAACACTATCCAAACTTGAATTGGTCTCTTTTATAGAAGATGCTCAGCAGATTTTTGCAGAGAAAATGCGAGTGAAAGCACTTACACACACACACACACACACACACACAAAAAAAACCCTTAAAAAAATGTAAAAAAGTTATAAAAGTTTAAGTTTACTGTAAAGCAAATGCACTGTACCTAAATATATTTTATTTTATAATATAATATAATATAATATAATATAATATAATATAATATAATATAATATAATATAATATAATATAATATAATATAATATAATATAAATATATATATATATATATATATATATATATATATATATATATATATATATATATATATATATAGGCCTGTCGATTTAAAGTGTTAACTTAATACATCACAGAAAAATGAATTTAACCCACCCACCCCGCCCCAGACCTAAATAGTTCACCTTACATTTCATACAGTTGATTGGTTATGAACATGATGCAAGGCAACAACTCACTGTGTGGTGGAGCCTATAGAACCTAGCGCAATTTCACATGCTTGCTGTTTTTGTCCCGAATAGTACGAGTGCAAATGTGATATGTGATAGAACCAGAATGAGACATACTGTACTGCTAAAAACCATCAGCATTTAACACTGTCAGACAAAGGTTTCTATTCATTTTCAAAGAAATATTTTATTATTTTTTCGACTTATTGTGTTGAAATATTAAAACATCAACTGAACTAAATGATATTACATCTTATTTACCTAAGAACATTGGTTATATATGTTTAATATTAATTGTTTGTAATTATTATATTATAAGTAAATTCCGGAATTTAGGAGCTGGATTATTCATAATAGTGTGAAAAGTATCACATATCTCCTTTACTAAGCACCATTATTAAATAATTAAGGACTTTACACTGTTGTTGGATGGATCCTCTGACAGAGATGACACAAATTAAGTTATGAAGTGAATAAATATTACTTTTTAGAAGAAAAAAAAAAAAAACATTTTAATAAAAACCTGTTCCCTTACATGGACCTTTGTCTACAAATATATCAATTTCTAATAATGTATTATTAAATAATAAAAACTAACATCTAAAATATGTTTTGTCCCTTATCTCAAGAATTTGTGAAATATGCAAGAGTGTCCATACCTGTCTTGTTTTGTGTGTTGTTGGGGATTTTTGTCTGTGCGATGACTAACAGTTCATATGTGTGGTCTTCCTCTTCCAGGGGCTCGATGCGTTCATCCACACTGCTGTTGGTGTGAACCGCCTGCAGAGAGAGAGAGAGAGAGACTCAGACTCAGTTCATGCATAAAACACTGACATAAAAAGAAATCGCTTATTTCACAGTCCGTATCGCTTTATGAACAGCAGCACTTTGAAAATGATGACCTTTCTAATAACAGTGAGCAACAGAGTCAAGTCTGAATGGCTGACATTTATATGACACAGTCCAGTGAGTGATCATTTTGCTGACACTGCATGGATGTGTCAAAACAAGCTTTGGAAAGTCTGGCCTGCAACTTCAGTTCAGAGTGTTTTAACTTCAGCATGAAGTTTTGAATCTCTGTATCCTGCTCTAGTCTATCCAGCTGCAGATATAGAGCTGGAATGTGTTAGTATTGGTCATGGGCTCCTGAGTCTTTCAGACAGAAGGTTTGCTGTGTGTTGCAGAGATTCACAGCATTAATATTCATGGGGATGCTCTGTTTGATTTGGGTAGACGTGCGGAAACAGCAGCCAGCGAGTGGAAAGACAGATTCAACAGACTCTACGCCGCAGTGTTCATTGTTCTGCTCTACACCCTGTGCACTGCTGCAGAAATTAAATATAGATAATAAGGTAAACTAACAAAAAAGGTTCAATTTTTGAACATGTTATAACACCTGGGTGTACCAGATAAATATCATGGCAATTATTCACTATATAAGTGCCAAAATGGCATGTTTTTCTTTCAGTTTGTGGCAATTTTTTTTTTTTGTGTGGACATATTCATACATTCATTATAGAGTGCAACAGCTGGGTTCCATAAGTATAACTCGATTCATTTTCTCCATAAGGAACTTGATTTTGAATGATAATTTATAAATCTTTGAAGACAGCCTTACTGTGAGCTATGAGGTTGTTAACCTTGTGGCCTTCTCTACGGCTTCACTCGCAGTTTGAATGGCCATATTCTTGGCCGCCCCCATAACGCCCAAACGACTGAGGACTTTGCAAAAAGACCATCCTGAAAAGCCTCTACAGCCGATTTCTATGGGCTCATAGAAGGTTCTCCAGCCTCATGATTAGTTTTAAAAAATAAGCTGAAATAATGTGGGCTGACTTCTTCAGCAGAAGCATATACCATGTATTAAAGAGGGCTGATCTGTGGGCTGCTGCTTGGTCAACCCCGACTGGGTCGCCTGGGCGAGGGTGTATGATGTTGCAAGACCTGAAACACCCAATGATCCCAGCATACATCACTGAGGGTGTGCATCCATGAGATGTTTCTTGCATAAACTAAAGAGTCAAAAAAAGCAACATGCTCCAAAAGAGCTCGTTAGCTCCATCCACTCCCATGAAACACTGCAAATGATGTAAACAAGTAGATCTCCCTATGTTCTCAAAATACTGAAATGTTTGTATATGTATGCAAATTTTGCACTAAACAAAATATATTGTTTTTTTATACATATAATAAACATTAGTAAATGAGTATCTTTATATTTCTCCAGTGTTTTTAATTATGCTGTTTGCAATGCTTCATGGGATTGTAGTTCTTGTACCTTTGTCTTTTTGTCTGATTTTCAAAAACTTTTTTGCTTCAAATCAAGGTTTGTAGTCTTGTGATTCATCTCATAGCTGGTTGGCTTGGTCATTGTTTTATAACTCTTGAACGAAGACTATTTTAAAATCCCTATGGGAAAAATTAATGGGGGAAAAAAAAAAAAACTTCTGGAACCAGCGCCGCTGAAAAAGGGGGCGGGCACTGTTGTACTCTGTTAATTAATTTCACTATGGTGAATAAGCGAAAAGAAATGCCTGCTTCATGACCACTTTGAAAGTTTTGTGCGTCTGCCAGTAGAAGGCAAACTGCGACAAATCACATGTGAACAAAAGAAATGTTGATTATAAATAAGCATATTTCATCACAATACCTGAAAATTATTTACCAAATGTGTGTGTCCTTCGTATTTTTGTTTTTAGAGTATCAAGTTATAGCAACAGGCTAATATTAATCTCTACAAGAATACATTGTGAGTCAAAGTAATCATTCACTAAATAACAAAATTCCATGGTATTACCACAACGAACTCCACAGCACAAATATATACTACACCATTGGACGATAGAGGCAGCAGATATATAGGTATTCATTAAGGATTTCAGATTTTATTAGATTTTATTTGAAATGTGAACCAAACAATTGAACTTTACCTCAGAGCTGAGCTCCTCTTCCTGTGCAGGATGATTCAGTGCAGGATATCGCTCTTTCTGTAAGAAACATTGAACTCATTTATAACCAAACATGTAGAAACATTTGTCTTTTTAAAGACTTGAAGAAATTTAAGTTCAAAGAGAACACCATGATGGACCTGTAATTCAAAGTCTCCATCTAGTGGAAGAAACTGTGCTACACCAAATCTTCAGGCCACTGAAAAGAACACTAAATACTGAAAGCAAGAACACTAAAGCAACTGACGTCGTCAACTGACAACTGTGTGCACAATATCACACTGCATCATCATGTCATTTATTGCTTTTATAAAAAGCCAAAAACAATTTAATAAAATCTACTAAAGTTCGATAAATAATTAAATGTATAATTAAATATTAATTTATTAATAATCATTATTCTTCTGCCAAGTAATATAATTCATCATCAACTGCCAAGAAATGTATTAGCTTACATTAATATAGAATGTGTGGCCACAAGTGCATTTATTAGTATTTAACAAATAGTTTGGGACGAGGCTCATCCAATCAGATTCTAAAGTCAAAACTATGATTTTATAAATACAATTACATTTCCACATTTGCAAGCTTTTTATTACATATAGAATTGAGAGCACAATTTCAAATATTTGACAATTAAATATTTGTACCCTGTGTTTTTAATTTGGTTTGTTTCAACCAACAAAGATTTTGAAGACAGAAATACTCGTATCTCATATACTAACCTTCCCGGCTTCACTGTCCGGTCGTCCGGAGTCTCTGTCCGATGATTTTCCGCTGGCCAAGCTGTCGAGTGAGTGACACGAGGAGGCCTCAAACAACGATTCATACGGACTCTCTTCCACAGGGGTCGGAGCCAAACCGGATATGAGCTCACCGACCTGCTGCTCCATTTCTCCTGTGAAAACACAAATATATGCATTATAACATCTATAGAACATCTGGCATAAGGATAACCATGAGCATCAGCATCGTTTGTATTTGGAAGGGGGGAGAGAGAGGAATATGTCACTGGCCGGACTCGACCTGCAGCGTCTCCAACATGGTTTTGATCTCATATCCAGATGATACAAATGTCCAAATACAAGGAAATGTATCAAGCAAAATATAAAAAAAGTCTATGTTCAGAATGGAATAAGGGTATAATAAAATAAATAAATAAAGAAAATATGCAAAAAGTAGTATTGGTGCGTTCACACCCATTCATGAATCACTAGACGACTACCTGTTCATGCCCTTCTCCAGCGTTTTTAATACAATTACGCTGTTTGCAATGCTTCATGGGATTGTAGTTCTTGTACCTTTGTCTTTTTGTCTGATTTTCAAAAACTTTTTTGCTTCAAATCAAGGTTTGTAGTCTTGTGATTCATCTCATAGCTGGTTGGCTTGGTCATTGTTTTATAACTCATGAACGAAGACTATTTTAAAATCCCTATGGGAAAAATTAATGGGGAAAAAAAAACTTCTGGAACCAGCGCCGCTGAAAAGGGGGGCGGGCACTCGGTTATTAACACTCGGTTAATAAATTTCACTATGGTGAATAAGCGAAAAGAAATGCCTGCTTCACGACCACTTTGAAAGTTTTATGCGTCTGCCAGTAGAAGGCAAATTGCGACAAATCACATGTGAACAAGAGATATGTTGATTATAAATAAGCATATTTCATCACAATACCTGAAAATTATTCACCAAATGTGTGTGACATTTGGACCAAATGTGTGTGAAACATTTCAAAAAGTAGTATTGGTGCGTTCACGCCCTGTCGTGAATCACTAGACGACTACCTGTTCATGCCCCCGAACTCGAAACTATGCAATCAATTAACGCCAAAATAAAGGCCTTGTTTCCACCAGGTATCAAAGGGTTAGTTCACCCAAAAAATGAAAATGATCCCATGATTTACTCACCTACAAGCCATCGTAGGTGTGTATGAACTTCTTTCAAAAGAACGCAATCGGAGATATCTTGAAAAATATCCTGGCTCTTCCAAGCTTTATAATGGCAGTGAATGGGAAGCATGATTTTAAAGCAAAAAAAAAAAAAGTACTCCACACAGCTCCAGGGGGTTAATAAAGGCTTTCTGAGGCAAAGCAATGGGTTTTTGTAAAATACCCATATTTAAAACTTTATTAACTATAATAACTAGCTTCTCATAATGTTTATGCATTAGGTCAGTAGGCACTGTTTAGTGGCTGTTTGAACACATTCGACCACATGAGCATTTACACTACGAAAGCAATCCTTTCGAATGCGTTTTTGACTACCTCTGGAAGTGCTCGAAAGTGGACAAGCTCAGAACGTTTTAGACCCCATTTACACCTGTATTTACCATCATCCACTTGTGATCAGATCAATCAAAATGCATTTTAATACCAGGTGTAAGCAGGGCCTAAATGAAAGTGTACAAATGTTTGACCCAAAAAACCTTGAGCACATGAGAGTTGAAGTTTTTCGAGTGGTTCTATGACCTTTTCTCTTGGGGCTCAGGCTCTCTTGAGGTGGAGGCACTGGTGGAGGAGGGAGGCTCGTGTCTGACGGACGGCCGCTCATATGAGCTACAGAGAGACAAGACAAGCGTGAAAATGATGACCAGACGAGAAAACGACTCAGTGATGTGTCCGATATCTGCTCCAGACGTACCTTGTATGAGGGCAGCGATCTGTCGACTCTTTTGAGAGGGCATGTCTCTAACAGTGTCCAGCGCTGTTAGATTCTTACTGTCCACGATATTCACATCAATACCTAAGGAAAATTCACACAGATCATCCTGGTTACAAATCTGTACTCAAAGGACTGGTAATTTGTGAATTTATGTTGATTTTTACCTGTGTTGAGTAGTTTTTGTACTACTTCTGTCTTTCCAAATAGAGCTGCTTCATGAAGGGCGCTGCCTTTCTCTGTCTGTTAACAAACACAATGTTTTAGACACTTAAATAACATGATAAAGTTTTGAAGGTTAAAAGTTCTTGTGCATTGTGGTTCAGGTCAGTTGACGGCAATAACAGAGTCCGATGTGGCATATCAGAACCCAGTGGAGACCACACATAGACCAGACAAACTCATTTTCACACCGCACCGGCTTTCTCAGCATGTTATCAGACAAACCAGACTGTGTCAATGTGCTCTGAGGACACACAGAGAGAGAGGCAGATGGCAGGTTGTTACTGTTAAGCATGCGATGAGGTTTCTCAGGTAGGGACAGGCATGTTCTGGCAAGGTGCTAAAGAGCAGTTACCTCAGATCACAGTGAGAAACGGTGAGATAAAACCACCTGTCATGACTGTTGAAAGCCAAGCCAACACACACCTGCACTGATATGCGCTTGGACTCTTTCAAGTCAACATGAAACAGCTTTTTCATTAAATCACTTCTTTAATTTGACATATGCTGCCGTTCAAAAGATTAGGGTCAGTATTTTTTTTGTTAGAAAATGAATACTTTTATTCAGCAGGGACGCATTAAATTGATCAAAAGTGACAGCAAAGGCTTTTACACTGCTGTTGTCATTTTGATCAAATAAATGCAGCTTTGGTAAGCATAAGCATAAACATTTTGGATTTGTTCACTTGAATTAGTTCAAGGATTAGCTCACTTTCAAAAGAAAATTACCCCAAGCTTTACTCACCCTCAAGCCATCCTAGCTGTATATGACTTTATTCTTTCTAATGAACATAATCGGAGAAATAATTAATAAATATTTGGTGGAAGCTAGATATTTTACTTCATAACTTGTTATTTTTTGTCTTTTTTTTTTTTTTTTTTACTTCAGAAGGCCTTTATTAACAGAGCCATGTGGAGTACACATTTATGATGGATGGATGTGGTGGATGGAGGCACTTTCTTCAGCTTATACTCCATTATAAAGCTCAGATGCATCAGGATTAGGGCTGTAACGATTAGTTACAATAAAAAATTGTCAACAAATATTTTTGTTGTCGAATAGGCTTTTGATCTCATATGACCTATTTCAGTGGTTCCCAAACTTTTTAGCGTGATGGGATTACCATCCTTCTGCGTACCCCCTCTCTTCCACTTCGACTGCAGTCACACCTTTACCATTAAGGGGGACAATATTTGCCCCCTAAACTGATATTCGATTGCATTTTTTTTACCTTTATGAATAACTTTATAAAATAAATAATGTTTTAAATAAAAAATGTTATGCAATGATGGTAAAACTACGTAAAACTTTTAAATATTAAACTAAAACTGCCAGTAGGTTGCAGCAAGCCACTGATTTTATGAGTGAGTCATCGAGTCATTCATTCAGTAATGAAGCAAGTGGCTGTGAATGAATCATTGAATCACTGACTCACGATTAGTTCAAAGCCGCAGAATTGTTCACGAAACAAAGACGTGTGTTGTAGTCCTGCTGTGGTTTTCCTTAGAACTATTATTTCATTGCAAAATAGAGTAAATACTGACAGTACTGTGTTTAAAATGTATGTTTTGTTATTTGACCTGTTATATAATAATGTCACGTTTGCAGTTGTGGATATTTGGAAACAATTGCATTCTTGCTCATTATCATCATTAAATAGAAGAAATCACACAAGGTATGTTTTTGTATCGGAGAAAGTTTGAATCTCAAATCGAAATTAATCCACTATCGGTGTCTATATTTGTTCTTCATGTGAGTAAGTGCTAAATCCCCACTTTTACAAAGGTGCATTGTTGAGAACGACAGTAATTAAGCACGATTTAGGGCAGCAGACTGCATGCAATCTATCACATACAATCTGCTTGTGTGAATACAGTCATTTTTGACTGCAAATGATAAGGTAATTTGATTAAATGTACTGGATTTATAACATACATGCTCGATTTCAATATTATTTTAAGGTAGAATTAAATGAATTACTCAGCATTTTGTTTGCGTACCCCCTTTTGTCACCTCACGTACCCCCAGGGGTACGCGTACCTCAGTTTGGGAACCACTGACCAATTTGAAGGGCCTGCAATAACATGATTTGATCATTGGGGCGCTGTAGCGCAATACTGTAATGTAGCCCTCCCAGATCCAATCCAATAAAAGAAGACAGTGCTTCAGAGTACATAGTGCAAAGTCGAACCTGTAAAATGTGGGGGTTTAACGTAGCATAAAGCATAACAAACATAACGTTTAGCATAACTACAAAAAATCCTTCATGCAGGGCCACCAACTCTCATTCACACTCACTGTTCTCTGTTCTCACGCTACACGTCCATTTTCTCACCCAGTGAAAGATACATAGAGCAAAGAGGACACAGACAATGCGCTGACAGATGAGATATATCAGGTTATTTTTGATATAAAACAAAGTCTCAGCTTTTAATTTGTCAATTTTACTACGGGCTTCAAACAATACATGTGGTTTTGGCGCTCTTTAAGGTGGCGTGACCGATCGCTTTAGCGCCTCAGGTCAAGCGGCACATGAACCTATTATCTCTTCCTCTTTGACATTACAGCACGAAATAAACATGAATGAACATCAAAAAGTATGTTGAAAGATTCAGTACAAGTTACTGAAATTAATCCATCTCTATTGCAATCACTTAAAGGTGCTCTAAGTGATGTCACGTGTTTTTAGGCCAAAACATTTTTTGTCACATACAGCAAACATCTCCTCACTATCCGCTAGCTGCCTGTGCCCTGAACACACTGTAAAAAAACACGGTCTCTGTAGTCGCCACAAGCTCCGAAAATGGCAATAAAAAAAAACTGGTGCAGTCTGGACCACAAAACATAATAAACATGCTCCAGCCAATAATTGACAAGAATGATTTTAAATGCGCGTTCATGACCGTTTCAGGAAGCACGGAGGGGAGGGGGAAGAGGAGGAGGAGGGAGGGTCAAGCTAGCCTCTGTTTTGTTTGACAACACTTCGAACGTCAACAGGAAGTTACTCCACCCAGGATCACTTAGAGCACTTTTAATCAAAATTTTAACTGTAACGTCAATAAAACAGCTTGCAAACAAATATGTCACAAAATGTCATATTTAACTCAGGCAAGCCATTCAATGACCATAAACGCGATAGTTGGTCAGTTGATAGTTTTTTTTTTGGTTGTTTTTTTTAATCTAGAGAGGAGCATTTTTTTAAAAAAAATGCACAATATTCCATATTCATATTTTTACTGTTATTAAAAAAAAATTATTACAATTCCCAGACTTAATAAAAACACTGTACAAGTCATTGTAACAGTTGGACTATTGATAACTTCTAAGGAGGAAAGAAAACCTGAAGGAGATTGGTCTATTCAGTTGGCTCGAAAATCATTAAAAATACACTTTCAAAAGCTGAAGTGATTTCTTGTTTTATTTAATAGTTAAATACAGTATAACTCAATATTTTAACTTATGGCAAAAGTGGAATAATCAAACAAAGCCTACTGATTAACCAGTGCAATAATCGACGATTGGTCGATTAATCGTTCCAATAATCATTCGATTAATCAATTATCAAAATAATCATTTGTTGCAGTCCTAATCAGGATATTCATTAATTTTTCTCCGATTGTGTTCATCAGAAAGAAGAAAGTCATATACACCTAGGTGAATAAATCTTGGAGTAATTTTCATTTGATTCCTATTAATGTATTTTACAATCTCTTTATGAACATTTTGAAGCATCAGCTTTTTGGGTGAATAGACTTTCAATGGAGGGGCAGAAATTTCTCAGATTTAATTAAAAATATCTTCATTTGTGTTTCGAAGTTGAACTAAAGTCTTATGGGTTTGGAATGACATGAATGTGAGTGACAGAATTTTTATTTTTGGTTGAACTAACTAACTTTATCATGCCATTCCTGCTTAGGTCAGAGTGTAATATTCTGCACAGACATCCTCACCTGGTAGTTGATATCCACGCCGGCGGCCAGCAGCACCTCCACCACGGGCAGGTGTCCGTTGCGGGAGGCCAGGTGAAGAGGGGTGTGTTTTTTCGTGTTGGAGCTGAGCAGGTTGGGATGAGCGCTCAGCAGAAGTTTGACCACCTCCAGCCTGCCGTAGAGCGCCGCCAAGTCGAGCGGTGTCTCAAACTTGTTGTTGCGCATGGTGGGGTCAGTCAACTCCTCCAACAGCAGCTGCACCACCTGCGTGTGTCCGTACTGAGCCGCACAGTGCAACGGCGTCTCGTTGTCGTTATTCTGTGGAGAATAGGATGAAGAGAGGGGAAGGAGATGTTGATAGACAAATAGGGCTGATTACTTCAGTGCTTGGGAAATAAACAATTTACAAGCGGCAAATTTCAACGATGAAACCCAGGAAGTCGTAGCCTTTGCTGAAGACTCCAGTAGGTGGTAAAGCTATGTGACTCTTTGACATAGCTTTAAGGAGCTAATAAAGCCAGCTTTTAGGTCCAAAAACACGATCATTCAAAACAAAGCAGAATTGTGGTAGATTCATAGCTTTTTAGACAAAAAGCAGCCAAACCTCTGACTGAATTTATGTAAATTACACAAAACACAAAAGTCTTAAACCCTTATTCAACCAATGATTTTATGGAGAAAGACAGACAGAGCAGAGGTGGACATGCAAGCTTGACCGCATGCAGACAACACATCTCACACACATCTTATAGAAATAAAAACCATTAAATTGCAGCAAGAATCAGAGTTCGCTGATCATGTGACGTGACAGACACTTTTGCAACAAATCCTCCACCATGGTCAGACAAATGTCTGATCTGACAGAATGCATGCTCTGCACTGACACTACCTATTCACAGTGCAATCGCGAAAGTGAAAGTAAAACGCAACCGCGCATTCAAATGCGATTTCGAAACATTTTGAAAGCGGCTCACGCATACATGCGAATATCTCCCAATATGAAAGCTATCTTAGGCTGGGCTGTGTAGTTGTAACCATCTTTCAGCTCTGTATCATGCTTGAAGAAAAATTTGGTCTCTATTTCTTGCACTTTAAATATTGAGAGTACTTTGGTTTATGGTTGTATTTATTGTTTGCACTTTATAAGACTAAGAGAAAACTGTTCTCGTGAACTCAATCTCGTGTCTCATCTCGTCTTGTGAGCTAACCGTCTCTTCGCACCCTTAATATTCATACATTAGTGCGTAAATACTTTTTGGGACCACTATATCTGCACTACTTAACTGTCACTGTTGATCAATTTAATGCATCCTTGCTGAATAAAAATAGAAAACAAAAACTTACTGACCTCAAACTTTTGAATGGTAGTATATCTGCATTATCTCTGATATTGGCTAACTATCACTCTTGGCATTTGCAATATTATACTTAAATTAGAACCAATTAAACAAAAAATGGCCCATAGTTTGAAATGTACAGCATGATTAAAGCAAAGCATTCAACTTCACAGTGACTGATGTACTGTAGGCCAGTGTCGAAACCCTGACCACCAGAGGGCGCTCTTATATTTGCTTTGTTTGCCAACTGAATTAAGTGAAATCTTAAGTGTATAATAAATATGGAATTACAAACAAAATACACAGCTCAAAAACTGCTACTGACAATCTGACTGAATCTGAGCCCTTCATCATCATATTCACTTGCTGAATCTCAGTTTCCTCCAGAGCAACGCAGAGATCAGTGTTTGTGTTTGTGGCGGCAGCAGTAGGTACAGCAGCAGATGTCTGATGCACAGAGGAAGAGGGTTGTGAAAGTCTCTGGGCGGCTGGCAGCTGGCACAAGCCACATCACACTCTGAGTGTGTGTGTTTGGGCAGAGGGGGAGTCAATAAAAATGAGCGATGCGCTGGTTTGGTGAACACAACCAAGGACTAAATCAAAAGAAAAAAAAAAAAAGGTAAAACATGTGCACGCGCGCACACACACAGCCACACACCATTACTAAACACAATATTAATACAAATATTTTACTGTACATTTCTGTATTCATCACCATCATAATATCATCATTAGTATTAATATTGTATTAGAATCATTATTAATATTGTTTTTGTATTTATGTTATTAATAAAAACATGTTTGCATTTTTGTATTCATCTTCATAACCAGCAGAATTATTCATATTGTACAATAACAATAATTTATTATGATTCATATTTTAAGAATATTTTTTTGCAAAAAATATTGAATTTTTATTCATCATTATTATACTAATAATAATAGTATTATCACATCATCATGATTATTACTACATGTTAATATTAATAATTATACTGTACAATTTATCCATCATTACTACAAGGACCATTAATATTACAATAATGCATTACTATTTTCAACATTATTATTAATAATAATAATAATAATAATACTGTATTATTGAATCATATTGCTAACAATTTCAATACTTTTTTTATTAAAATTTCATTATATATTTCTTTTAGTGCTGTCAAACGATTAATCACATCCAGAATAAAAGTTTGTGTATACTGTGTATTTTATTTATGAATATATAAATACACACACATTTCTATATTTAACAAATTATATATATATATATATATATATATATATATATATATATATATATATATATATATATATATATATATATATATATATATATATATATATATATATATATATATATATATATATATATATATATATATATATATATATATATATATATATTAGTTTGACAGCACTAATTTATTATCATCATGGCTTTGGAGAGAGAGACAAAGACAAACAGAGACAGAACAAGACAAAGAGACAAATGCATAGAAAGAGAGAGAGAGAGAGAGAGAGAGAGAGAGAGAGAGAGAGAGAGAGAGAGAGAGAGAGAGAGAGAGGTCACAGTAAGAGCCAATGGGACACAGACAGGAGAACAAAACTACACCTGCCGTTTCCCTTCACAGACAGGAAAACAAAAACACAGCAAGCCCTTTATTCTTCAAACTGAAAAAAGGAAAACCACAACACACACACAGCAGATTCAGATCCCTTAATATCAGCTCTCACATCTTTAGAGTGACTGTGAGCTCCTGTTCTGCTCGAGCACAGAGATCTCGACCAACAGAAACACAACAGGTCCCTGTGAGAGACGAGGAAACACCTGGAGCTGCTGTGTGACGACTGACCTCCATCATGAGCTTCCCACACGGAACAGTCTATCTTCCTCTCACTCTTTTCCTGAACTCAGGGCTTTTCTCAAATGAACGAGCTGTGCGTCTGAAATTTTTCATTTCTCTGGTGAGGAACCGGACACCACAGAGGGTCAAAGTCTTTCAACAAAAAAAACAGCTTCACACAAGAGATTCATTTTCATGTTAATTCCAGTCCACGGCTGACAGACTGACTGACAGGAGAAGTGAGCTTTCGCCGTTCCAAATGGAAAGTGCTGACTTGCCTGTGACATTTTAAAAACAATACAACACTACATTGTGTTTGTATTTGACCTGTATGACAAAGCATTTTAGTGCCCTGTTATTAAATGGCTGCAAGTCTGGCCTGCAAGTTGCAACATTTTCTGTTTCCTTTCCTCCCTCTTCTCATGTCCC
Source organism: Chanodichthys erythropterus (assembly GCF_024489055.1). Lineage (NCBI taxonomy): Eukaryota > Metazoa > Chordata > Actinopteri > Cypriniformes > Xenocyprididae > Chanodichthys > Chanodichthys erythropterus. The sequence continues at coordinate 4,482,529 of NC_090240.1, forward strand.
CATACAATAACTGTAATTAACTGAACTAAATTAAACTAAATTAAAGCGACTCTTGGGTATCTTCTACCTGACTAAATGAAACCACAAAACAAACCAAAAACAAAAAAGCATAAAAAAAAACAAAAAAAAACAAAAACAGATGAATCCAATTTGTAAGCAAATCCCTCAGAGCTTTCGTTTGAAAGAATGATTCACTCATGAATTAAACACTGCTACTTCTCTAATGAACATGAGCTAGCAGGGATTTTCATTGAGTCACTATGTTTACATTGTGAACCAATGATGCGATTATTTCTTATAATGTTTACATGACACGATCAGAACTCTTCACTCCAGTTTACATGCAATTTTCATTACTCTGATTATTCGCTAGTAAGTATGGTTATACCACACTCTGATAGTCATACAGTAAGCATGTTACCAGTGTAATTAGTATTGATATGTTAAGGAGTAGGTGTAGGGGAGGGGTTAAAATTTGGGGTGGGTTAGGATTAGGCAAACAGGTAGCGACTTCAACATCAGGATAATAATTTGGTAGAGTCCAAATTCAGCACAATACCTACATCAAATTCAGTTCCGTTTTTTCCACTTTAATCGCATTATACCAGGTGTAAACAGCACCATAGAGCAAAACTAAATTTAAAATGAAAACTGAAAAGTTTAAGCATATTAAATATATAATAGGGCTGTCAAAATAACGCGTTTATTTCGATTAATTAATCTGAGAAAAAAATAACGTGTTGACCTTTGAACCTGGAGCCGTTTTAGCCACCATTCGACTGTAAAATGAAGGAGGGAGATGACTGCTGCGCTGACGAGCAGAGCTCCTCCCTCGTGCGCGCGAGCTCTCTTCTTCAAAGTAAGCACAGTCTTTGCACTCTCTCTACTTCACACATAATAATCTAAATCAACTGACACAATGCTAAAAGTTCGTAAGACCGAATCCATGTTTCACGAGGCGCATTCGGAGAATGTTTTTCCTGAATAACCGCTGGGTGTGAATAGTGCTCAAAAGAACCTCACCTCATCTTCTCTGAAAGGCGCCCTCTGCATGTGCAGCTGACATAAACCACACTTTCAGTAAACAAAATTAAAATCCTATACTGTAGTGAAGTTTTTTCTGTGTTGACAAATCTTTTGTGATGTCCTAATAACAGTCGCGATTCGTACGCAACCTCTAATGTCCAATTCACGACCTAATGACTCATTTGAACAGATTCATTTGAATGAATCATGACAACAAACGATCGGTCCACACGGTCTATAATGAATCATTTACTTGAACAACTCTGAAATGAGAAGATAAATGTGCTTACCCCATTTAGCAAGAGTGGTTAGTATTAAAATTAGCCTTAATAATCCACAATATTTTCAGGTTATTTAAATGACAATGTGTAGTAAATTAGGCCTACCTATAAAATCAGTTAGTTTAGACTGGAGTGAGGTGAAACCAGAACAAAGCAAGTTGTTGTTAGCTAGGTGCATTCAACTGTATATGGTAGAAAATTAATTATTAGTTAATATAACTTCTAAATGCTAATTTTTAACACTTTTAAGGTTTAGCAAAAAAGCATCTTCTCTTACAAAGCTATAAAAACACTTTTTTTTTTTTTTGCAAAGAGGGCAAGAAAGAATTACAGTGAGAGTGACGGGTACTTTATTGTCAGTATCCGGCGCGCAGATCACGTGGGTGGGCACTTTTTACTGTTTGTGTGGATGACCATGTCTGTCACCACGAAGACCATTTTTGACCCAGGAAAAACCCTGCATTGATTCATTTGAATTGAAATATTTAATACTTTCACAGCAAAAATTAGGTATGCGATTAATTTAGATTAGTTAATCATAGAGTATGTAATTAATTAGATTAACATTTTTAATCGATTGACAGCCCTAATATATATATTTTAACAGCCTAAAGTCTCGTCACAGCGATGGCCTTTCCTGAGCTAAACATGATAACGAGTCCAAACCAAGGGAGTTTAGCTTTCTGGTCACACTCTAGGTTTAATAATCCCGATGACTCCTCAGCTCAGAGAACTGTCATCCCTCATCCAATCGCACAACTCCATATGTGAACGCATGTGCCTTTCCTGAGGGAACAAACCAAATTAGCGCATTAACACAAGTTTCACATATGCGTTGCCTGACTGTATGAAATTCTGTGTTTAAACTCCACCGGAGACATAAACACAGCCTGACGTGTTCAGCCTATGTTAGGATTATTCTAGAAGGGTTATGATATGCATGTCAGGTCAGCGCACATGCGTACAAATGAGGATAATCAGTGCTGAAAGCTGACCTACCACGTGATGTCATGCTGATTACATCATCAGCACATAACCTGTAGGAGGGGGAGGAGTGATTACATCATCAATGTGTGCCCTGTGGGAACAGGGGGTGGGAACAGCTGCTACCGCTGCTGCCACCAGAGCGCTGACACACACACTGACATGACAACACACACTTTCTGGTCCCCATTGGCTACCCAAAAAAAAAAAAAAAAAAAAAATATATATATATATATAATTATTATTATTATTATTATTTTTTTATATATATATATATATATATATATATATATATATATATATATATATATATATATATATATATATATATATATATATATATATATATATATATATATAATATTATATTATATAATATTATATTATATTATATTATATTATATATATATATATATATATATATATATATATATATATATATATATATATTAATTAATTAATTAGGTAGGTAGGTAGGTAGGTGCATCTCCATAACTGGGGCCGATACGGTACGCATCTCGATGCATAGCCAACGATACATATGAAGCAGCTACCGATGCGATATGATTCATCCCCATTATGATGTGGTGCGATCCAATTTTGATTCGATTCAACACAGTGTAATTCAATGCAATACAATGAAATGGAAAAACATATGATGCTATGCAATTCAATATGTAGGGTTATATGAAAAACTTTTTATTTTTTCTTAAATTCTGTTTTATTTATTTTTTTCAAAATTAATGTTAAAATTAAAACATGGATGAAAAATTGTGTGATTATTTCGTCAAAAATCTTAATAATTATTGTATTATTATTATTAGTAGTAGTAGTATTGCATTAAGACATACGTTATACCATACAATAGTAGTACACAGTACTACAATAATAATAGGGCCAAACTTTTATTTTGACGTGTTGCTGTGATCTTGAAGTTTTCTGTGTGTGGTATATATATGACATGACAATAGTTCTTTTCTCAAATGAAATGGTAAAATGCTCATGAAGTGACTCAGAGCAGAGAGCAGCTCTGGAGATGAAGTTTGTATGTCACTGCCGTTTTAACACAGAACCGTCCTGAGTGAGTTCACAGCAAGTTGTACACGGACCGCCATTGCTGCACTGATGAGAATGTCCCGAAATCTGAGCCAATTTTGTTTTTTGAAGAAAAAACAGCTCTACCTAAATTCGTTTATGTCTGCACAAATCATTTCACACCGAACTGCAGGGACAATACAAAGCAGAGGTTGTGCTAAAAATTTGTTACTCAAGGATAGATCAATACAAAATGTTTGTGATCCAGCTAACAGTCTCCAGAGTGATACTGGATACGGCAGTAATGAAGGTGAGAGCACTTTATTGCAGTTCATCGGAGTTGATTTACGGATATAAAGTTTACGAGTTTATTAAGCAACACCCGAAAAGGCATAAGGTCTTTATATAGGTGTTTCTGTGTACTTCGCTGTGTATGTTGATTATAATGCAATGGGGAGAGAGTTTATAGATAATATTTTAATGCACACTTGCACTGTGTTTTATTAAGCTATTACAGTGATTTTCTAGAGTGAAAACAGAAGCTTCATATTTTGTGTGAAGTACAATAAACATAAAACTCATCTGTAAACTGGATTCTACTAATATAGTGGATAAAAACAAGATGACATTATAAGTTATAACCATAATTAAACTAAACTATACCTGTTCTATCTCCACGCGGTTTCTGACATTATAGTGCGCCCTGACTGACTCCTGACACCAGAGAATGAGCTCTTCAAGCTCCGCCCTCTGAGGCCGAGCGCAGCAGCTCATTTGCATTTAAAGGGCCCAAACTGAAACAACGTGTTTTTGCTCACCCCCAAAAAGTATCAATTTTAACATGCTATAAAAAATTATCTGTGGGGTATTTTGAGCTAAAACGTCACATACACACTCTGGGAACATCAGAGACTTATTTTACATCTTGTAAAAGGGGGCATAACAGGTCTCCTTTAAGAAAAATATAATCTCTTTCTTTTACAGTGAAATATGACCTAGCCATCTTGACAGGTCTCATTAGATTCAGGCACAGTTGCCAAAACCACCCACAGATTGACAGAACTAAAACCGTCAAGCATCCTCACACACATCCCTCATATACGAGCACTCTAACAGATGTGTCATCTCTCTGGAGAGAGCGCAATGCAATGCTTTCCACATTATCCACACAATATCTCACTGGGAAGAAAGCGCAGCATTTCACATTTCTGAAAGCGTTCGAGGGACGTTTGGTACACACACACATTAAAGCTTTTAGAGAAGAAAAAAGAAATGTTCTCGCTACACAACTGATGTGATTTTAAACAATTAATGTCACAAAGAGATCACGGGTTGTGACGCACAGGCTGCTTTTTTAGGGCCGTGCTGGAATACACTGGAAATCTCAGCCAACATGACAGATAAAGAAATCTCTAGAGTCCTACAAATGATTTAAGGAAAATGAACAAGACTATTCAAAACTAGTGAGCAATTTAAGGCATCGTAGACCTGCTCCAAAACGTTGGCAGCAAAATTAAAATGGTTAAATTGTAAGGCAGATTATTAAATTATTTGTATCATCTACTGACATTAATAATACAACAAGTTTTTAGCAGCACAACTGATATTAATTGATATCAATAATAAATGTTTCTTGAGCATAAAATCATCATATTAGAATGATTTCTGAAGGATCATGAGACACTGAAGACTGGAGTAATGATGCTGAAAATTCAGCTTTGATCACAGGAATAAATTACATTTTACAATATACTCAAATAGAAAACAGTTATTTTAAATTGTAATATCTCACAATATTACAGTTTTACTGTATTTTTGATCAAATAAACAAACAGTCTCGGTGAGTATAAGAGACTTTTCAAAAAAAAAAAAAATAAATAAATAATAATAATAATCTCACTGATCCCATCATTTTAAATGCTTAGTCTAGTGTTTTGCACCTTAAAAAGGTAGTGGCATATTTAGACCATATACAGTGAGGCAACTCACTAGGTTTTGAAACAAACCTATAATGTTGATTGGGAATTATGATGACAAGGCAATAATTTCTGTACAATTTCATGCAGACAGTGCTAACTAGGTCATGTGAGAGCGAGAGAGGTTCCCCACAGACATAATCAAGGGGAAGGGGTGATGAATGCATTTTCTAAATAAGGCTCTCCTGAAATAAATTCATAGTAGGAGTGAATCTCAGCTGTATGAATAGGTGCTGTCTGTTTGATTTCCTGTCATTTTTGTTTGTTCACACAGAAGGGGAAATACAATCCATCCAAGTTATTTTTGATAGAATGTCCACACTGGTAGTAAAAGTGGCAGAGGTTATTTCATGATTTTATCAATGCATGTTTTCAATATGAAGGTGTTCAAATCTGAATATATTTGTCAAAACACCCTACAAATGAAAAGCATGACATATGCAATGTTTGTTGTGGTCACTACAAGTGTCAAGGTTAAGCAAAGGAAATGAACCCATTAGTATTACCTATCCAGAATTATCATTACACTATTGTAATATTTAATCATAATATTATGAATTAGCTTTTATTTTCAACCCATGGGCTCATTGTTAAAACATGCCTGTGGTGACATTTCTGCAAAATTATATTATGTTGCATGTTTCGCAATACTTTCAAAATGTCCAGTGTGCGGCACTAAAGCCTTGTTCGACTGTCAGTCCAAATCCAATTATTTGTGTATACGATTGGAATCTGATTTAAAAATTTTAACATACACACGGTGTATAGCAATTGTTCAGATCTGATTTGTGTGTCCATGGCACTTTCTCGTTTTCAGGAATATCTACATTGGTTTCTATGGCAATTACGTTGCGTTGGTAGGTAAACAACAAAAACAGCAACAACAACCGCAACATTGGAGGGGTTTGCAATACAGATGCTGCTGTATTTACAAATTGACAATGTGTAGCCACCAGCGCTGGACTACTGCGTTATGATGAGGCAACGGCAGAAACATAGGAGGCTGGTAGGCGGCTTTATTCCGTGCCGTCGTCTCCACCGGTGTCAAAACATGTCTCAGTTATAACCTATTGCTAATTTCTTTTCTGCTAATTTCTGTTTATGCAGTGACTTTGTATTTGAATGTAGTTTGAAATGGATTTGTAAAAACGCATTTCATGTGATTTTTGGTTGTTCAGACTTGCTAAATCTGATCGGATTTCAATTGGATATGCATAAAAATCAGATTTGAACTGAAAGTCTGAACAAGGCTTAAAGGCACATTCATTTTTCTCCAAAACAGATGAATGTGAATATGTCAACGTTTTATAAAGCTTTCTGTTGTACTTATCGTGGCAGTGTGGAAATTAAAGTCTCCAATGAGGGGCGCTAAAAGTTTAATGCTCACATTTGAAAATAATGTTGCACCTACACTAAACTATCCTAAACCTACCTGAAACGTGAGATACAAACATTTTATGAAGCCACCATACCATTTTAGCTTACTTCAAGTCTTTGAGCTCTTTTGTCGTGACTCGTGTTTCACGGGACTTGAGCCGAGCGCTCAAGTGTAATGCTGTACCAGGTGAGCTATCAAGCAAGTTTACTATAACTGAAAAAAAAAAAAAGCCATAAATATGGAGCTGGTTACGCGAAGTGTGAAAAGTGCGTGAAACTTGTAAATTGTATGTACAGGTATGTTTGTAAAGTTTTGCAAAAAAAAAATAGGTAGAGGCAGATATTTCCAATGAGCACAGATTGTTTTCATTTTATTTTTAGTTTTTTTTTTAGTAATTTTTTTATGTTTTTGTTACTTTGTTATATATATATATATATATATATATATATATATATATATATATATTAGTAATCAAAATTAAAGCCACACATATACACATATATATATTTAATGTGTGTGTTTATTATTATTATTTATTTATATATATGTTTGTGTGTGTCTAATTTTGATTAATGTTTTATAATCATTTTAGTAAACAATATTAACACTAGACTTGATCTACTTTAATGTTTTGTTTCTTCAGACTACAAATGTAAAAATCAAAGAATAAAATAAAAAATATTGTTGATCTATTATTATTATTATTATTATTATTATTATTATGCACCTGCAGAACATCAAAATCCATTGTAAATGGCTTCTCTTCCATTCACCATTCTATCATTTTTCTTCCTTTCATTTCTCTTCATCTTTCTCTTGATGCACTACAGGGTCAGCCCTCAGCTATCCAGCCATGACACTGTTGCCATGACTACACCCCACCTCTCTCTGCCAGTACTATGGCACCCCCGACACACACACTTTCTGACAATGATTTAAGCCGACGGCTACACAGAAAAGCTTCTAAACTCTGTGTGTGTGTGGCACAGCAAGTATTCTAGAAAAACCATTTAACAATCACAAAACACACTTCCTGTAAGCTCATGAATTATTAATTTCTGCTTCAGTCTGTTCAGTTCTAAGCTGTCTGACTGACACACACACATACACCAACAAACACACACGTGTTCACACGGCCGCATGTACGAGATTGATCTAAACCTTGTGTAAAACCCCTCTGTGCTATTGAGAGAAAATGAGAGGAAGAGTTCTCTGAGCTTCAGCAGAACATCACAGCATCCATACATAAATATTTTCGCCCATCCCATTTTAAACTGCAAAGACATTACATTCACTTATTATTCGGTACTTCGGTACATTCTCAATATTTTAATAGCTAATATTCTGATATTTAAAGGGATAGTTCACCCAAAAATGAAAATTTGATCTTTATCTGCTTACCCTCAGGGCATCAAAGTTGTAGGTGACATCAATTCCTTTGTCAGAGCGCGATCAGACCTCACTAACCGGATATGGAGGGCAGTTGGACAGTGTTGTATTAGAGGTAACAAAATTATATAAATACTGTTCAGGTTCTCGCACAAACCGATCGTTTCGTGTCTTAGGACATCAATGTGTCGTCACGAGCCGCAGGCTTTTATTTGGATTTGTCTGTGCGTGTGTTTTTTTTTTACTCTTATAGATGTAGTTCCCATTGACACACATTATACGGCTGACTGACGGCAATGGTTGGAGTTAAAAATCATCATTGTGTTCTACTGAAGAAACAAAGTCAACTACATCTTGGATGCCCTGGGGGTAAGCAGATAAACATCAAATTTTCATTTTTTGGTAAACTATCCCTTTAACATGAATTAATATTATTACATTTTTTTAGTTGTACCAGAATATATTTTATCTATATATTTTATCTATAATGCAGATTAAATGTACTATAGTGTAAATTTACATTACATGCAATTAGTGTTTTTTGACATCTTTATATGTAACTTCATAATTTCTTCTATTGTCTTTGAAATATGGTTAAAGTTACTGCTGAATGTACTGACAAGCATTTATGGTGAACTAAAATATATTGTTTAATGTCATTTCTATTGAAATTAGTATGCCATTTAATTAAATATACATGTTGGCTTCACCAAAAGTTTTCTAAATATAGAAAATATATTTTTTTTTTTCTCACAACTTCAGTTTTTCCCCTTTCTTGTCATTCGTTATTAGTCCAAATGTGTGGGAAACCTGTTTGGAATCCATCATTTTTGCAGTTCGAACAAAATGACACATTTAAGCTTTAACAGTCATGATATATAATCAGTCAATCATGCTCTCACACACAACTGTACAAAAACAAGTGCAGAAAACTCACTTCAGACTACAGTGAGATCACCACAGCACAGTTTGTCACATCTTGATGCATTATACGCCTTCACACATATACGGCATATGTGTGCTTATATAATCAATCACAAACATGAGAAAGAGTGAAGCGACATTGTCCCAACAGAAAACAGACAAACCCAGGCGTGGCATATGGAGGTGAAGCGTGCAGGTCAGAGGTCATGGGTACACACCTTGGCATTAATATAGGGGTCAAATGGGCCACAGCGTTTGAACTCTGTGTAGTCTAGAGAGCTCTGGGAGAGGGGAGAAAACAGGAAGGAGACGTGTTCAGCCTCACACATACACACACACACACACTGAACACAAGGACTCAGTGTTAATGAACTGCATGATCACATGATGAAACAGGCAAAAGACACTACAAGCTGGCTTGGAGTCCATCGAATGACAAACGTTAAATAAAAATCAATACTGAATGAATATTTATTTTGATGAAAGGCAAAAAAAGTTCACAGTTGTGAGGAATACAACTATAACTAGACAAAATCAGAAATATTTGACAATGAAATTTAGTAGCATGTGTCAATTTGACCAATCAAACGATGGAAAATAAACCAGCTTTATAAAATGGCAAAAAATGAAATGACACTTTTTTTGTAGTTAGTCCAAAAACCATTAACGTTCATAATGAAATCAATCAATAATAATAACAACAATAATAAATCATTATTTTTGGCTGCTCAGTGTCATTTCATTTTGAGACATCCCATGCTATAACAAATCAATGAGAAAACAGCACAATAACAGAGTTGTTAAATGAAAACTGATTATGTTACTGAAAAACATTGAGTGCATCACTGCAGAATAATAAATGCATGAAAGTCTCTCCAAATTACGCTAAATGAGAGTGTTTGAAGACAGGCTGCTACTGCTTTCCTCTGGGGACATTTCAGACATTCCAAACCAACCCTTTGCAATAATAGGGGAGTACAGGTGCACATGAATATTCAGGTTCATTTGTTGAAAGATGTCACAGTGTTGGAAATAAGTAGGGAACAGCAATAGAACAGGATGTCAAGTGAGAGCAAAGGAACCTTTCATTACGTCAATGCTGAGACAACAAACATCATTAAAGAGCAATTTAGTTCCCAAGCAGCATTAAACTGATTTTATATACATTCCTAAAGGTAACAAAGGTGTTGAAATGTAAGATAAGTGGAACTAAGTGGGTGTGGCTATGTTTGGAATACTTACCCTTGTGAAAAAAAAGTACACTTTAAAAAAAGAATATATACTTTAAAAGAATATACTTAAATGCAAACTGCATGTAATTTTTTGGACATTTAACTGAATGGTGAATGCAAAGGAAACAGTCAATAAAGTGAAAGATATCTGAAAGTACAGTTTGTTAAAAAAAAAAAAAACATTTAAGATTTGAAGTACACTACAAGTGCACATTCATTACAATTAAGTGCACTTTTTCACAAGGGACACTTCTTATACTACACAGTACATGCAACTATTAAACATGTCAAACAGTGCACTACATTGTTGTCACATGACCTGTATGTTGAATTCAGCATGTGATGTCAAATCATCATGTCAGGAAAAAAAAAACACTTCATTCCAAATTTGCAGTAAAAATCGTCACACCTGGATGAAATGTCAATGTTTATATTCAGATATCGGTAGTTATTCATTCTGCACCTGAATTTGGTTAATCTGCAACTTAAGTGTCCTAATCTTAACCGACACTCTATTGATTCAAACCTTAGCAGCTGATGCTGACATACAATATACAATCATACAGTCTACAGATGCTGGTCATATAATTAGATTATCATCAAAAAGTTGATTTTTTTCACTAATTCCATTCAAAAAGTTAAAATTGTATATTATATTCATTCATTACACACAGACTGATATATTTCAAATGTTTATTTCTTTTAATTTTGATGATTATAACAAGGAAAATCCCAAATTAGATTTATTACTTAAGACCAATACAAAGAAAGGATTTTTAGAAATCTTGGCCAAACTGAAAAGTATGAACATGAAAAGTATGAGCATGTACAGTACTCAATACTTAGTTGGGGCTCCTTTTGCCTGAATTACTGTAGCAATGCAGCGTGGCATGGATTCGATCAATCTGTGGCACTGCTCAGGTGTTATGAGAGCCCAGGTTGCTCTGATAGTGGCCTTCAGCTCTTTTGAATTGTTGGGTCTGGCATAATCACATCTTCCTATTCACTTCCTGGTATACGACTGCGTTGACCTTGGACCTCAGAAAACATGGATCACATGGCACCCCAAACCATGACTGACTGTGGAAACTTCACACTGGACCTCAAGCAACATGATTGTGTGCCTCTCCTTTCTTCCTCCAGACCCTGGGACCCTGATTTCCAAAGGAAATGCAAAATTGACTTTCATCAGAGAACATAACTTTGGACCACTCAGCAGCAGTCCAGTCCTTTAGCCCTGCAGAGATGCTTCTGACGCTGTCTGTTGTTCAAGAGTGGCTTGACACAAGGAATGCGACAGCTGAAACCAATGTCTTGCATACGTCTGTGCGTAGTGGTTCTTGAAGCACTGACTCCAGCTGCAGTCCACTCTTTGTGAATCTCCCCCACATTTTTGAATGGGTTTTGTTTCACAATCCTCTCCAGGGTGTGGTTATCCTTACTGCTTGTACACTTTTTTCCTACCACATCTTTTCCTTCCCTTCGCCACTCTATTAATGTGCTTGGACACAGAGCTCTGTGAACAGCCAGCCTCTTTTGCAATGACCTTTTGTGTCTTGCCCTCCTTGTGCAATGTGTCAATGGTCGTCTTTTGGACAAATGTCAAGTCAGCAGTCTTCCCATGATTGTGTAGCCTACAGAATTAGACTGAGAGACCATTTAAAGGCTTTTGCAGGGGTTTTGAGTTAATTAGCTGATTAGAGTGTGACACCAGGTGTCTTCAATATTGAACATTTTCACAATATTCTAATTTTCTGAGATACTGAATTTGGGATTTTCCTTGGTTTTCAGTTATAATCATCAAAATTAAAAGAAATAAACATTTGAAATATATCAGTCTGCATGTAATGAATGAATATAATATACAAGTTTCACTTTTTGAATGGAATAAGTGAAATAAATCAACTTTTTGATGATATTGTAATTATATGACCAGCACCTGTATGTTATGTTTAACTAGTAAAAAAAACATTTAAAATAAGCCCAAATGTGTTACGGGTAAAAATAGTAGTTGTGAAAAGAAAACAGCTTGTATTAAGGGTGAGATGTCACTGAACTCATGTTAAGCTTTATCTTTACACACAGACACACTGAAAGTGTAAATGAGAGCAATGTGAAGAGGAAGCAACAGTGTTCCAAATAAGCTGCAGCTTTTCCTGAGACATGTCAAGAAAAAGTCTAACCTCGAAATTACTGAATTTAAACACCCTTACTCACTAGTCAACAACCTCCCAATGATCTCAGATAATGTGTCATTAGTAAGGTGAATATTTATAGTACAATTTAACGACTACAGGCAGCATTTATTCTGACGCGTCTCTCAGTTTGGAAGCCTGGCAGAGAGGAAGCATCGCAGATTAAACATTTAAAATATGTAATATGACAATTAGGGATGCACCGATACCATTTTTGAAGGACAGAGTAAGAGTACCGATACTTTTTTTTCTAGTACTCGCCGATACAGATACCAATACATTTATTAATTTATCTCTCTCTCTCTCTCTCTCTTTTTTTTTTTTTTTTTTGGTGATGTTGCAGTTTTCCAATCACAACACTGTGAGACTAATGAATGTAGAACAGCTTCTTTATTATTACTCTAATTTTTATGTGCTTATCACAAACTTAAAGAAAAAACAAAAAATTTCACAGTGTCCATAAACCTAAAACCTATAATTACCAATATAACTGTTGTTATATAAAAATACATTTACAAACAAATTACAAACAATACAACAAATGCTACAGAGATAAATAAACTTGTTTTTTCAAATACAATAGGTTTATTTACCATGTAGACATTTACTTAACATCTTTTGTTGTTTTATTAACATTAATATTAACAAATATAGGCTACAGTCCCTTTATGACCGAATCCATGGATACTGACACATAGCCTGCTTTCATCCAAATGTTTACGCCCACTTAAGCAATAACCGATTGTCTTTACGTGAGATACTCTACACCATGGAAATTAACAACAATGTGCATTTGACCATTCAGGCACAAGGAGAACCGATCGCAAGCTGTCTGAGAGAACTGGGATCGCACGCAAGAAAGAGAGAGAGCGCGCCTGGTCTGTGTCATTCAGCACGATTCTGCCTTCTCTAATTGATAAACTGTGATTGAAAGCATGCAGTTCTCAATGTGTGTGTTGTCATCATTAATTTTTACGTATTTTCACACTTCTGAGGCTGACATTGTTTATGCTGCTGCCGCCTGTGTCTCTGTGCATGGAAAATTCTGTCAGTTACACCTCGTGAGGTATCGATCTTTGGTATCGGGGGTATTTTTACGAGTACGAGTACGAGTACATGAGCTTGGTATCGGGCCCAATACAGATACGGGTATCGGTGCATCCCTAATGACAATTTTGAAAATACAATCATAACCTAAAGACACCATGGCCCTATATCCAACTGGAATTAACATGCATTTTTTAAGCAGTAGTGTATAATTAGAGGGGTTTAGAGAGACCGAATACTTTATCAAAGATTTTTTGACACTGTGAGAAAAGAGGTGATACCGAAATGTATATTATGAGAAAATCAAAGGGATTTTGACCTTGGATGCATGTAAACCTATTGTAGGAGACCTTCATAAAGTTATGAACCTTAAAGTTATGAACCTTTAAAATAGCATAATAGGGGCAAATCAAATTCTCCAGAAGGCCTTGACCTATAGATTTCCAGTTTACTGTAGACAGTAAGAGTATTTTTTGCACGTGTTCCATTCTGTTTGAACAGAGACGAATCAAAACTACTTCCTGTGGTAATCAATAACAAGCCACAGGCACTGCCCATAGAAATTATACTGCAAATAACCTATGTCTGCAAATAAAATATGCCTTTAAATGTTTAAATGTGTGGGATGGTCAG